>NC_090275.1:101438584-102038584 GCF_040414725.1 Anabrus simplex
GAAACCTCTCTCATTCTCCACACTGTACTAACTTCCGTTTTCCTCTGAATTTCCTCCTCAAACTTGACCTTAATATCCTCATTATTCCACCTCAAATTTAGCACTAGATCATTGTAATTTAACTGAGCCAATTTTAACGTTAACCAGTCAGATCCCAAGATAAGATCAAATATCAAATGCGGAATTACCAAACATATCTGAACGCTTATAAAATTATTAATACTGATCGGGACAGCTACTTGTTTACAAATTTGCTTAGACCTCTTTCCAACAGCCGTAATGATGAAAGTAGACTTAACAGACATTTCCTCCAACTGAATACCCTGTTTCACTAATGACTCATACCACTGAGAACTAATACATGATATTTGGCTACCAGAATCAATCAAAACTTTAACCCACGCCCCCCAGACTTTCAATTTAACAACGGGATTGACTACTTTATTACTTGAATCTCCATTATTCTGCTCGGGTTCATACAACAAATCGTCTCTAACATCGAGGTCATATGGTAACACTTTCATGGCAAGACACTTCGCTACCTTCTTACTAGGCTGGAATTCTGACCTAACATTACAGCCTCTCGTTAGTTTAAAGGTTCCCTTTGTGTATTGACGTTGGACTCATTAGTACATTGCTCTGGCCTCCGTTGGGAATTTCCTGTCCTATATTCAGATGCTCCTCTCCTGCTGTTCTGCTGAGGTCTGAACTGATTGCGAGCTTCGTGATTCTGTGTACTACCGTTATGTCTCATTCCGTTGTGACGACTAAAGTTCTGAATATTCTCCGTTCTACTCCTAAGGTTACCTAACGCATCAAAACTGCCTAGTAGGTTCTCCATCTCCTGAATAGTTCCTACTTTTTGCATACAGGCCGCTTCTCTCACTCTGTCCGGAAAATGTCTTAAAAGTAATCTTACTACATCAGACCCTTCGGTTATACCATCTAAGTTCTGACAAATCATGACATGTGCCAGGAAGTACTCGGTCATAGTAA
Organism: Anabrus simplex; assembly: GCF_040414725.1. Lineage (NCBI taxonomy): Eukaryota > Metazoa > Arthropoda > Insecta > Orthoptera > Tettigoniidae > Anabrus > Anabrus simplex. The sequence goes on from NC_090275.1 coordinate 101,439,581, forward strand.
CTCCCTCATGCTGTTTGTACCTCCCAAATACCACCCTTTCTCTCTCCCGAGCTTGTATCGCTTCATTCCAGAATTTCTCTCTAAATTTATTTCTGAATTCTTTCAGGTTCGTCATCGTCTGCCTATATACCATGAACCAAGATCGAGTTTCTCCTACAAAAGCATGGTCAATATTTTCCATAACGTCTTCCCAGTCCATAGACCCTTCCTCTAGACGCTTTTCAAACCGTTTCTCTATCATCTTAAGGAAATCTAGCGGGTTCGTTTGTTTCCCATTAAATTTAGGTAGTTCAATTTCCCTAATGTAGCTATTTCCTAGACATTGCCTTCCCGTGAAAACCTGTTTATCCTTTGCCACCTGTTTTAACTGATTTTCTGCTCTCTCCATCCGGCATTCTACCTCTTTGTCTCTCCTATCAATTTCGCTCTCCAAATGAACCTGCTTCTCTTTTAATGTCCTAATTTCAATCTTATTCTCTTCAGCTATCGCAAACCTTTCTTCACTTGCCCGGGTCTCATCTTCTATTCTAAGCTTTACCGTGTCAATCTCTTGTTGGAAGTGGTCTTTAAATACCCGTATTTCCCCTCTTTGAGTCTCAACTCTCTTATCAATACTAGTGACCTGCCTCATTACTTCCTCCCTAGTAGAGTTGTTTTCCTTCCCCATTAATTCCAAGAATTCACTTCTCTGTTCCGCAAACTTTTCTTCTACCTCTTTCCCTTGTCGTACATATTCGCTTTTCTGGTCCTCTAATCGCTTATTAAAATGTTCATTTTTTACCACCAGATCGCGTAACTGCCTACTGTGTTCGTCCATTCTCCGATTCGCTTCCTCCTTATTTTCTCTCATCTCCCTGCTTAATTCAGCTTTAGTTTGCTCTAACTGTTCTTTAAGTTCATATTTAATATTCTCAATTTTAGTGTTAGTTTGTTCTAATTCACTTTTAAGCTCATTTTTACTGTCCTCTATCTTACTTAACATTAACTGCATCATTCCCATTAACTGATCATTATTATTACTTTCATTGTTAGTGTTTACTTCCGCTTCGCCCCCCATCCTACTATCATCTGACTCCATACTGACTTCTTTCTGCTTGCCTTCACTCTCCATACTACTTACACTTCTATCTTCAATTTCCTCTACTAGACTACACAACTCTTCCTCTGAACTCAATACGTTATTGCCTTTTATCGCCCGTCCACTGCGCAACATCCTCTCCTCTTTCGTCTGATCAGCCATGATCCTTCCCACAATCAAACACTCTTAATGAAACGTGGATATCCAAATTTTGCCCATAATACGAATTCTGATATCGTTACTGTTATTAACTGCTCCGTACTTAATGATTTTCTCGCCACACGTTGGAGCGGCATTTATGTGACTTCCCCTCTCGGAGAACAATCATCAAACGAGAAATGCAACCAAGCAAGCAAAGGGCGCCAATCTTTAAGTTGAGGACTTAAAGATAAAATTTATAATCAAGCTTGGACAGACTCTTATCACAGGGGTGAGGTGATAGTGCACTAATCATTAAGTAGGAGAATTAAAAATCAAAAGGCTAATTAAGGCAAATTGATTAAAATAAACTAGAAAAATACTATTTATTATATTTAATATAAATGACGACGGTTTAACGAGAACTGAATTTAAAATAAAAAATGAATTTAATAAAAAATTGAATGACTCTACTTCGCGAAAACTTGCAATATCTTTAACTCGCTTGCTCACCATGTCGTCTTGTTCTGCTGGTCCTTGGAAAGCTTCCCTCCTTGTAGCGGGAACATCACCGGTCGTCTTTGATATCTCTTCATCTGCAGCTCAGTACCATTCCTGCCTTACAAATTGCACCCACCACTAATTGGAAGATGACTTCAAAACTAACACTCCCTATTATGCTTTATCCCATAGATTGGAGATAAGCCCTTTGTCACAGTTAGAAGAACCACCTTGGGTTATATGGAGAGGATACTCAATTAAGAATCCTTCCAACTTTACTGATAATATTCTCTGAAGTTTCATTTCTATCTAGATTAAAACTATCTATTGACTTAGACTGGTTCAAACCGGTCTTATAGCCGTGCTGTACGTACTTCCTCATGAGAGTGGCTATACACACCTCATTCAGAATTTCTAAGTATCGAGACGCAGAATCAAGTAGAAAATCAAGTAGAAGCCTCGTAGAAGATCGTAGAATAATGTAGAGAGACTCGCAGAAGCGAATAAGACGTTGTAGAGAGACCTTCCAGGAGCTCCAACACGCCCTATTATAACCTTCTCTCGCGCTAATTACAGGCCGCTACACGTGGTCCAATCAGATGACACTTCTCTCCCCACTCTAGATTTTAGAGTAGATGGGTCCCACACAAGATATCAACTGTTCTTCTATTCGTCCTTTCAATCAGTATCCATGGCAACATGACGCTCCTTTGAAAATATAGGCGTTGATCAGTTCGAATAATTCTGGTCGAAATACGGTAGCTTACGTTAGGACGCGTGAACACGTGCTCGCATTTCTCAGAACTTGGTGTCTAAATTTGTCCTCCCTTCCTCCTCGGTGATGTGGCAAGATAACTGAAATCTACTGCAAGTTAATTTTAACCAACTGTCGCAAGAATCTAAGTGAATATTAGGATATTCAGCCCTCGTTTATAAGTCGTAGTTACAAAGTAATGAAATGATAGTGAGCAAATGATTAAACATGAATTATAATACAATTACATACCAAAATAAATATCATGACGTTAAATTCCTGAATTAATTACACATAATAAAATTAACATAATTACACTGTAACGTCTGGAACGTTACAACATCATATCATAAAGAGAAGCATGAAGAAGAAAAGCATGAAGAAGATACGGAAGAGAAGAAGCAGGATGTAGATCAAGAAGAGGAAGATAAGGAAGAAGAAGAAGAAGAACTTAATGATATATCACCATCTAAGCGTGTTGAGTTTTTAACTACAGATGTTATTGCAGATACACCTACTACATCGACGCAAAATCTACCATCTTTGTCTGATGTTATGATTACACCAGAGTATCGCAATCAGTTTAGAACTTTTATTCAAGATACCTATGGATCTCTCTTTGCACCTTATATAGAAAAACTTTTTACAGGACAAACTGACACTACCTATGGTATTCGCTACGAAGATGACTGTTTCCGGATAGGAAATTCAAATGTTAAGATTAATAGCAACAAACTCATTGTAAAAGGTGTTACCTATAAACCTACGAAAGGACTCTTAGAACTTCTTTTCTCACGAATACCTGACAAGGATATAATTTTACAAGATGATCTTAAAAAGTATAAAGCAATACTTTTTGCTACTGATGCAACACGACGTAACTACAAGAGAACAGAAGCTGTAAATGCGAATAAGAGTTACAAGTATCGTGAGTTTATTTCTAAGCTGTTTCCGACTGCACGTAGTCTAGACGTTATCTACAAGCCTTTGTTGCCGTATGTAGATGTAAGATACTGGATTGACCCAAACTTACTCGTTGAAACGATTACAACTTTTAAGAGCATCGCAAGAGGCTGGTCACAATGGTCACGGATCAGAAATTCTAGAAATAGAAAGAGAACTACGTTATGCCGGTATTATTTTGTAATGGCTCGTCAAGAGAAGATCTCACCTGTAAAGGTAAACATCGCACATGAGTTACATAAACCAGCACGTCGCACCTACTGTCGCAGACGCGTTATTACACGAGGAAAAGATGATCTCTGGCAAGCAGACTTAGTAGAAATGATTCTATATGCTTCTAGTAATAAGGGCTATAAGTATCTACTTACTGTTATCGATGTGTACTCAAAGTTTGCTCTTGCACAACCCGTGCGTTCTAAAACAGCAGCTCAAGTTAAAGAAGCATTTAAACATATTGTTGAAGAATCGAAACGCTGCCCAAGGCTTCTTCAAACTGATCAAGGTAAAGAGTTTTACAAAAGGATTTTTCTTCTTACCTCAAGTTACTTGGCATTCAACACTACTCTACGTTCAGCAATCTCAAGGCAAGTGTTGTAGAACGCTTTAATCGTACACTCAAATCAATGATGTGGCGAGAATTTACAGCGCAAGGTTCATATCGTTGGATTGATCTGCTACCTAGACTTTTATCTACCTACAACGATACACCTCATCGCACTATCGGAACAAAGCCACGTCTTGTTACAAAGAATACACCTCGTCTAGATGCTATTCATCTTGTAATCAAAACAGCTGATCCACGTCGCCATCGCTTTAAAGAAGGTGATTTCGTTCGCATCAGCAAACACAAGTCTATCTTTGCAAAGGGATACACACCTAACTGGTGCACTGAAATTTTTCAAATCAGAAGTGTTAAGCTTACTAATCCAGTTACGTATTTACTTCGCGATCTCAGAGGACAGCCTATTGAAGGAGGATTCTACATCGAAGAACTGCAGAAAACAAAATATCCTGATCACTATTTAGTTGAACGTGTTATTCGACGTCGTGGTAATAAACTGTATGTTAAATGGCTTGGTTTTAATAACAGCTTTAATTCATGGATTAATAAAGAGGATGTACTTTAAATCTTATGTGTGTTTTCTTTTAATCCTCTACGTTTCCTTTCTTCTAAGTCACTAGGACATGCTGTAGGATTAAACAACACCTGTAATATGTTTTGACAATTCATATTTATTTTAGACTATATACATACATTTTTATCCTTTGTTTATTTTACGGTCTTTGTCACTCAGTTTTCGTTTTATTGCACCAACAACGACAAGTGCTGCTATATTCTTCTGAGCAGCTAAAGCACTAGGTAATAACACATACACACACAGCATAACTTTACGAAGCAGATTTTAACAGCTACACGACATGCAGGCAGCATGTAACTACGTATCAGGCGAATGTGTTCTAGGGCCGCAGGGGAGATGAAGCACGAAGAAAAGAAGATCAATCACTCTATTGATGAGTCCACGCCCAACATGCTTCCTCATCTTTCTCCCAGCACGTTTCTTCATCTTTTCCTTGTTTACTCTCTCCACAGCCATGATAAGTGTTTATAAGCGAAGACAACTCGTTAGTTTTAGGTCCGTGATACAGTTTAATTAGTTGACATGTACGGCACTGTCTCACAGAAGGTCTTCTAGCTAAACTCACGTGTTCATGATGTAAACTACACGTTTGAAGCTCTGACAAAACAGGATCTTGAGTCCACTCACGAGGCACCTTATCCCAAATCTTCTTTACAGCATTCGCAGCTACATTAACCAAAAATGCCTTTGGTAATGCATTTAACTCTTCTTCAGTAAAAGTGTTTAGTTTCTTTTTGCATGCATAAAACTTTACGATCGCCTTTTCAACTGCGTTACACTTAGTATCTGTTAGAAATGACATGATGTCTTTACTCTACAAATGTTTCTTTTACACTAAGGTTATTTCGACACTGCACTTTACATATGTTGTTCACTTCCCGGCATGCACTGCGACACAACCAATCAAAGAGCATACCTACATGTTGTAAAGACTGTTTACTTGTTTCTCTGCTATGCTCTTTCGGAAGAGTTTTAAATGATGGGCACCCCAATTCATGCATGTCGATAACTTCACATGATGATGGTAGTAAATCACGCAACCATTCTTTCTTTTCACAACCCTTTAAAAGAACAAGATCTGCTCTTGACAAATGTGCATTCATCATTAAAGGTAGAAAACGATAAGGTATTCCTTTTTCTTCCCACTTCAAACCTAAATTGTTTTCAATCCACTGAGTCTGCTTTTTATCTTCATCTGTTTGCAAACAGTAAGGGAACGGTGGACTAAATACTAAACTAACAAGTTTTGGAGCCCACAACACCCTGCAATCTAACACAGCCACCTCTTTAAACACAAATTTGTTTCCGTTTACTTTAAAGCCTTGCACATCAACTATTAACGTTTTAGTCATGTTTGCACTCTACACTCTATCACTGTTTCTCGAAGACTAAAGCTTTTAGTCAACGAACGGGTTTAAACATGCACAATGACGTCATCACTGCAGCACGTGCTTACTCTAGCTTTCCCGATGCGTGATTAAACTTGTTCGAATTTACCGCCACCACATTTCAACTAAAGAGTGCAGCAGCGAGGTAAGCGATGTAAGATGGCGGTAGCTAAGGATGGCAGCACGGCGCTCTGTTGATTAAAGATGGCTGCTTGTCAAAAATATTTTTTCAAATTATCCGCCACCACATAGAGTGCAGCACTGAGGTTTGCGATGCAAGATGGCTGGTGACAGCTTGTCAAAGGTAAGTAGCTAAAGAGGGAAGCACTAAGGTTAGCAATGCAAGATGGTAGATGACAGCTGTGACGTAAAATATTACCCGCAAGATAGCACCACGATGCCCTTTTCATTAAAGATGGCAGCTTGTTAAATAGAATTTTTCAAATTAACCGCCTCGAAGGTAAGTAGCTAAAGAGGGCAGCACTGTTCTCTCTGGATTAAAGATAGCTGCTGAATTTTTCAAATTAGCCGTCTCAAAGGTAACTAGCTAAAGAGGGCACCACTGTTCTCTCTAGATTAAAGATGGCTGCTTGTCGAAAAGAATTTTTCAAATTAACCGCCTCAAAGGTAAGTAGCTAAAGAGGGCAGCACTGTTCTCTCTGGATTAAAGATGGCTGCTGAATTTTTTCAAATTATCCGCCACCACAAAGAGGGCAGCACGGTGCTCTCTTGATTAAAGATGGTGGATGACAGCTGAAGAGCGAGTAGAATTTGTTTCCAAATAAGAGCACGTAGAATTTGCCGCCACCACATAGAGTGCAGCACTGTTCTCTCTAGATTAAAGATGGCGGATGACAGAAAAGCGCATAGGTTTGTAAAGCACGTGGAATTTACCGCCATCACATAGAGTGCAGCACTGTTCTCTCTGGATTAAAGATGGCGGATGACAGCTGTCAGAAAAGCACATGGGTTTGTAAAGCACGTGGAATTTGCCGCCACCACATAGAGTGCAGCACTGTTCTCTCTGGATTAAAGATGGCGGATGACAGCTGTCAGAAAAGCACATAGGTTTGTAAAGCACATGGAATTTACCGCCACCACATAGAGTGCAGCACTGTTCTCTCTGGATTAAAGATGGCGGATGACAGCTAACGAAATTGCCCGCATGATAGCAGCACAGTGCTCTATTGATTAAAGATGGCGGATGACAGCTGTCAAAAAAGCACGTGGCTTTGTTTCCCAACAAGAGCATATAGAATTTTTCAAATTGCCGCCACCACATTTCAAAGGTATCTAGCTAAAGAGTACAGCACTGTGCTCTGTTGATTAAAGATGGTGGATGACGGCTGTCAAAAAAGCGCGTGAGTTTGTTTCCAAACAAGAGCATGTAGAATTTTTCTATTTGCCGCCACCACATAGAGGGCAGCACGGTGCTCTCTTGATTAAAGATGACTGCTGTCATGTGGAATTGCCTGCCACCACATTTCAAAGGTAACTAGCTAAAGAGGGCAGCACTGAGGTTTGCGATGCAAGATGGCTGCTGTCAAAAAGCATTTTTCAAATTATCCGCCACCACATTTCAAAGGTAAGTAGCTAAAGAGGGCAGCACTGTGCTCTATAGATTAAAGATGGCGGATGACAGCTGTCAAAAAACACGTGGCTTTGTTTACCTCGCGCTAGTTAGGTTAAGTTGGTAGCACTAAGGTTTAGACCCGTCAAGATGGCAGCACTGCCGATGACAGGTGACGAATTTTGCAGCTACTGCGATATAGAGGGCAGCACAGTGCTTTGTGGTTTAAAGATGGCGGATGACAGCTGTCAAAAAAGCACGTGGCTGTTAAAAAACACGTGGCTTTGTTTACCTCATGCTAGTTAGGTTAAGTTGGTACCACTAAGGTTTAGGCCCGTTAAGATGGCAGTACTGAGGTTAGCGATGCGTTGTTGTCTGTCAAAAAGCACGTGGCTTTGTTTACAAATCTGTCAAAAAGCACGTGGCTGTCAAAAAACACGTGGTTTGTTTACCTCATGCTAGTTAGGTTAAGTTAGCACTACTGAGGTTTAGGCCCGTCAAGATGGCAGTACTGAGGTTAGCGATGCGTTGTTGTCTGTCAAAAAGCACGTGGCTGTCAAAAAACACGTGGCTTTGTTTACCTCACGCTAGTTAGGTTAAGTTGGCACTAGTGAGGTTTAGGCCCGTCAAGATGGCAGCAGTGAGGTTAGCGATGCGTTGTTGTCGATGACAGCTGTCAAAATGCACGTGGCTTTGTTTACAAATTCAAATCTCGCGCCAAAATTCAAATTTTCCGCCAAAATTCAAATTTCCCGCGGGCGGCGGCGGCGGAGGCGGCGGAGGCGGCGGCGGAGGAGGCCGCCGAACTCTCCCATTATACTACTACCACAGATCGAATTGCCAGGGCCCTCCGCAAGCACAATATAGAATTCTATTTTGGCATCGCTAGTAATGTTGCTCATAGTTTAGATAAAAGCAAGGACACCCTCGCGTGTACACAATTTACGTCATTGCGGCAAGGTATGCATTCGCCAAACATGCCGGTCCATTGGTATTCGTGTCAAAAACACCAAAGAAATATCTGTCTCGACTAGCTAGACAAGCCAACAACAGCTGAGCACGTCTCATCAAAACATTTAGGACAAATAATTTATACTCATTGGTAAAGATTTTCTGGTGAAATCGCCAGGCGCTGGCAAAGATGCTTCCACTATATATCTTTACCCATACTTTTGTAACAGGTAGTCCTAGATATGATTTTAAAATTACGATATTACAACAGGACATACTTCGACGTGTCTCATGGTTGTGTAACATTCAGGGTCTTGGTGAATTACTGAAAGCTCACTTAGTTTATCTAGACATATAATTATTTGAGATATTTGTCAATTTATTGACGGACTAATTTCTGAATTAACTCTTAATTAAATGTAATATACTTCCTAAGACATTTTCGCAATTGCTTTGGAAACAGAGAATTTTGTATTAACATTACATCAAACGCATTTCATAAATAAACATAGTCAGCGGGTAATGATATAGTGTTCCAAGTTGTTCGAGTTCTTACCCACACTAAACACTACAGGTCTAGGATTATATGGGAATCTGTAGAAATATGCAAAAATCCTAACAATTTCAGCTTTGACACTGGCTATCTATTAAGGAATATTAAGTTGCCAGCCATTAGGTTTTTAGGTAGGTAGGTCTCTTCCTTGTACATCCACTCATATTATTTCGTTATCCATCTAGTGATGCACGAGGGTACCACTTACTACAGATCAACTGTGAAGCATTCTTATATTCAAAACCTCATTAGTAGAGAAGTCCTTCTCGTGAACAGACGAGATTACCTTCTGAGGACGCAAAGCAAAGTTCTCTGCAAAACGTGAAAAAGTTCACCTTGATAAAATAGGTCAATAATAATTCGTAATATAAGAGTTGGCGATGTTATTGAACTCAATACATACCTGCCACATTTTCGTTTTAGTCTTGTTTGACAGAGAACGTTCAACATGCCACAAGAAAGAACTCAGAGATTGATAAATATTAAGAGCTTGTTAATTTATATCAGGCTTTCAAACCAGTGTGACTGTCATGGTTAACTGGTGTCTAACATTATTAATGAATATTATTGTGCACAAGTGAAATTAAACGATAGCATGCAACAGTTTTTCCCGTCAATCTTTAAGGACAAATATTATTGATCCCCTTTATAGTTGGCAGCGGCACGTATCAAAGCTGTTTTTTCAGCAGTGCGGGGGAGGGTATCGCAATTTGGGTTCCGTTAATTTGTTAGTCGTATTGATAACTGTGTAATAATCGTGGTCGCCACGACATTTACATAATTTGATTGCCCACCCGAATTAATTGTATATATATATCATGTATCATAATTATATAATTTTATTCATTATTAACGTCCATCATCATTTATGTAATTGTACGTAAGAACGAGATATTATTTTTATTTGTAATATATTGGAATATTCCGTGGTAATGTCAAGACAGGTCTTGCGCTAACAGGCTACTTGGTATCTCGCAATAGTCCAGGAAGGTTAATTTTGGATGGTTCTTGGAAACGTACGCAACAGCAAGAGGAAGATACATAATTTCGTTGTTGGGACGCAAAATTACCCCCATATCACGTGCTCCTATCAGGAGGGCTTTTTCTGTCAAGGACAGATACTTCATCTATATGTAGACAGGGTGGTGACGTATATCGGCTCTCATTGGAACGAGATGTCATGTGGCAAGGGAGGAAGTGGGAAAATGAAGAGGATTTATATAGATCTACACGGCGTGGTGAAGATCATTCGTGATTCTGATTCTGTATTCGGCATTCTGCATTCTGCATCCAACTCTGCTATTTGAGTGCATCGCTTACGATGTGCTTATACCCAACATTTCTTATCGGCTCTGTGAGACTTACTCAGATTATTTAGAAAGAGAAGTTCAAATAATATAGAAGGACTGGATGTTTTCCGTTCTCTCTATTCAATTCATTCCGATGTGGAATTTCCCATTGTAAGGCTGGTATTATGTTATTGGTACTCAGCAAAATAGGGAGTGATAGATTCAGGGTGGAATCCATTCCATGAAGCAGATGCCAAGGATGATGCTGGTGGAAGAGGGACGACAACGATCAACCACGGAAGCAGACGACGAAAAGGTCAACCTACGGTGAGCATTAGTAATCCCTGTTAACGCAAGTCCGCGCGTGTAGTAATGAATTGTAATCTCAGCCAGTAATTTTTAATTTTGGTAAAAACTAGTTTTTGCGTAATTTCATCTTTTTTTAAAATAAAACTTTTTTCTTTTTACGTCGTTAAAAGATTAACTTTTAGTAGGTTCCCTATGTTTTTCCACATGGTATTTAATGGTTACTATCCCTATACCTCACGGCCGAGATAGTCTCATTAAATTATGTTTAGTACTTTTTATATCTAAATTCGGTTTCAAATTACATTTAATTTCGAAGCTTGGCGTCCAGCGTGCAATTGTTTTTTAATGATCTATATCGGGTATTTGATCCGTTACAACTGTTCTTGGTAGAGGATACGCCCTCGCAGTTGATTAATTAACGTAAGATATTGTGGAAATTATGAAGGCATAAGGAAATTATATTACAGGTCCTCGACGAGAAGAAATTATTGTGCTTTTTCAACTCGTGGTAATTCATATAATAACTCCTGCATGTTCCTTTGTTTCAGTTAGCAAAAACATGCCATGAGTAGTAAAACAAGGGAATTCAAGTCATAACAACAAACCACTGTAATGCCAAATATGTATTAGGAAGGTTATCATGGAATTAAGTATTAATAAGTAATGTAAAGTGTATTGCATTTTTTGTTTGATTTTAAACTAGCCTTGTTATATAACACCCCAATATACTTTTACGCCCGAATAGATAACAATATAGCATGCCTACTGAATCCTAAATCCATTTTCGGGCACAACATATACTTTCAGAGGCACTGAGAATATTAAATACGATTTCAAGTTAACTCTAACTTCCAGCGGGAAATTATAACGCATTGAAATTGTAAAATATTATATGCTTCACCCCGTATTTCATTTACTGCCCATTTAGAGGAGTCTCCTCTATTCCTAGTTTAACTCTTATAGAATCCTTCTGTCTGTCTGTCTGTCTGTCTGTCTGTCTGTCTGTCTGTCTGTCTGTCTGTCTGTCTGTCTGTCTGTCTGTCTGTCTGTCTGTCTGTCTGTCTGTCTGTCTGTCTGTCTGTCTGTCTGTCTGTCTGTCTGTCTGTCTGTCTGTCTGTCTGTCTGTCTGTCTATATCGGTCCCTCAATCCTGATGATCGTGATATCTGAAGATATTTCTTTGTACTCGTTTCCATCCTCCAAGGTCTTCTGCTATACGGGTAGATTGTATGGACGATGTCTTTGTTGCATGTTTTATGCCATCTGTCCAGCGTATAGGTGCTCGCCCACGCTCCCTCTTTCCAGGCACGTTTCCCAAGATTATATGCTTTTCAAGGCTTCCTTCTTCACAACGCATAATATGACCAAAGATTTGGAGAATCCTCTGTTCACATTTTGCCGATAACCTGGTACTGATGTTCAGCTCCTTGAGGATGGACTCGTTGGTTCGAAATGCTGCCCAAGGAATGCGAAGCATTCTTCTCCAGCACCACATCTTTGTATAATAACACCCAAATATTCCTCACTGACGGTAGCTGAATTTATGCACACATCTTTCAGTTAGCTCTGAGTTGAGTTCTCTAATTTTCATATCAACTCCTTATGTATATTTGAAAGAGGTATATAATTACCATCAGGATTCTTGCATAAAAAGTATTCTAGGTCACAATAATTGCCGAATGTAGTCTCTCCGAGTTCGGTAACTAAGCACGCTGGACTAAGAATATGATAACAGTCTGGGTTACACACTGCAGGGAAAGAGAATCCTGTTGCTACGAACAGTGACGCTGAAACCAGAAAAAAATATTCAAACGAAATTATTTTCTACTTGAAACGAAAGACAAAATTACATATTTGAAAGCCTGAGATAATAAGTGACAGTTATATTTTTGTACATTACAGTTCCTATGCATTTGCCTTTGTTCTATTCGTGTGGAGATTTGTCAGTAGGTAACGTTGGGACAATGAAGAATTGAAAGAAGTGCATGTGCGAACGAGGCAGGAAAACAGAGATGGACGGTAAGCCCAACATCAGCGCCTCCAGCGGAGAGCAGCCGAAACAAAGTGAGTTATCCCACGGCCAACTTGATGCGTCGCTCTAGCTAGCTCCTTACCGGCCTTGACAATCGGGTCCACGCACTGTAATCGGAGTAGTTACACAGCTCGACACGTAGCGCTGGCGGCCGACCTATTTGCGGTAGAAATGCATACTTCTTTATGGAAAATATATTGACTTTGGTTGCCGATTTATCGTAATTTAAAGCTATGGAGAATGTTACATGGGTTAATACTGTTAAAATGATTAATCTTAAAGGTTACTTTCGTTGATATTTGCCAAAATGTCGTCGTGAAATGAAACTGCGGAGGATGGAGTAGTCCAACTGACGTTCCTTAATTGTGAGGAATAATAGTAATCGTTTTTATTATCATGGCATTTAGATACACAGCAGAACTTACCGCAATGCTTTTGTCTTCTGATGTTAATATTGAGATTAAGAGTCATTGTTCAATTAGAGTTTTAAAATTCTTCAAGCGCTGCTCTTAGGAAGGGGGCTGGACAAAACATAAGAGTTTACTTTTTCCATATTCGTTGTATGCAGAACATAAATATTTTGACTCAAACATGTTTAAATGTTAATTTCAATATATATCGTTTCAGATTGCATTTCATTCATACCTTTCACTAGAATACTAAATACCGGACAAGCTGGCCATGCTAAATTCAGAAAATAAATTTTACTTGAAATGCAGTAGGGTGGAACAAGTTGGCCGCGCGGCGTGCAGCTGTGAGCTGTGAGGTTGCATCCGGGAGATAGTGGATTCGAACCCCACTGTCGCCAGCTCTGGAGATGGTTTTCCGTGGTTTCCTACTTTCACACCAGGCTGTACCTCAATTAAGGCCACGGCTGCTTCCTTCCCTCTTCCTTGGCTATGCCTTCCAATCTTCCCACCCCAACACAAGGCCCCTGTTCAGCATAGAAGTTGCGGCCGCCTGGGCGAGGTACTGGTCATCCTTCCCAGTTGTATCCCCCGACCCGCAGTCTCACGCTCCAGGATACTACCCTTGAGGTGGTAGAAGTGGGATCCCTCACTGAGTCCGAGAGAAAGGCCAACGCTGGAGGGGTAAACAGAGTAAGAAAGAAAAGAAAGAAAGAACGAAGGTAAATACCCGACATAGAAACGGAAAACTGAGACGACAGTGTTACCTGCTTTTAGCCACTCCGTAGTTTTGTCCTGGTCTACAGAGAATTCGTGAAATGATAGTGTCCCTTTGCTTTTTTTCCTGTTCGGAATACAAAAAAAGGCACACAGCAAATATATATTCGAATATTTCCTAACACAGTTAAAGAAAAGCAAATCAACACACCATTAAAAAACGAATTAGCACCTTGTTCAGGACGAAGTTACAGCGAGAAATCACTTTGTTCTTGTTTCCATAAAATTTCTGCTCGAAGTACGAAAAGGTGCACAAGAATGTCTCAAATTCCAAGATTTGCAAACACAATTTAAAAATATATAATCACCACACTACACAATAAAAAATAAGCTCACTAGCGCATAACTATCAGATCTCATTATCAAGCCAACAAGCACCTCATTGCGAACACATTGCCAACATTTACGACAGCAAAACCAAAAAATAAAATTGGAAATGCGGCAATTTGCGGTATACAGCTTCCTGACAGTGGGTAGTAGAGCAGCGCTCCAGCGGCAGTATGGTGAAACTTTCCAATTACAGCTTTATGCTGGGCTTCACAAGCGATTGTCTAGGCCGGTATAAGGAGCGCAGCGAGGTATCCAGTCGGCCGTGGTTATCCAGAGAACATAAGCACTGCCTTCGTAAAATACAGGCCGTACTGTAGCAAGCGGGGAAAGCAATCAGTTGATCGTTAGGGGGGAATTTTAGCACGTGAGTTACTTGAGTTACATGTGAATTCTTCGCTGTTTTATTGAAATTTTTTTACGTTGGCCGAATGTTTACTCAGATATATATCAGACTGTGTCCTTATCGACTGCATTCTTAAGTGAAAAGTCCTCAATTAGTGAAGAAAACTTAGTGTTAACGTGTATTCATGTGAGGCTATAGGTTATGAATATCGCTGTGCAGTGTTTTAATTTGGTAGTTTATTTGTGTAATGTTATATCCATAGTGTAAAATGAATTGAGTTAGTGCATTCAGCGTTTTATTATTGACCACGATGTGTATATAATTGAATTAAGGTTATCAGTGAAAGGAATCACCATGCTAAGAGATTACACTCCAGTATTTGTGTTTCCTTCTTTTGAAGAAACAGGTTATGGAAGAAGGCTGTTCCTAGGGAGAAATTAATAGTTGATCACCACACAGTTGTGTGTAGCACCCACTTTCCTGAAGACTAAATCCTGAGGGAAATAAGAGTGTCTCGTCCAGACGGTGAGTTAAAATTTCTTATCATGTCAAAAACATGGGTACCTAACATTAGATATATTTTGTGTAATCAGACTTAATGCTTATTTGAATTCGGTGTATTTGGAAATTCAAGTCCAATTTATGCATTTTACCATTTTAGGTAGAAATTTGTTGTGAAATAGCACTGCTGAGATTTTTCCTATCAAATTTCATATCATAGGCAATGGAATGGTTTTTTTCCATGAAAATAATTGTACAGGCATTATTTGTTGTTTGAAAATCTACATTTTTAAACAATAACTGCATTTCATGACAGTGACAGTACGGTACAAAGAGGATAGAATAGAATAGAGATGAAACTCAATGATAAATTTCGGTTCCAAGCCACTTGGCGCTAGTAGTTTTAGTCTCTTTTCCGAGATAGCGCCACAGTGTGCATTCTGGTGCAATACCTTAGTATTACTATCAACAGATAGCGCGGAGAATTAACATCCGGCGCAGTGACGCACATCCGGGTATGCTTACGGCTCCTTCCCCCCCTCCTTTCCCTGCCCCTCGCTCCCCACCCCCCGTCAAACGGCGATAATAATGCAGTTCTACTACTTCCATGCCCCATTCATTGTAATTCATATATTTTTATTTCCAAGTACTTACTACGTTGTAAATAATGATCTGATACCCCTAGTTCGTATGGCATACTTTGCTACTGAGAACGTAACCACACACCTCAAAGCAGCTTTAACTTCAAATGGATGATTGACACATTAATACAAACCTGATATTATAACAAATAAGAAATCCCTTCGAAAGCAAGACAACAGAGCACACCATATGCAAGACAATGGGGTATCACATCAATATCCAAGTACCACATGAAAATAAAAATAACAGAATTAAATGCACTGAGACAGGAAATATATAGAACTACATTAATAGAACCATTCAGCTTTCAGCCCCTGATGTGTACTCAAACAGGAAATACAGGATTTCAGGAGGACTGGCGAAGATATATTTCAAATAAACAAGCACAAGGAACTAAGATTTACATCACAAGCACATGAGCACTTGGAATTCAAACAACACAAATACGGTAGCATCATGGGAACTATCGATTAAAATCGATATAAGTTCGAACAAGGTTAATCGATTGGGTAAAGTCGAATTCGATGCAATTCAGCAATATTATCTCCACAATGCTTGACGTTTTATGACTAATTAATTTGTGAGAGGTGCCCACTGATTGAGGTTAGACTTGTAATACTTTAAATACTTCACTTCGGGACAAACTGCCTTTAATTATTAACAACGCTCATTTCATGCTTACTTGCGTGCCATCTACAGAACGTGTATATAACTATTTACACGTTATGAATGACCTCCAGCGCCATCTAGAAAAAGAGACTGAAACTACCTGAAGCTAGCTACAGATTGGAACCAAAAGCCCTATTAGAGTTCCCCCCCCCCCCGGTACGGTACATGTTTTGTTATTGTTGGAGGTTGGCTTACTCGTAATCTCTCTTGTAGATACTGAATTAGTGGTACCGGTACAGAAATAATTTACATTTGGAGTAAGTTATATTGTATTGGTGATTGGTTGCTTGTTTTCTATCAGTGTGTGTGATGTAAACGTTCCAGTTGACTAGAAAATGAATAGAAATCGTAGGAATATGTCTCAAATTGTTAGCCAGTACTCACGGAAACGAACGGATATACGGTACCTGTACGCGAGCCCGACTCGTTGGCTGAATAGTCAGCGTACTGGCCTTCGGTTCAGAGGGTCCCGGGTTCGATTCCCGGCCGGGTCTGGGATTTTAACCTTATTTAGTTAATTCCAATGGCTCGGGGGCTGGGTGTGTGTGGCGTATTCAAAATTAGAAATCATCCTAGGTAGGGCCCTCATCTTCACAGAAATGCAGGTCGCCTAATAGGCCGTCTACTATAAAAAGACCTGCACCAGGCCTCTCCGAAGGCCATACGCCATTATTATTACCGGTACGCGAGAAATACTGTAGAACGTTACGAGGAAGGATATGCATTGTACGTCAGAACTGACGTCGCAACTGTGGGCGATGGGAGGTAACTAATACGTGTGTGACGCAAGGCGCAGGAGCGAACTAACAGTGAAGGAACCAAGGCTGTGATCATAAAATCAAACACGGCCACAATCTGTGTTCATATTGAGAAATGTATGTTATCTTAAAAATATTAAGTTAACTGAGGGCTCTCCAGTGGAGACGGTAGAATAACACCCACGGTATCCCCTGCCTGGCGTAAGAGAGGACTAAAAGGGGCCCAGTGTCTCTGAACCGGGAAGCGTAGGTTGGCGACCCTTAGCTGAGTCCTGGCATTGCTTCCATTTTCTTGTGCCAGGCTCCTCATTTGATCGCACTTAGTCAACTCTTGTTCTTTTCGATCCCGAAGGTATTAGGTTGTGAATGCTAGGGAGTCTTCCATTTTTACGCCCTTCGTGGCCCTTTTCCTCCTTTAGCAATTATATTTACTTTTCTAAGAGTCAGACCCCTTCGAATTTTTCTTTCTAATTAATTTTAAAAAAGAATGTTCGCCTAATTTCACTTCCTCTTAAAACAACAATAACCATCACCATTATAACACAAAGAAAAACGAGCAATCAATGGTATCAGATTTTTCTTTAGGTGTGCGAGTTGCAGCAGATATACGAGGGATTTCTTTTCAACCTCCGATAGGCTATAAAAAAAGGACACACTTACACAACAAAATGATTTTATCACTAAAAGTTTAGTATTTTCATAACTTACTTTTCCACATAACAGACACAACTATTCAGGCATTTGTCATATCGTGACACCAGCTGTCCGGTGCCCTCTAAAAGAAGTCTGCCACCAGTGAGGTAATGTGCCTCTCGACAGCCTCCTCCACTCACCTGTCTTAGTTGTCATTTTTAGGCCTGTAAGTGTTCCCTTGTATTTGATTTAATATTGCGTATCGAAATATACTTGTCACATTTCCATGTTTTGATGTGAATTCACCGCCACTGCGTCATTTTATATTATTAAAGGTTCACTGGACCTTTAAGATCAGTGAACGTCCTGCAGAAATCTCAGCCATTTCAAGGACTTCTCTATACAGAATTCAGTCTCAGCACTTAGGATACTGGAAACTTTGTTCAGGTTGGCTCCCAACAATTTTGACTGACGATCACAAAACTCACAGAATGGCGTCAGCCGTTATCGTAGTGAGGGGGAAGAGTAGTTTTAAGTCTATCACTAATGACGATGAAACATGGGCATTGTATTTTGGCGATTATGTGGAAAAAATAAGTACGAAAATACTAAACCTTCAGTGAAGACTTCATTTTGCTATGACAGTGTGTCCTTTTTTATAGCCCATCGGAAGTTGAAAAAAAGGGCAACCTTCGTATATGTCCGTGGATATGATTATTAACTAGAATACGTCCACATACAAAGGATGTACAAGGATCACCGGAGTTACTCTTTTTGTGTGTGAGGAACTAACGAGGAAATAGAAACAAGCTCCACTGCTCTCACTTCAAGGTTACATAGAGGCAGTGTCTCATTTGTCAGATCGCACCATCCTGTAATTCTAATGTTTCTTTGAATAATATTGTTTTGTTGAATCTTGATGTGTTCGAATCAGCTATCTCCCGAATGAAATCTGACAATTAACATGTTTAACCTTTGTTATCCTTCGACCAGCGAATACTTGCTAATTGCCCCTGAACTCTGTAGAGAATCTCAGTATGTTGCTCTCATCAAACGTATTTTACAGATATACAATTGCTGCAGAATTCGTTATCACTAGGATCCGGAAGTATAGTATGTAAAGGAGTACAATATATGCAGGAAAGTATGCTCTAGTAATTGGCTAAATATGACCGGAAAAAGGTAGGCTAAAATATGACTTATTTAATTTAGTGATAGGGAGCAAATATGAAAGTATCACTAACATTAAACGTCTTTAGCACCAAAAAGTGATTAAAAATAGGACAGCAAACAGATTAAATCATGCAAACTTACAAGGCTACAGTACGATAAAAAATCTCAATATGCATTCACATGAACACATTGACGACGGGCAACGAACGGAGGCTGCTACCCCGTCTAGACGAGTTAGTTCAAGCATCCAAGGAAGAATTATCACTGCTGCACTCAAACTACTGTAACTCGAAAAGTATTCAAGATGTATCCGTTGTTGAACGGCAGTGTACGGAAAACAGTAAAGCAACAGAAGTCCTTGTGATATAAATTTTGTCTTGTCATCATGTTGGGTAAACAAAAACATTAAAAGAACTGAAGTGTTTATGCAAAGTAAACTATTGTATGAATGTTGTTTTATGAGGCAGACCTTCTTTTCTAACTCTAGTTTTGTATTGTAGTAACTGTAACACTTTCTTGAATTGTGTAATTAATTTTCTTTCGTTCGAGGTTGCCTCCTTTCATTCTGTAAATTCTGAATCTCTATGTCAAGGTTTGTTCGTGACCGAAGAGCTTAATTCATCTTTTGTTTCTATCTCAAGTATCAGTTAATCCGCAGTTCATTTATGCCCTAATTTATAATTGTATGTTCATTTTCTTAATAATTATTTGTCTGTTGGGTGTATTATTGTAAATCTTTTCTCCCCCATAGCGTTATACCTTCCATAGACCTCGTAGGGTTTCCAAGCACCTTCCACTCACCTGTCTTAGTTGTCATTTTTTAGGCCTGTAAGTGTTCCCTTGTGTTTGATTTAATATTGCGTATCGAAATATACTTGTCACATTTCCATGTTTTGATGTGAATTCACCGCCACTGCGTCATTTTTCTATCTTCTTATTCATATTATTATTAAGTATTATATTGTTTACTACTGGTATTATTTTACTATTATTATTATTATTACTATTCTTATATTATTATTAGTATTATGTGTAAGCGTAATTGTCCCGATTACGGTTACACAAGATATCGACCACAAACTCGGAAAATTTATTCACTATGTTCTTTAGCAGTCCGTAGGTTGTGATGCCTTTCAATGCAGTACCCTTTTTGGCTCCGTCTCTTAGCATTTCTAAGCACTGTGTAGTGTAGATGTCCTGTTTGTGCCATTCGTGTACTCATTGTGTTCAAATATGCAAGGATTTCCCTTTATGCGTCTATTTCCCGTTTAGTGTTAGCCGCTACCATTATAAATATCTCATTTGCTGCCACTCGGTACCTTTTATAACATAAATGATCACAATTATCGGTAGCCATCGGCAATTATATTATGACGCGCCATGTTGACATCCGCACTCTACGTATCCGAGAGCATTTTGTTAAATACATGAAAGTTTAAAGAAAGAAATAAATAAATAAATAAATAAAGAAAGATGCAACGATAACTCATGTTCCATGACTACACCGTTTGGAACTCCTAATCACCCCCACAATTTCGTCAATAATCAAGGAAATACGAGGAGCATAAAAGCGAAAGTTCTCGTAGCCCGTCACCTACTGCCGGCTGCCACCTACCGTCAGCTGAGAAACTACGAGAATTCCCAGCGCTCATCACCCATCTGGCACACCAGACAATGAATCTGCATATAAACATTGAATTAGTTTCATGATCAGAACCGTATTCATCTGCATTTTTAAAAGATTATACTTTTTCCCTTTATTGAACTGATCATTAACATTTTGTTTGATCAGAAGTCAACATTAGTCCATAAATAAATATTAAAAATAATTTATGGAAACGTCCAGTAACTAATATCCCACCAACAATGGTCCACCTCAGAAAGAATGGCATATCTGAAGCTGTAAAATCAAATTAAAATTTAAACAATGATGTTGCAACAGTTTAAACTAAGTTAAGTCAGTACGGGCATGAATTTAACTGTTCCACCTAACTGCTGTGAACTCTCTTGTTAGCCGTTTTAGTATTTTACTGGTCTGGAGCAGAGTGTATTTTTCAAAACACAAAATCTTTCCGAAGGTTGAGAGGGAGGTATGGAGGAGGAACAGTCGAAGTAGTTTGGAATAACCCGTGAGATTTGCTAAAGAAAAGTTCGAATTAAATTTGAAGAACAATCTAGATGTGAAAACTTTTTCAACTTCGACTGGACTCCCTTTACGAGTGCTGACAAATATGCTCCATTGGTTTCTGCAGACGTCGAGTGGAGTTTCTGACTATATAAGGATCTACTGAGCTCAAAGCGCTAGCAACTTATTGTTAAAAACTTTAAAATATTGAGCCTAATCCAATATACCATGTTGATTAATTAATAGAACCCAGTAAATGTGACAAAGAAAGTTCATGTAACTGGTTTAAACATTAGTAAAATGATTTCGTCAACACCTTTTATGCACGTTTTTGTATGTATTTTTTGAACCTATTTTTGCCACTTTTATTACCGTACCTTCCTTTCCCTAGTGATAACCAGTGATCATGGATCCACCAATTAATTTAGTGAAAGGGAAGAAGAAGACTTCAGGGATGGCACTATAGCCAGAGAATTACAGGATATGAGTACTGCCTGTTCCAAAGAGAGTCGTGTAAATACAAGGCACAAGGAACGTACCCATGGTCGGGTTTGGCACAACATTTAAGGAATTACATCGTCCTGGTCTGGATTCTTCATGGCAGTCGATAATACTCAACCACACGTGGACGAAATACTTATTTACTTTTTGGAACTGTGAATAACAGCTTTTGAACCGACACCCCTCGTGTGAACATCGTAAGAGCTTTAGAACCTCTAAACTAAAGTAAATAAGCTGGTTGAGCCAGCCATGTACCTCATTTCATGTCTCTCCTCAAATAGCACCATCATCAGCAAACATAAAGGCGTTTAACTCTCCATTTACTTGTTTCCTCAAGTCCTTCATTAGGGCATCCATAACGTTTACAACCAGCAGAGGTGAAACAACAGTCGCCTGTTCTACTCCCCGAGTTTTCTGGAACCATTCTGAATGGCCATCACGAAATCTGACGCAACTGCAGCAGTTATTGATTGTATAAAATGTTCATCAGGCCAGTAAGGTAGGGCTAATTTTTCTAGGATTATCCATCTAATATGTCTTAAAATATGGTCATAAGCCTTTTCCAAATCCAAGAAAACAACGAATAGGTATGATCAAAATATGGCTTCCGACTGAGATAGCTAGAAATAAAATTCAGGAAACTCAATCGTCAAAAATTACCAGTGTTTCGCCCAGAGTGCGGCATGGGCTCATCAGTTGGATACTGCACCTTTTCCAAGACACTGGTCGGCTAGCACGCCGGTAGCGACACCACTGCAAGCCATACATGTGATAAGCACAATGCAGTGCCGACGTACTAGGGGAGAATTGCATCTCAACTTGCTATATTGCCCTCCCGGGCTAGCATGACCAAAATATGGCTTCCGATTGAGATAGCTAAAAATAAAATTCAGGAAACTCAATCATCAAAAATTACGTGGTGTCGCTACCGGCGTGCTAGCCGGTCAGTGTCTTGGAAAAGGTGCGGTAACCAACTGATGAGCCCATGCCGCACTCTGGGCGAAACACTGGTAATTTTGGACGATTGAGTTTCCTGAATTTTATTTCTAACAAATAAGTATTTTGCTCTTTTACCAGTACTTCTCGGTGAGCATCCGCAAGATAAAGACCAGATCTACAGTGCCCCAGTGAAGTATAAACCCATGCATATAGGCTGTAATAAATTACTAGCTAAAAGAATGGTTCTAATTCACAAGTGAGGAACTCGCTGAGAACATTAGAGAAAGTAAGTGTAGTGAAGAAGAATGCCAGACGTGTCTGAGATTTCCTCATTCATAATTAAGTCCATAAAGCAACAGTCAACACACATTTTGTTCTTCATAGAAATCGGATGTTTTGTTAGTCTTCAGTGCTAATTATTTCAAAACAGCAGCAAAAATATTACCAACGCAAAATAGATCAAATAAAGCACACCTAAGGTAAGACAGTCCTCATTTTTGGTGGTTGTGCTTCTGACTTAATCAAGCAACATGCCGTAAAGTTTATGTATCCTAATAGAGAAAATAAAATGCTATCTAAACATTTAGAAGGTACTTTATTTTATGTGAGCGTTAAAGTGTCGCATTTAATTAATGAAATTATGTTCTAAAGCTAAATTCAATTTCTAATAACGACCATTCTTTTTAAACATCAATAACAGTTATGATGATAATAATAATAATATCATATGATCGTATAGCCTGAACCATCGTCTGCAATTATTTTTTTAATTTGAAGACATTTGACTGTCTGCTCGTTATCTGTATATTAAAAGAGTTTAATAAAAAGGATTTGGGAAATTCGACCGTCCGTTCTACTGGATCGATTTGCTTTATTCTCTCCGGAATTACCTGCCGGTGAATCATGAGACATTGATTGGTGTCTAAGTTCAGCCAGCTTTGAATAATAATAAAATCCAATCGTTAAATTATCACTCCAATAATCGTAGGCGAAGGCTCACCCTAACCCGCAATACATTCTGTACTTAGCAGGTTGCTAAGCGACTTTCATTAATATTGTGATGTGATGTTCATCCTTAGTATAGTACGCGCACTTTATCTTGAGCCCTAGTTCCCATTCGTTACTATGGAGATCCGGGCTCAAGATAAAGTGCGCGTATAGTAATGTGATTGCATGCAGCCGTGTTTATTTATTGCCTGTCAAGCCGGAATATGCACTTCCCTTGATCATGGAAGAATATTATTCTGTGCTATATACACATCGATTCTATGACCTTTCCCCCAGATTCTTAATATACTCAACAGATGGCAGAACATTCCTAACAACTCTGTGGCTTGGTTCTAAAAGGGCCAATGTCATTTTTTTTTATGGAAATTGAGATATTAACTGATACAAACGCGTTTTATCCTGGGTTGCAACATGTTAAAATGGCCAGTGTCTCTAAACGAACAGTTAACGTTTAATTAAATAAGCCCTTGCCAGTAATGTTAGCTTACCAATAAAGATTAGTTGTAAAAAATAATTGGAAAACTATAAGCAAAACTTCAAATGCTCTTAGCTCAAAAACAGGTTTTTTTGACATTGGCCCTTTTAGAACCAAACCACAGAACTTACATGGTCCTAAGAGGAAAGAGTTTACGTACGTACAGACGGAAAAGTATCAAGTCGACTGGCCGTCTGCTAATCAAACTAACCACTACGCCACCTAGGTGGACATTATTATTATTATTATTATTATTATTATTATTATTATTATTATTATTATTATTATTATTATTATTATTATTATTATTATTTCGAATGCCGGGCTGAGTGGCTCAGACGGTTAAGGCGCTGGCCTCCTAAACCCAACTTGGGAGGTTCGATCCTGGCTCAGTCCGGTGGTATTTGAAGGTGCTCAAATACAACAGCCCCGTGTCGGTAGATTTACTGGCACGTAAAAGAACTCCTGCGGGACTAAATTCCGGCACCTTGGCGTCTGCGAAGACCTTGAAAAGTAGTTAGTGGGACGTAAAACTAATAGCATTATTATTATTATTATTATTATTATTATTATTATTATTATTATTATTATTATTATTATTATTATTATTATTATTTCGAATAACCCATTTGAATGGTACGATGAATCAACTTTGGTTACTTTTCATTGTGTTCGATTTCCTTTGCTTCCAAATTTCCTTCATCCTTCCAGAGTGTCGTTCCTTCTCTTCTTGAGTCCACTTTCTTCTAATTGTTGGTTTCTTCCGCTCCTGAAACACTGTCTTTTGAACTGCTTCTCTAAAAAGCGTTCTCTTTTTTTTTTAAGATTTAATGACAGTGATTGCATCTACTTCTTTCTTCAAGTCCTTCATAAGGGCATTCGCGCTTGCCACGAGCAGCAGAGGTGAAACAACAGTCGCCTGTTGTACTCCCCGAGTTTCCTCAAAACATTCTGACTGACCATCACGATCTCTGATGCAACTGCACCACATTTTCATCTGGCCTATGAGGCATTCTGGTAGGGCTAGTTTTTGTAGTCTTCAGCAGGTGGCATCTCTTGAAATATTGTCATAAGCCTTTTTCAAATCCAAGAAATCAACAGTTCTTTTTCCCTTTTACCAGTACTTCTCCACCAGCATCCGCAGGATAAAGACCAGCTCTACAGTGCTCCTGTGAAGTTTAAGCCCATGTAGATAAGCAATATTTTACCGGGCGAGTTGGCCGTGCGGTTAGGGGCGCGCGACTGTGAGCTTGCATCCAGGAGATAGTGGGTTCGAATCCCACCGTTTGCAGCCCTGAAGATGGTTTTCCGTAGTTTCCCATTTCCACGCCAGGCAAATGCTTGGGCTGTACCTTAATTAAGGCCACGACCGCTTCCTTCCCATTCTTAGGCCTTTCCTATCCCATCGTCGCCATAAGACCTATCTGTGACGGTGCGACGTAAAGCAAATAGCAAAAAGAAATATTTCACAATTAGTCACTTCAGTGCAGAAATTGGTTCGTCACAAACGTTATCACTATCAACTATAGTAGTTGACCTAAGTGATATTTCAGTAATTAACTACAACTCTGAATGTATATGAAACTCAGTTGTAATCATTAATTGCAATCTAAAATGAAGCATATTAATTGCACGAGCACTTCTCCCCCAGCAGTCAATTAACTGGATACCTTTTGATATTTTCTGGTATGTTCTGCGGTCGTACAAGCTTGCGTTAATTCTTCACTCTTTTAACTCGAAGTAGTAGAAATTCAATTTTCGAACCAATTCCAGAACATGTTCAATGTATACAGGCCGATCATGTCGTGCTATCAACCAATTAGTGGATCGAGTTGGTAATTAAATGAAATTAACTCTATATGGTAATTTTGTCGTAACCTTACCTGTATCCCTGGTCGTAGAATGTTGTGAGCACATTCAGGTTTAGTGGTTATTTGAACAGTACGCGGAAGCATATATCCTACATCTCATAAGAGATAACATTTTATACCACACATACTTCAAACTCTTTAATTCACAAATATAACATGAGATATTTATGGTGGGGTACTTACTAATACCAAAAATGACAGAATACTTACAAATTTACTGTCACTCTGAGGTGACGAAACATACGTCTAAATTGCGTTTGCAGCTACAGCAGCACTGCAGAGGGGGAGAACTTCTACGTTTCGTGTAGTGTATTGATATGTGATTCTGCGACAGTCGCCACATTTGTCATTGCTATTGGTCCTGGTCGTACCATGTTGCGGACTTACTCGGGCTCCTGCGAATTAAGCCGAGGTAATACAATTCTGATTCAATGAAATGATTTGAAAAGTATATCATAATACTTTGTTGATGTGCTACATAAATACACACAATAAAGAACAGTTATTTCAGTGTATACATATTATTCTGATAATCATTCCTAAAATGCTCTGTACTCCAATTTTACCTCAATGCTGTGCATTAGGCGAGTCTCCCTTAACTAATGAATGAGTGAAAGAAGTCAACAAGAATTCCGTTGTGTTCGAGTTTAGTGCAGTGAGTTAAACTTACTCTTTTAATTTCGGTTTCTAACATCGTTCTTTATCCTTAAAACTTCCCTAGTGGCCTTAGTGACCGCCCAGTCTGTGAAACCAGCAGGAATCAAGGCTAGTGGAAGGAATGTCCTCCAACCTTGCAGGGAAACCGTCGGCCTTCATCAGAACAAGAGACCTTTCGAAGTATCTTCACTCCTCCACAGCGACGTTAGAATATTCTGGTATCTAAAAGAGTACTCGTGTATTTTATTGCTCTTGCGTGGTTTTAGATGTGTGGGTAACTGTGTCTAATACGGGAAGTCTCACACTCTTCATGCCAAAATCTACCTCGAAACTTTGGTGACACAACAGATGTGTTACGCGAAGAAAGTGTGCAGAAAGTAACATGCCTCTTTCCTTTAAAACGCCCTGAATTAATGAGGGAGGAATCACACGGACTCGTATGTCAATTCAATGGGGGTCAAATTCTCCTAATTCTTTAGTGGGGAAACTGGCTGAAGTGTTGGCAGTCTCGACATTGACCTTATTGTGAACTGGCATCGCGCCCAACCATGTTAAGAAAGAACGACCCTTACTTTCGTGAATATAGGCCCTGTTAAATTATTCTACAATAATTTTGCAAGCACTGTCAAAAGAAGAATTGACAACATTCGCTTAGAACATAGAAAGTGATTTATGTTTAATTTAAAGAGACGTGCTCTTTTACTGAATTGTCATACCATGTTCTTTGTATAATATAATTATGGAAAATGACTCATAAAAATAAAACAGACAATGCTTACATTTCAAAGCATGCTAATGAAGTTCTTCAAAATCTGAAAAAGAAGGAATAATAGGTGACTAGTAATCAAGAAAACTAAGATATTCTCATACTATCATAAAGAAAAAATGGGTGCATTTTGCAAGAAAAAAGAAATTAAAAAAAATGAACGCTTCCTGCAGACAAAAATAATTGTACTTGTATAAAGTGAAAAGTATAGTATAATCTTAAACAATGCACTTAATTTCAACAAAAATAATAATTCTATAGACATTCAAATAATTGAAGGAAACTAA
This sequence comes from Anabrus simplex, assembly GCF_040414725.1. Classification (NCBI taxonomy): domain Eukaryota; kingdom Metazoa; phylum Arthropoda; class Insecta; order Orthoptera; family Tettigoniidae; genus Anabrus; species Anabrus simplex. Next base: position 101,467,107 of record NC_090275.1, read on the forward strand.
TTAAGAGAAAATGGAAACTGAAGAGTTCTTCTTTACTTTGTTAATAGGAAAAGATTTTCATTTCTGGCTTCTAATATAGCTGTCCTGTTTCTTAGGTTCCTTATTTACTGCGGGTTTTAGGGCCCTCCGTGTCCTCTTCCTGGTATCTTCCAATCTAAAATCAAACTGAGTCTTCTAGGGAGACGGTAGGGCAAACACAGAAAACTGATAACAGTCGCCGACTACTGAAGCATTTTAATTTCAGTATACAACTCCGTTGTTTTAACAGTTTGTAAACGCTGAATTACTTGAAATATTTGTATTCATGTGAGACTGATCATGATCAATATTGGAATAGGTCTACTTTATCTTCAACAATCAACCTGTCATTAAATAATAATGATCATCAGGGATGCAAGGGTTTTAGGAAAAACATTTCTATAGAGTTATTTTCAAGCTTTTCAACACTTAAAAGCCACACGTATTGAGGCGGGATTACATCGTGTATATTTCTTCACAAATTACAGTTAATTAAATGTTTTCCTCGATTAGGAAAAGCCAGTGTAGCCAGAACTTTTAACCATAGGATCATCTTAATGTGTTCCCGAGAAAATTGAGTTGGGAGTGACCTCTGGGTGGGTAACGTTACGAGCCACTCCTCTCAGAAGACGGACATATGTGGCGTCGCCTCACTTGCTTCTCCTTCATCCTCGGGGCTGGTCAAGATTTACGCATAAATGTTGCCTGTTTTTCTTTTCACCTGGAATTCTTCTGATCACGAGTATACAAGCACAAAGTTATTATAGATCAAATTTTGACTTTCATGTAAATTTAAAATTTTAAATATTATACTTGAATAAAAATAATCATAATAATAATAATAATTTTGTGTGGTCCCTGGAAAGGCACGCTGCAATTCTTTGTAGATGACTCCTTACGGGCGTCCTGCGCGTCTGTTAATGTAGGCCCCTAAACATGGTGAATTGTAATTCTGGAAATGATACGCACACCCAGCCCCGAAACATCGGAATTAGCTAATGACGGTTAAAATCATCGGCCCGGCTGGGAGTGGAACCCAGGGGTCCTTCGGCTGATGGCCTACATGAAAACCATCTAGTCACTGAGCCGGACAATGTTATAATAATTTATTGTGTTCACAAACCTGTACGGTACATTATTACATGAAGTGGACATTTCAGTCTCAGAAGCATGTGAGCAATAATTTCGAATTAATTTCAGTTCTTCAGCGCTGCAGAAGGGATTCAAGTGAAAATGATCAATTGCAAACTCTACCAGAGGCTGGAATTGAATTGAATTGAATTGAATTTATTGATCATGATTTACATGCCACTGAGACTGAAAAGCCCCTTTATGCAGCGTCTTCTTATAATACAATGCAGATTTATGAAAACAGTAACTACATTTTTATAATATTAAAGTATTAAACTAAACAAGAGAGATATTGCTGGCCATAATTCTCTTCAGTTAAAAAGGTTGTACCATTTTTTCACTCGGAAAAGAATAAAGTATAATTTGGTTAAGTTTTTAAACATTGTCCCTTGAACTACTGTGAATGGGAGGTAAATGTGTCCATATTTAAGTATTTTTATTCAGACGAGAGGTATTCAATGGACCCAACCAAATTTTGAATATATGATTTTTACACAGTACTCCAATAACGCTAACTTTTTTTTTTTTTAGGTTGTAACCTGATAACACTGAAGAGTAGTCTAGTGAATGTCATATTTATTTGGTTAATGAAATAAAAATAAAAACATTTCTAAGACAAGTCTTGTAAATATTTCTTCAATAAACCACTTCAGTTGCGATGAATATTCAATATTCACGATCGCACTGTACTCGAAATGAAAAATCTCAGTATTAATTCGTGATGAATACACAAAGCGCATATCGAAGCGATATAAATTACATAACAAGAAGTACAACCAGACACCAATGTGATTTGATATCGCCTCGGGTGGTAGGTCATATTCATTCTGTCATAAATGATCCAGGATATAACAATTATTGAGTGCACCGAAGTGTCCCGTTGTGGGCAAAAGAAGATGAACACTACAGCACTGTGAGCAAAACAAAAGCCTGTACGCTAGTGAAAGCCTATCGATGAACTATAAGTTGGATGAGCTCAAGATGTTAGAAACAAGAAATTTCAGAAAAATTATGGACGTTGTCGAGAATGAAGGCAGATCGAAACTTACGAATAGCAATGAATTTTAGCAGACCAGACCATGCATAGGAAGAGGATACCTAAAATAATGGAAAGGCTAATTCTGATGAGGATAGCTCCTGCAATAGAACACCTGATCCCAATAGAGCAAGCTGTGTTCCGCCCCAACCGAGACTGTCCTCCTGAAGCTCATCAAGATTATACCTTGACTTAAGGTGATTACTCTCATTGATAATGTATTGAGTAATCGATTATTCGAGGTATTCTCTGAAAATTCCAGGAGTAGATTTCATAAATTGAATAAGGGCTTACCACAGGGTTCAGTCTTAGCCCTTATGCTCTTAAATTTATACATCCATGATATTCCAGAAACTACAGCTCGGAAATTAATTTATGTCGATGATATAAACCTAACAGTACAAAGATCTACTTTCAAGAAGGCTGAGGATATACTGTCTGAAAATCTACGGGTGATGGATGAATACTTTAGGAAGTGGAGACTTCAGCCTAGTCCTTTGAAGACGGTAGTAACCGCATTCCATCTCAACAACTTAGAGCCTACTTATCAACCTAGGGTAAGGTTCAGAAATCAACTTTTGAAATATTATAGTACATCAAAACTCCTAGGGCAACATTAGACAGATCACTGACATATCGAAGTCACATAGAAAAAACACCGACCAAACGTAAGACCCGGAATAATCTGCTGAGCAATTTAGCTGGAACTTCATGGGGAGCTGAAGCCAATACTTTGCGAACTACCGCCTTGGACATGGTCTATTCTACAGCTGAGTACTGTGCCGGAGTATGGTTGAGTAGCTCACACTGCAACCTAATTGATATCCAACTTCGCCAGGCTATGCGTATTGTATCCGGCACGCTGTACTCAACTCAAGTGCAATGCTTACCTGTCCTTTGCAATATCTCTCCCTCTCATATAAGAAGACAACAAGCACTTAATAGCTTATGGTACAGAATACTGAATCATGAGGCCCTTCCTATACATCAATATAGAAAGCAGCACACTACAACTGGGCTTAAATCAAGAAAACCAGCATGGAAGACAGCTTTGGAACTGTCATGTCCTCAGTTCAATCCCAGGAGTGCCTGGAGAGAAGAGTGGAGGATGTCGTCTCCCCGAGGCTTATGTGATATCTCCGACCCCAGCATGGAACTGGCTGGCTTCAGTTTGCCCCGTACTGTTTTGTCAACCCTAAACATGATCCGATGTTGTGTTGGGAGGACTGGCGCAGCCTTAAGTCTATGGGGACGGGTAGATTCTCCCTGCTGTGACTGTGGTGCTCAAGCGCAGTATATCAAGCACATAGTTCAAGAGTGCCCCTACGTGCATTTCCTAGTTCTGTGGAGGATTTTTTGAAGTAACACCAGAAGGTATTATATGGATTAGAAATTTGGATATTAAAATATAAAAGTGAAGTCCTGATGCTGTCAGCAACCTGTATATTTGTATACTTTGTATTATGTTTTTATATTTTGGTTGTCATGTACAGTGGCGGCCGGTCAGTACGTGCTACCGGGCTCCAGCACGTAGCTTGGAACTGTAAGGAATATTATTTATGTACAGTACAATTATCCTGGTGCCTTTTCGTTGTTTTGAGTACGATATGAATTTGTGTTTTGTGAAAATCAGGACGAGATCTGTCGAACACCTAGCGCCGTTCTCCCGGGAAACAAGGCTCGTGCTCATGTGAAGTGAGCCCTTGCCTGTAGCCTGAAGGAAGCAATACGCAGGCGCAGCCAAGCTTGCAACACTCCCCCTGGCCGGCGCAGTATACCGTAAACCGGGATCAACTTTCACTGATCCCGTTTATAGTTACTTCCTCTCCCGCAAGGGGGTAGAATTACTCGATGTCTCCTGCTACCCGGAGCGCAGCGAGGGATCCAGTCGGCCGTGCTTATGTTGAACGTGGTAAGCGAATCTGCCACTAGAGAGTAGCATCGTCTGGGTTCGAAAACAAAGCGTAAGTGGAGGCAATCTATCTCACACATGCTTATTAAAATATCCATCTTCCTTTTGTGTCAAAAATATGGAATTCGTAGGTGAGTCAAAGAATCTTTGACTGACCCTAAATGTTATCCCGCATTACAATGTAATTTACTCTGGTGAAATGAAATAGCGTATGGCTTTTAGTGCCGGAAGTATCCGAGGACATGTTCGACTCGCCAGATGCAGATCTTTTGATTTGACACCCGTAGGCGACCTGCGAGTCGTGATGAGGATGAAATGATGATGACGACAACACGTACACCCAATGATGGTTAAAATTCCAGACCCTGCCGGGAATCGAACCCGGGATCCCTGTGACCAAAAAGGCCAGCGCGCTAACCATTTAGCCATGGAGCCGGACATTTACTCTGGTAACCTAATAGGGGAGGTCTCAATGAATCAGTTGGCAGCTCTTTCAGTTGCTTTGTGCAGTTTTTAATCTCGCGGTTATATTACTGGTGCGTGTTTTTCCTGTCATTGTGTTAGTGCTAAAGTTTATACGAAGATTTATCAAATTATTTATCCACTGCAGTGTATATAAAGTGAAATTAAATTAGTGTTCTTAGTGGGGATCTATATTCCCACGATTCTATTTGCACTGATGTAAGTTGCGCCATTAGGTTAGTAAAAACAATATTTCTTTAATGAGTTATTTATCTCGTAGACAGTTGTCGAAGAATTCATCTGCTTCCAAATTAATGTTGTTTTTGTTTGTTCTGAATAATAAATTGCGAGAAAAGTTGTATTATTATTATTATTATTATTATTATTATTATTATTATTATTATTATTATTTCTATTATGATTAGTAGTAGTAGTAGTAGTAGTATTACCAAGTTTGAAGTATGCGTTGTTCATCATGGCAATGTGCAGATTTAAAGCAGCGTATTTAGCTTGTTTTTTGTAGCACGTAGGACGATTTTTTCACGAGCCGCCACTGGATAATTTATGGAAACGTCCAGTAACTAATATCCCACCAACAATGGTCCACCTCAGAAAGAATGGCATATTTGAAGCTGTAAAATCAAATTAAAATTTAAACAATGATGTTGCAACAGTTTAAACTAAGTTAAGTCAGTACGGGCATAAATTTAACGGTTCCACCTATCTGCTGTGAACTCTCTTGTTAGCCGTTTTAGTATTTTACTGGTCTGGAGCAGAGTGTATTTTTCAAAACACAAAATCTTTCCGAAGGTTGAGAGGGAGGTATGGAGGAGGAACAGTCGAAGTAGTTGGGAATAACCCGTGAGATTTAGGCCTACTAAAGAAAAATTCGAATTAAATTTGAAGCACAATCTAGATGTGAAAACTTTTTCAACTTCGAATGGACTCCCTTTACGAGTGCTGACAAATATGCTCCATTGGTTTCTGCAGACGTCGAGTGGAGTTTCTGACTATATAAGGATCTACTGAGCTCAAAGCGCTAGCAACTTATTGTTAAAAACTTTAAAATATTGAGCCTAATCCAATATACCATGTTGATTAATTAATAGAACCCAGTAAATGTGACAAAGAAAGTTCATGTAACTGGTTTAAACATTAGTAAAATGATTTCATCAACACCTTTTATGCACGTTTTTGTATGTATTTTTTGAACCTATTTTTGCCACTTTTATGACCATACCTTCTTTTCCCTAATGGTAACCAGAGATCATGAATCCACCAATTAATTTAGTGAAGGGGAAGAAGAAGACTTCAGGGATGGCACTATAGCCAGAGAATTACAGGATATGATTACTGCCTGTTCCAAAGAGAGTCGTGAAAATACAAGGCACAAGGAACGTACCCATGGTGGGGTTTGGCACAACATTTAAGGAATTACATCTTCCGGGTCTGGATTCTTCACGGCAGTCGATAATACTCAACTATTCGAATGCACGTGATACTTATTTATTTTTGGAAACAGGAATAACAGCTTTTGAACCGACACCCCTCGTGTGAACATCGTAAGAGCTTCAGAACCTAAACTAAAGTAAATAACCTGGTTGAGCCAGCCCTGTACCTCATTTCATGTCTCTCCTCAAATAGCACCATCATCAGCGAACATAAAGGCGTTTAACTCTCCATTTAATTGTTTCCTTAAGTCCTTCATTAGGGCATCCATGACAGTTACAACCAGCAGAGGTGAAACAACAGTCACCTGTTCTACTCCCCGAGTTTTCTCAAACCATTCTAAATGGCCATCACGAAATCTGACGCAACTGCAGCAGATATTGTATAAAATGTTCATCAGGCCAGTAAGGTAGGGCTAATTTTTTATAGGATTATCCACATAACATGTCTTAAAATATTGTCATAAGCCTTTTCTAAATCCACAAAAACAACAAATAGGTCTTTTTCTATTTTCCCAACTTCTCGGCGAGCGTCCGCAAGGTAAAGACCAGATCTACAGTGCCCCAGTGAAGTATAAACCCATGCAGATAGGCTGTAATTAATTACTAGCAAAAAGAATGGTCCTAATGCACAAGTGAGGAACTCGCTGAGAACATTAGAGAAAGGAAGTGCAGTGAAGAAGAACGCCAGACGTGTCTGAGATTTCCTCATTCATAATTAAGTCCATAAAGCAACAGTCAACACACATTTTGTTTTTCATAGAAGTCGGATGTTTCGTTAGTCTTCAGCGTTAATTATTTCAAAACAGCAGCAAAAATATTACCAACGCAAAATAGATCAAATAAAGCACACCTAAGGTAAAGAGTAAGACAGTCCTCATTTTTGATGCTTGTGCTTCTGACTTAATCAAGCAACACGCCGTAAAGTTTACGTATCCTAATAGAGAAAATAAAATGCTATCTAAATATTTAGATGGTACTTTATTTTATATGAGCGTTAAAGTGTCGCATTTAATTAATGAAATAATGTTCTAAAGCTAAATTCAATTTCTAATAACGACCATTCTTTTTAAACATCAATAAAACTTATGATAATAATAATAATAATAATAATAATAATAATAATAATAATAATATCATATGATCGTATAACCTGAACCATCGTCTGCAATTATTTTTTTAATTTGAAGACATTTCACTGTCTGCTCGTTATCTGTATATTAAAAGAGTTTAATAAAAAGGATTTGGGAAATTCGACCGTCCGTTCTACTGGATCGATTTGCTTTATTCTCTCCGGAATTACCTGCCGGTGAATCATGAGACATTGATTGGTGTCTAAGTTCAGCCAACTTTGAATAATAATAAAATCCAATCGTTAAATTATCACTCCAATAATCGTAGGCGAAGGCTCACCCTAACCCGAAATACATTCTGTACTTAGCAGGTTGCTAAGCGACTTTCATTAATATTGTGATGTGATGTTCATCCTTAGTAATGTGATTGCATGCAGCCATGTTTATTTATTGCCTGTCAAGCCGGAATATACACTTCCCTTGATCATGGAAGAATATTATTCTGTGCTATATACACATCGATTCTATGACCTTCCCCCAGCTTCGTAATATACTCAACAGATGGCAGAACGTTCCTAACAACTCTTTTTTTTTTTTTTTTTGCTATGGGCTTTACGTCGCACCGACATAGATAGGTCTTATGGCGACGACTAACAACTCTGTGGCTTGGTTCTAAAAGGGCCAATGTCATTTTTTTAGGGAAATTGAGATATTAACTGATACAAACGCGTTTTATCCTGGTTTGCAACATGTTAAAATGGCCAATGTCTCTCTTAAGTACTAAACGAACAGTTAACGTTTAATTAAATAAGCCCTTGCCAATAATGTTAGATTACCAATAAAGGTTAGAGATCTGGCAATTTTTAAAGAATACGATAGAAAAGATTAGCGTTTAATAAGGTGACTTCCACAAAGAAAGTTATTTAAAGTTAGTTGTTGAAAAAATAATTGGAAAACTATAAGCAAAACTTCAAATGCTCATAGCTCAAAAACAGATTTTTTTTGACATTGGCCCATTCAGAACCAAACCACAAAACTTACATGGTCCTAAGAGGAAAGAGCTTACGTACGTACAGACGGAAATGTATCAAGTCGACTAGCCTTCTGCTAATCGAACTAACCACTACACCACATAGGTGGACATTATTATTATTATTATTATTATTATTATTATTATTATTATTATTATTATTATTATTATTATTATTATTATTATTATTATTATTATTATTATTATTATTTCGAATAACCCATTTGAATGGTACGATGAATCAACTTTGGTTACTTTTCATTGTGTTCGATTTCCTTTGCTTCCAAATTTCCTTTATCCTTCCAGAGTGTCGTTCCTTCTCTTCGTGAGTCCACTTTCTTCTAATTGTTGGTTTCTTCCGCTCCTGAAACAAAGGCTTTTGAACTGCTTCTCTAAAAAGTGTTCTTTTTTTAAGATTTAATGACAGTGATTGCATCTACTTCTTTCTTCAAGTCCTTCGTAAGGGCATTCACGCTTGCCACGAGCAGCAGAGGTGAAACAACTCCCCGAGTTTCCTCAAAACATTCTGACTGACCATCACGATCTCTGATGCAACTGCACCACATTTTCATCTGGCCTATGAGGCATTCTGGTAGGGCTAGTTTTTGTAGTCTTCAGCAGGTGGCATCTCTTGAAATATTATCATAAGCCTTTTTCAAATCCAAGAAATCAACAGTTCTTTTTCCCTTTTACCAGTACTTCTCCACCAGCATCCGCAGGATAAACACCAGGTCTACAGTGCTCCTGTGAAGTTTAAGCCCATGTAGATAAGCAATATTTTACCGGGCGAGTTGGCCGTGCGGTTAGGGGCGCGCGACTGTGAGCTTGCATCCAGGAGATAGTGGGTTCGAATCCCACTGTTTGCAGCCCTGAAGATGGTTTTCCGTAGTTTCCCATTTTCGCGCCAGGCAAATGCTTGGGCTGTACCTTAATTAAGGCCACGACCGCTTCCTTCCCATTCTTAGGCCTTTCCTATCCCATCGTCGCCATAAGACCTATCTGTGTCTGTGCGACGTAAAGCAAATAGCAAAAAGAAATATTTCACAATTAGTCACTTCAGTGCAGAAATTGGCTCGTCACAAACTTTATCACTATCAACTATGGTAGTTGACCTAAGTGATCTTTCAGTAATTAACTACAACTCTGAATGTATATGAAACTCAGTTGTAATCATTAATTGCAATCTAAAATGAAGCATATTAATTACACGAGCACTTCTCCCCCAGCAGTCAATTAACTGGACACCTTTTGATTTTTTCTGGTATGTTCTGCGGTCGTACAAGCTTGCGTTAATTCTTCACTTTTTTAACTCGAAGTAGTAGAAATTCAATTTTCGAACCAATTCCAGAACATGTTCAATGTATACAGGCCGATCATGGCGTGCCATCAACCAATTAGTGAACCGAGTTGGTAATTAAATAAAATTAACTCTATATAGTAATTTTGTCGTAACCTTACCTGTATCCCTGGTCGTAGAATGTTGTGAGCACATTCAGGTTTAGTGGTTATTTGAACAGTACGCGGAAGCATATATCCTACATCTCATAAGAGATAACATTTTATACCACACATACTTCAAACTATTTAATTCACAAATGTAACACAAGATATTTCGGGTAGGGTACTTACTAATACCAAAAATGACAGAATACTTACAAATTTACTGTCACTCTGAGGTGACAAAACATGCGTCTAAATTGCGTTTGCAGCTACAGCGGCACTGCAGAAGGGGAGAATTTCTATGTTTTGTGTAGTGTATTCATATGTGATTCTGCGACAGTCGCCACATTAGTCATTTCTATTGGTCCTGGTCATACAGTGTTGCAGACTTACTCGGGCTCCTGCGAATTAAGCCGAGGTAATACAATTCTGATTCAATGAAATGATTTGAAAGGTATATCATAATACTTTGTTGATCTGCTACATAAATAGTACACCATAAAGAACAGTTCTTTCAGTGTATACATATTATTCTGATAATCATTCCCAAAATGCTCTATTCTCCAATTTTACCTCAATTCTGTGCATTAGGCGAGTCTTCCTTAACTCACGAATGAGTGAAAGAAGTCAACGAGAATTCCGTTGTGTTCGAGTTTAGTGCAGTGAGTTAAACTTACTCTTTTAATTTCGGTTTCTAACATCGTTCTTTATCCTTAAAACTTCTCTAGTGGCCTTAGTGACCGACCAGTCTGTGAAACCAGCCGGCATCAAGGCGAGTGGAAGGAATGTCCAGCAGCCTTGCAGGGAAGCCGTCGGTCTTCATCAGAACAAGGGACCTTTCGAAGTATCTTCACTCCTCCACAGCGACGTTAGACTATCCTGGTATCTAAAAGAGTACTCGTGTATTTTATTGCTCTTGCGGGGTTTTAAATGTGTTAGTAACTGTGTCTAATATGGGAAGTCTCACACTCTTCATGCCAAAATCCACCTTGAAACGTTGGTGGCATAACAGATGCGTTACACGAAGAAAGCATGCAGAAAGTAACGTGTCTGTTTCCTTTAAAACGCTCTGAAATAATGAAGGTAGGAATCACACGAACTCGTATGTCAATTCAATGCGGGTCAAATTCACCTAATTCATTTTTTTGCTAGGGGCTTTACGTCGCATCGACACAGATAGGTCTTACGGCGACGATGGGATAGGAAAGGCCTAGGAGTTGAAAGGAAGCGGCCGTGGCCTTAATTAAGGTACAGCCCCAGCATATGCCTGGTGTGAAAATGGGGAACCACGGACAACCATTTTCAGGGCTGCCGATAGTGGGATTCGAACCTACTATCTCCCGGATGCAAGCTCACAGCCACGCGCCTCTACGCGTACGGCCAACTCGCCCGGTTCTAATTCTTTAGTGTTGTGCCATTTCACCGTTCTATAATTGCAACAGTAGGAACAAAAATGGCGTTCCAACCATTAAAAGGTCAATGTGAAAGCAACTAACATCGGTACGAGCCGAAATGATAATCCTTTCAACCGGTAGTCACCGAAAGAACCATTCTTAGAAGGCTGTGAGAAAAGAATGACAGTAGCAGATTATTTAAACTAATTATTAGAAAAAAGAGATTTCCATTAGAACACTAGACTCAATTCAGCACTACGGCAAATAAGACGGAGTCGAGTAAAGAAACAGGCCAGCTTATCTGATTTTAAGATCAACTATTGAAGGAGAATAAAATCCGCGGCAGCCCGGTCAATGTCACTGCATAGATTGAAATATCTGCGCGAAATTTAAGACCAGCAAAAAGGAATCATCAAGTCTGGTACAACTACTACGTCACGGCTGGACTTGGAAGCTTTATATTTGTCCGATACTACACATCGTAGAGAGCAGAATCCAACCAGCTGTCAAGTGCAATTATAATAAACACGGGAAAAATCGCATTCACTCGGCAAGCGAGAGAGTTTACAAATAGTAGCACAGTTAGAACTGTTATAGCGAAACTAGACGGCCCAGAGCATATTTATTCTAATATCATTGGCAGTACGAAACGGAGATAAATTACAACATGACAGCATTAACTAATACAATGTATTATTCTGTTTCTGACGTACCAGAGACCACTATGATGTTCTAAAAGACCAAGGCAGAGACTACTCCGACTATGGTGGCGCTTTACGAGATTGATGACCCAGGAGGGTTGGTAATCAGCTGAGAAGACGAGATGGACCCGATTACCTAAAGCAGAACCATGGAGCGAGGCCTACCATTCCCGATGATCAACAGCGAGATAGCACACAGGGCCCAATAAGCAAAGTTAAGTCCCCTATAAGTCGTTTTTCGTAAGTAGAAACCTTTATTTTTGGCTATATGTGATATGATTTGTGACATTGTGCGTGCGTATATAATATTGAAGTGTAATTACATGGAAGTAGGTATTCATCTGAAGTTACTGTTAATCCCATATATAGGCGTAAAATACCAGTGAAAGCCGTTCGCAAATTTATCAATGTGATGTGAGAGAAAGTAATAGATATTGTAATCGTTATCAGTGAAGTATTAGAGTATAATATAAATGTTAATATACATGTGTGATGGCTTTAACGGAATAACAAGCTTGGTGATCGTATTTAGGGAATGTTTACGACGAAGTATAGTAGTACAGCTTAGTATTGTGATACACTTTTCTTTGATACTATGACGGTAAGGATAATGTTTTTTATATGTGAAGGTTATGGCACATATGCAACGTATTTAATGAGATGAGTGCTTGGGATGCACTAATATGAATGTTACGTGATATTTTGAAGTGATAAATGGTGAATGAAGTAATGATATAAGCGTATGTTAAGTTGTGATGGTGATATTTATTTTTATTTTAAAGGTTGGTCATAGTATTCTTCTGAGAGATGATAGTATGTGTAAATTGCGCATGCTAAGGTATATATTGAAACGTACAATTTTCAATTGCTGTTTGTATTCCCAGATACACAAAATAGGTTAGGATACGATCTCAATGCCATCAATACAGAGTTGTTAGAGTATGTAGGATCATAAGATGAGCCAAGAGGCGAATAACGTTAATATTTAGGCCTTCACTGAGTTATTTAGGACCATTTTCAAGTACTCTCACACATGGTAACCTAATTCATGATTTTATGGGAGTAATTTGACACATCACTGGTGACTTAGTCATTCATGTATGGATTTTTAGATGAAGGTAGAGTCTTCTAATATGCCAGTTTTTCCAATTATGGTATAATTTGTTGGAAAGTTAATTAAATACACTTGGCAATGCTACATTCAGCCAGATACGCACTTAAATTGAATTTCAACTATGGATTAAGATAATAATTAAGTGAATTAACCACATAAGCCTTGTGATAGAATTAATTTGAAATCAATTACGACTTAGAGTGGACCTGAATTTGCTTATATGGAGATCAGACCCTATGAAATATGAAATATACAAGCTAATTATCAAACATATGAGTTAACTGAAGTCCTAAGAAAACAGACATTGCTTTCCCATACGATTTTCTACTGTGTATGGACACAGATGTTAAGTTTTAGCAAAGTGACATTCGTTTCACCAGTCATATGTGAATTAAAGGTTAAATGATAGAAGTTTTGGTAACTTTGAGGAGCAATCCAGCTCATTGAGAAGGGATTCCAGATTTTAATTAATTATTTATTTGGTTATTTTCACTGCGTTTTACATTCTATTTTGAAACTATAATCTGAAATGATGTATATAGTAGGGAGTATAATCTTCTTTTCATTTTTAACCAATTGGATGCATCTAATTCTTTCAACTGTATTTAATATGTTTCATTTGATTTATATATTTTAATTTTTCTTTTTCATTTGATTTCTACGAACATTACGTAACTAAGACTCAGTATTTCGACAGGCCAGAGCTAATGAATCGATGATTAACGCCTGGTTTTCAATTACTTGTTAAGGGTTTTTCCAAACCCATTTTTCTTTATTTCAACGAAATTGCAACGGATAGAGATGTTTATAGCATTATGAGACTGTCTACGTTATACGAGGCAACTTTTAACGATATTTTAGATAACATTTACTTGATACTTAGACTGAATTGTCAATAAAAGCTGAGTAGTGAAACTATATAATTCTTTTAATGCCTACTTAGAATAAGAACTAGATATAAGGCTGTAATGACTCATTTTCTGATTGCGATTTCGTTAGTAACACGTACGAATCTCTTGAATTATCGTAGCAACCTGAAATTTGCGATTAATTTTGGCGATATACGAGTATGGTATCCTACTGATAGCGTGTTGGAGACGTCCTTCTGCGTAGGTTGAGATTTACCATAGGCCATCGGCGTACTTTCTCAAGCGGAACCCACAACCCAGCAATATTAATCAGATAGAATTATTTATCAAGAGCTAGTCTGGAACTCATGTATACTCACCTGGACGCGGGAACGGTGCAGTGTGAAGACTGGCTGAAGTGTTGGCAGTCTCGACATTGACCTTACTGTGAAATGGCATCGCGCCCGACCATGGTAAGAAAGAACGACCCCTATTTTCGTCAATATAGGCCCTATTAAATTATTCTACAATAATTTTGCATGCACTGTCAAAAGAAGAATTGACAACATTGGCTTTGAACATAGAAAGTGATTTATGTTTAATTTGAAGAGACATTCTCTTTTACTGAATTGTCATACCATGTTTTTTTAAATATAATTATGGAAAATGGAAATTAAATTAAACGGGATAAAATGACTCATAAAAATAAAACACACAATGCTTACATTTAAAAGCATGCAAATGAAGTTCTTCAAAATCTGAAAAAGAAGGAATAATAGGTGACTTGTAATCAAGAAAACTAAGATATTCTCATACTATCATAAAGAAAGAATGGGTGCATTTTGCAAGAAAAAGGAAATAAAATAAAGTGAACGCTTCCTGCAGACGAAAATAATTGTACTTTTATAAAGTGTCAAGTATAGTATAATCTTAAACAATGCACTTAATTTCAACAAAAATAATAATTCTATAGACATTCAAATAATTGAAGGAAACTAATTAAGAGAAAATGGAAACTGAAGAGTACTTCTTTACTTTGTTAATAGGAAAATATTTTCATTTATGGCTTCTAATATAGCTGTCCTGCCTCCTAGTTGTTTCTTAGGTTCCTTATTTACTGAGGGTTTTAGGGCCCTCCGTGCCCTCTTCCTGGTGTCTTCCAATCTAAAATCAAACAGAGTCTTCTAGGGAGACGGTAGGGCAAACACAGAAAACTTATAACGGTCGCCGACTACTGAAGCAACTGTCGCCGACTACTGAAGCATTTTAATTTCTGTATACAACTCCGATATTTTAACAGTTTGTAAACACTGAATTACTTGAGATATCCGTATTCATGTGAGACTGATCATGATCAGTATTGGAATAGGTCTACTTTATCCTCAACAATAAATCTGTCATTAAATAATAACGATCATCCGGAATGCAAGGGTTTTAGGAAAACCATTTCTATAGAGTTATTTTCAAGCATTTCAACACTTAAATGTCACAAGTATTTAGGCTGGATTACATCGTGCACATTTCTTCACAATTAAATTACATTTAATTAAATGTTATCCTCGATTAAGAAAAGCCAGTGTAGCCAGAACTTTTAACCATAGAATCATCTTAATGAGTTTCCGAGAAAATGGAGTTGAGAGTGACCTCTGGGTGGGTAACGTTACGAGCCACTCCTCCCAGAAGACCAACACATGTGACATTGCCTCGCTTGCTTCTCCTTCATCCTCAGGGTTGGTCAAGATTTACGCATAAATGTTGCCTGTTTTCCTTTTCACCTGGAATTCTTCTGATCACGAGTTTACAAGCACAAAGTTATTATAGATCAAGTTTTGATTTTCATGTTAATTTTAAATTTTTAATATAATTGAATAATAATAATAATAATAATAATAATAATAATAATAATAATACCTAATAATAATAATAATACTAATAATAATAATAATAATAATAATAATAATAATAATAATAATAATTTTGTGTGATTCCCGGAAAGGCACGCTGCAATTCTTTGTAGATGACGCCTTATGGTCTTCCTGCACGTCTGTTAATGTAGGGCCCTAATTATGGTGAATTGTAATCCTGGAAACGATACACGCACCCAGCCCCGAAACATCGGAATTAGCCAATGACGGTTAAAATCACCGGCCCGGCTTGGAGTGGAATCCAGGGGTCCTTGGGATGAAGGCCTACACGAAAACCATCTAGCCATTGAGCCAGACAATGTTATAATAAGTTAGTGTGTTCACAAACCTGTACGGTATATTATTACATGAAGTGGACATTTCAGCCTCAGGAGCATGTGAGCAATAATTTCGAATTCAGTTCAGTTCTTCAGCGCTGCAGAAGGGTCTCAGGTGATAATGATGATTTGCAAACTCTATCAGAGGCTGGAGAGTTATACTGGTCATATTTCTTTCTTCAGTAAATAGAGTTGTACAAGTTATTCACTCGGAAAGGAATAAAGTATAATTTGGTCAAGTTTTAAAATATTGTCCCTTGAACTCCTGTGAAGGGGAGGTAAATTTGTCCATATTTAAGTATTTTTATTCAGACGAGAGGTATTCAATGAACCCAACCAAATTTTGAATATATGATTGTTGCACAGTACTCCAATAACGCTAACTTTTTATTTTGTAGTTTGTAACCTGTTAACACTGAAGAGTAGTCTAGTGAATGTCATATTTATTTGGTTAATGAAATAAAAATAAAAACATTTCTAAAACCAGTATTGTAAATATTTCTTCAATGAACCATTTCAGTTGCGATGAATATTCAATATTCACGATCGCACTGTACTCGAAATGAAAAATCTCGGTATTAATTCGTGATGACTACTTAAAGTGCATATCGAAGGGATATAAATTACATAACAAGAAGGACAAACAGACACCAATGTGATTTGATATCGCCTCGGGTGGTAGGTCATATTCATTCTGTCTTAAATGATCCATGATATAACAATATTATTGAGTGCACCAAAATGTCCCGTTGTGGGCAAAAAAAAAAAAAAAAAAAAAATGAACACTGCAGCACCGTAGGCAAAGCAAAAGCCTGTACGCTAGTGAAAGCCTATCGATGAACTGTAAGTTGGTTAAGCTAAAGGTGTTAGAAACAAGAATTCTCAACAAAATTATGGACGTTGTCGAGAATGAGGGCACATCGGACTTACGAATTACAATTAATTTTACCACACCAGACCACGCATAGGAAGAGGCCATGTTTCTTGGATATTTGTACAGAGTTAGTGGAGAGGGGCTAACAACTTTTGATAACTTGTGGAAAAAATGCAGATCATTAGAGCATGGACTAAAGAAACGAGGAAAGGTATGAAAAATGTTAAACATCTCGGAGTTCCAAATTTTGTAGGGAATGAAGTTCAGTACCACAACTAAAAATTTAGAAGCGTATCAAGACGAAGCAGATACCTACTAAGAGTCCATTCAGAACTTCAGAAACGGCCAGCGAACGCAAGATCGATTATTGGGCACAGAACTTCTTCCACACAAAGAAGAAATCAAATTTTAGTGAGACAAATGCCTAATGGAATTTCAGAAAACTTTCAAATTAAATTGAGAAGGAGTGAGACAAGAATATTGACTCTGCTCTTCAAATGTGTTCTGGAGAAAGTTATTCAGTAATGGGGAAAAAATCTGAGTAACAAAGGGGTTGAGAGCCGGGTCAGACTAGATTGTAAGAGCAAGAAGCTAATAGTTGATTGCTTAGCTTTCGCGATGATCTGGTGATTCTTTCTGATTCACTTCACATAGCCATAAACCAACTAAACCAACTTCAAATGAAGTGGTTAAGGCAGGGCTGCTGATTTCATTTGGGAAAACACATCAAGACAACTCCGAGAAATCTACAGGTCAATCAGGACGAAATTAAACGGATAGAAAAATTCAGATACCTAGGCGAGTTGATAGAACCTGATATTTCTGAGAAAGAGGCATTCAGGTCAAGAATAGACATGATGAATATGGAAACCAAGGTTATCTGTAACAAATGGTCAATATTTTTCAAATCCGAACTTAGACATGACTGTGCAGTAATTCGACTTGAAAGCAGCAGAAACCCCTCAGAGAATAAGAAAGGTCTTGCAGAACAACTGGAAGCCAAAGGAAGGAATGTTATAATGAAGAGCTTGGACCCAGTAGAGCAAAATCTAGAATATGTGAGAAGGCACAATCATGAACTATGCCTGCATACGGAGAAAATTACAGATACTATTAGGAAAAGAGGGATTTCCTTCTGTGGTTACTTAACACGTATGAGACCAGAAAGAGTGCACAGTACAATCCTTGTCTACTTTCTGAATAAGAAAACTAGGGTGTCTGGTTCACCGAGGTGGAAAAGGATTTAGAATAATACGGGATATTACGTGACGACATCTTGCAACGTGAGAGTGGTGGTAGTGGTGGTGGTGGTGGTGGTGGTGGTAGTGGTGGTGGTGGTGGTGATTATTGTTTTAAGAGGAAGTGAAACTCGGCAACCATCCTCTATAACACTAATCAGAGAGAAAAAATGAAAGGGGTCCGACACTTCGAAAAAAGAAAATATCGGCCAAAGGAAGACAAGGGCCACGAAGGGCGTGAAAATGAATGACTCCCTAGCCCTCGCAAATCTAATAGGCTCGGGGTCGGAAAAGAACAAGAGTTGGTCAAGGAAGGTCGGATAGGATAGATGAAAGTGAGGAGCCTCGCACAAGTAAGTACAAGTTATGCCAGGACTCAGCTACGGGCTCCGTGGTTGCCAACCCACGCTCCAAAGTTCAGAGCCCCTGGGGCCCATTTTAGTCACTTCTTACGACAGGC
Source organism: Anabrus simplex (assembly GCF_040414725.1). Classification (NCBI taxonomy): domain Eukaryota; kingdom Metazoa; phylum Arthropoda; class Insecta; order Orthoptera; family Tettigoniidae; genus Anabrus; species Anabrus simplex. Next base: position 101,485,528 of record NC_090275.1, read on the forward strand.
AGGGCATACCGTGGGTGCTATTCTACCGGCCCCACCCACAGGGGGGATTGCAACGTGAGACTTTCAGGAATAAAATTGGAGGTCTACAGTGTTCTCGAAGACAACCTAAAATGAAGACAGGCAAGACGTGGACCGTGGAACGAAATGGTGCTCAGAGAAGAAGGATGAGGGAATACTGTACGAGTGTTAAAGCTCAAGACAGAACATTTTGGGAATAGCCACTCCATAATTGGCTGAAAGGAAGGAAAAATAATAACAACATCATCAACAAAAATAATGATAATATAAAAATATGGTAACTTTCCAACTCATAGCTGTCTATGGCAGAGTTATTTCCAGAAACTGAGGGATTCAACCAAGCGATCCGAGATAAATTTTCCGCAACAAAGATTTATAGCTTACAATACCTTAAAGATGCCACTACTAAGAATGAAGCGTGCAGAAAATGCAATAACAACCCAGAAACCATTGAGCACATCATCAGCAACTGCAGATTATTGCTAGTGACAACATTGTACATTGACTGATATAATAATGTAGCCATTGCCCTCGCCCAATCTTTCATCCAGAGCAGAGTGCCTCACTACAGCTATTCTCTACAAAGTGTATTTTTAATTCTATTGGAATCGAACGAAACGAACAGATAAAAAATAATGCCCACATAATAGACCACATATAATATTAACAAACAAAAACGATCAACGCACATTTACTATTGACATCGCTATACCGAATGTCAATAATATGAAACAAAATTACAGCGAGAATATCGAAAAATATACTCCCTTAGCAACGGAAATAGCAAGGATCTCGAAACAAGTCAGAATGACAATTCTTCTTTTTCCCTTCTCCCAACTGGTCTCAAACCAAAGTAGTTTCCAGAAAACTTAAATATTCTACAACTCACCATCTACGCTGACAACGTGACAAGAAAGACTGCAATTTCGATGCGTTGATGGGGTGAAAGTTTCTTTTGGGGATCATTGTAAGTACCTAGGTGTTAATATATGAAACGACCTTCATTGGGGTAATCACATAAATATGATTGTTAATAAAGGGTACAGATCTCTGCACATGGTTTTGAGGGTATTTAGGAGTTGTAGTAAGGATGTAAAGGAGAGGGCATGCAAGTCTCTGGTAAGACCCCAACTAGAATATGGTTCCAGTGTATAGGACCCTCACCAGGATTACTTGATTCAAGAACTGGAAAAAATCTAAAGAAAAGCAGCTCGATAAGTTCTGGGTGATTTCCGACAAAAGAGTAGCGTTTCAAAAATGTTGCAAAGTTTGGGCTGGGAAGACTTGGGAGAAAGGAGACGAGCTGCTCGACTAAGTGGTATGTTCCGAGCTGTCAGTGGAGAGATGGCGTGGGAGGACATCAGTAGACGAATAAGTTTGAGTGGTGCCTTTAAAAGTAGGAAAGATCACGATATGAAGATAAAATTGGAATTCAAGAGGACAAATTGGGGCAAATATTCGTTTATAAGAAGGGGAGTTAGGATTGGAATAACTTAGCAATCGAGATATGCAATAAATTTCCAATTTCTTTGGAATAATTTAAGAAAAGGCTAGGAGAACAACAGATAGGGAATCTGCCACCTGGGCGACTGCAATAAATACAGATCAGTAGTGATTTTTAAGGCTTGAACCTGGATGACAAAGAGAATTATTATAAGAACACCTATTGTAAATTTCAGAAAATGATGATAAGTTCTAATTATTTTATGTACAATACCGAATCAGAGCTATATTACCAACTATGAACCTGTGAATAAGAAATAATAATAATGATAATAATAATAATAATAATAATAACAGGAATTTCTATATATATAAAATAAGAGTTTTTTCTGTACATTGATCAGAATTTGAAAAGAATGGTATTTCTGTATCGGTCATGTCCACAGTAACAAGGAAATGCACTTTCTACTTTTCCATAATTTCTGTCTGTCCGTCTGTCTGTCAGTATGTACAAGCATCACGAGAAAACGGCTGAAGAGAATTTTATGAAAATCGGTGTGTAAAGTCTGGGGATGAGCCACTAAAATCTAGTCTGTAAATCATTTCATTCACGCTGAGTGAAATGGTAGTCTAGGGGAAGGCCTAAAATTTAATTCTCAAATATTTATATTATTAGTGGTCCTATCGGTAAATACTCCATAACTAAAGTTATATAGAATTAAAGTTCGAATGTTCATTTGTCGTATGCGTATAAATATTCTCGTTCTAACATACATTTTTAATATTTCTGGTGGTACAGCGGAGAATTTACTGCTAATTATTTGGCACACTTTGCGTATCATATTAGGTATGCGTCACAGTTCAGCACGTCCGTGAGTGTCCCTGAAAATTAACTCAAATTCCTTTATTTGGTTTACCATTCTAACGATGGAACGAGTAGACCTCCCCGAGATAACATTTCTATCCATCCCACAGGGGCTGTACCAGAAGAAATGTAAAGCGTTTCCCCAGTGGGACTTCGCATTGACCTTTCTTTCACGGTCGGCGGTGCAGCCGGCGAGGTACCGAAATCCCTCTGCTGAATAATCAGGTGTCGCTGTAGACTGCGGTGAATTTTTTTTTTTTTTTTTTTTTTTTTTTGCTATTCGCTTTACGTCGCACCGACACAGATAGATCTTATGGCGACGATGGGACAGGAAAGGCCTAGGAATGGGAAGGAAGCGTCCGTGGCCTTAATTAACTTACAGCCCCAGCATTTGCCTGGTGTGAAAATGGGAAACCACGGAAAACCATCTTCAAGTCTGCCGACAGTAGGGTTCGAATCCACTATCTCCCGAATACTGGATTCTGGCCGCACTTAAGCGACTACAGCTATCGAGCTCGGTCGGTGAATCATTAACGGCACAGTTTTCTGTCGCAACGATACTGTACAATGAACGCACAAATTTCACTCCAGCTACTATGACACTGTTCATGCAACTAATGAAAAGAAAATAAGTGCACCTCACTGCACTAAACACAGCAACTTAACAGAGATCTCACAGAAACGAACTACAACACACACACTACGCAAAATACAGTAGGCCACTATATAAACCAACAGCAATATACGGAAAGAAATTATGTATAGTTATTACGTGGAAATCATTTGTTTATAAGACAATAATATATAAACAACGAAATGAGATACACGTGCGGTTGTATGCTACAGTCACGGTGCTCCTGTAATGACGTCACGAGCAGAACGAGGGAAAATTAACATCTACTGCGCAACCAATCTGGGCCACCCGTGGTTGGAACGAAACTAAATGTGAAGGCCTACGATATCGGAAGCTCATAACATTGATCAACAATAACATTACATTGGCCATTGTTTGTTATGATGTTCTTTGTCTCTTATGCCGCTACTCAACTCCGATAGATGGAGTTAACGTACTGCTGTGTACCGAGTATAATAGCCTCACTAACATTGACGGAAATTAACCGGGGAGTAGAAAACTTTCTTCTCTAGCATGCCCTTCCTCTGGTTCATACTTTTTTGATACAGCTAGTACGTAACACACTGGTTCATCATAGTTTTCCAGCTATTCGATCCGTACTCTGACGTTCTGTTTTGAATGAGCAGTGTGCAATCTTAAGGTAGAGGCTCACTTAGTATGACCTGGTCTAGAATTACAGTTTAGGCCTATTCCAAATCATAGCTCTACAATTCACTAAACAACTCAAAATTTAACCCTGAAAAGAGCCGTTTCTTAAGAAAAGCTTCTTCCTCTTCACTTTTATTAAATTCTACATTCATTTTATCCAAATTAGCAGTAAAGAGGGGGTTTCTCCTCTTGCTTGGAGGAAAAATTTGCGTTCAAGTCAGATAGACGTTTCCGCCGCCAGTGTAGTGAATTGAGATTTTCCGACTCATCGGGTACTCCTAGGAAACAGTTCAGTAAAAGGACATAGTTTTTGCCCTCGGACTCTCCACTATGCGACACCCCCCCTCACCCGCCGGAAAAGGACGAGTGATGGATCACGGCTGTCTGTGACTTGGTCATTCCAGCTCTGGAACTTTGGACTGTTACATCGGCAGCATAGTACTGTTCGTTAAAAGTGAGAAAATGTGTTTTTTCCATTTGGTCGAATATTTCATATGAAAGCATTGCTTTTAATCGCGCCCTTCCTACTGACGACATTGTAATGACCTATGTACATTTCAGTTGGGAAAACCAATAAGACATTCCCTCCGAAGATGTAAAAAGGCGGGTGGAGAGTATCTGCCATTATAATGAAAACTCCCCAACCTGATTGAGGTTGATAGCAGGCAAGCGGGCCTACGATTACAATGAAAATTCCCTAACCCAGACTTCATATGAGAAAAGACGCCGGGTGACTTCCCGTCGCGTTTCTAGGGTAAGATTAAGAGCTGTGCTATTTAATACAATCCTGCTCATAACGTGTACACAAGCTAACGTAGTATTCTGTATACAACGTAGAATTCCGTAGCGAAGCACGGGTACATCAGCTAGTTAATAATAATAATAATAATAATAATAATAATAATAATAATAATAATAATAATAATAATAATAATCATAATCATGATAATAATAATAATAATAATAATAATAATAATAATAATAATAATAATAATAATAATAATAATAATAATTGTCGAGGAAGCAGGTGGGAGGCATCAAATTAATATAAATGCCGGAACGTGTTAGCTGAAGCCATGGGATAATTATCATTATTCAAATTTAAAGAATGGTCATTAGAAATGAAAATTTGCGTTAGAAATTAATTACTTCAGGTAAATGAGTCCCTTTATTGCGCATAAAAATTAAAGCCATGTCTGCACGTTTATTTGTTTTATTATGGGCCGTACAGTTTGCATTACAGAAGTAAGTGCCGTGTGATGTACGATACAGGTCAGAACTACAACCGTCAACAATGAAATCTAGCTTACCCCTTGCCATAGGTATGGTACATTTCAATTTTTTCAGAGTTTAATAATTATTAGTGGGGTCGCTTTTTAAATTATTAATACTGAAGAATCATCCGAATTTAATATGACATATCTATCTCTGAACTGTGGTTGTATGAACCTAAGTATGTATACACTGCACTGCACTTTCTGTCTGCATTGTGCTCAAGCCGTTCCTAACTGTGAATGCGGACCAGCGTGTCTCAGGTGAACGGCACAGGTTCTCTATTTATCTTTCCCTTGCACCTTCTCTTGGTCAACTCTTGTTTTCGTCCGATATACTGGTGTAAGCTTTTTGAAGCATTTTATTGCATGCTCTGTCACTAGCTTCCGGTTTTTCACTACGAAATTTTGATTCCTTGAATAATTCGACCTGTATTAAACTTTAGAGAGGTTGTGGGCGTCATTGTATCCCCGTTTAAGTCAAGACTACCACGAACAAGATCTGGTAACATTGAACAATGAACCGTTCATCATAGAACCACATTTCTCTGAGTCAACCAAGATCGTAGATTCACGCCGGTATATTTCCGAAGGGTGGTAGAAGGTCGATTCATATTTGTATGTGGAACGATGTCGTGTATATGATCATTTAGGACTCCTTCGAACTTTACACTGAAGAAAAGAAGAAACCAAACGATACGAGGGTTGGAAGAAGGGACGAAATGGGCTACACTCAAGATAGGTCATGAAATATTTGAGTAATGCTACCTTTCAAGTACCTTGACACTGTAAAAATTGAAGACCTAAAAAGTCACAAGGAGGTCAAGATATGTGCAACAGGGAAAGGAAAGATGAATGAAGAACCCAGAAAAAGACTTGCCAAGTAGAGTGTAGCTCCCTGTGAGTAGAGACACGAACGCTCAAAAGGGATGTTGGAAGTGGACTGGGAACATTCGGGATGTGGATATGGCAGAGAATGGAAAAGATACTCTGGATAGGCAGAGTGAGAAACGTAGAGGCTAGAAAGAGTTGGAGAAATAAGACGACGTAGCTAGATACAAGTAATGGGATAGTTTCAACCTGAGTTCGTTTTTAGGATAGTTGAAGATAGTTAAACCGCAATAAGCAAGGGTATGTAAATTCGGCACGGTTTAGGAGTATCGTGTTGGTCTCAGAATGGTCACTACACACCAAGCTCTATCCAGGAAAACTTTCGTTTCATATCCTTCGGCGTGTAAAGAATGATTCAAGATAAACTGTTGGAGCTGAGGGAGAACATGATGTTGCTGACTCATTTGCTCAACATAAAGCAAGAAGGGAGATGGCTTCATTGGCGTCGCCGTGATTCTTGAAGTGTAACTTGTCTCATTTCCCATAAGAACGAAAAGATCTTTGCTCAGATGTACTAATTTCAACGCAGCAATCAGCCCCACAATAATATTAATAACTATCTAAGGATTCAAGTTTTGTCATTGTTATTAACTCTGGAAAAAGGGCTACAATATTTTATGTTGATTGTACATTGTTTGCCAATGTTTCATTATCTCGGTTAATTTACATAATTTTCATGTATTCATAGAAATGAACAATTTCAGCTTTCATGACAACATTGGCATGATTGGAAACATATATATTAGCGAACTTGTGTAACTTTTGATGATGTGGTGTGGAGAGGGTCGCCTAATTTTGACAGCTCTGTGCAAGTTCTATCCCTCGTTCTCTGTACAAACAGTACCACAGTGGTGAAAAATAACACTTGATCAATGTCATATTTGATTGATGACGGAAGTTAACATTACCTTCAATTTCCCCCTTGCTCTGATCATGTCAGAAAGTTATAATAGAAAGTGAATTCTTAACCCCACTAATAACAACATTTTTCTTTTTTGCTTTATGTCGCACCGACACAGATATATCTTATTGCGACGATGGGTTAGGAAAGGTCTAGGAATGGGAAGGAAGCGGCCGTGGCCTTAATTAAGGTACAGCCCAAGCGTTTGCCGGGTGTGAAATGGGAAACCACGGAAAACCATCATCAGGGCTGCCGACGGTGGGGTTTGAACCCACTATCTCCCGATTACTGGATACTGGCCACACTTAAGCGGTAGAACAACATTTAATATGATACTTATATCACTGCCGTTCACATCTTATACCTGATCTTGCTTTTGCAATTTCTCCAGCACTTACGTTCTGTGTTCTGAAGTGAGGGTTGCAGAAGAGATGACTTTGCTTTCCTTTTGTGAAAAGGTAACGCAAATTTTTCTTGCTTCTTAGTCATCATAATGAAAATGTACCCAGCAACTGAACGAAATATAATCTCGAGAACGTGCTGAATGGTGTCGATAGAGTGTTGCAGAAGGAGTGCAATGTGAAAATAAATAAAACAAACGTAATGGAGTTCAAACGAACTAATTCAGTCAGCACTGCAGTGGTCGCGCCTCACAGCGTTATGTGAATGGTCGCGCGTTCTACTGTTGTAGAACACAGGTTAATTTTCTACACTTGTTAAAATAAGTTTATCAATTATTTTGGACTTGGGTGTGTAAAATATACGATATAAAACCCGTGTTATGAATTAAAACTTTTTACTGTTATAAACACATATAATGAAATAAAATTACAGGATACGTGTTTTTGTAAGCATCATATCAGCATTAATTTTTGCTTAATACAACTGAAAAGTATCCAAAGATACCCAAAATTTTTAAAAATGAACCTATTTTGTAATGCCACTTTGAGGAACAATGATTGCTACAGAATGTGTCTATTCGCAGCAGCCATCACACACGACTTTCTGGTGGTCCATCTCTGACATGTTTCGCAAGTCTTCCTCGTTGATGTATTGCGACGCCTGCCGCAGAAAAAACATTTTTCTACTGTACCAGCTTGCACTCTTGGCCGTGGAGCTTCTTTAGGGATACCAAGCAAAAGTTTTCCTCTTCGACCGTATCTCTTTTGGCAAGGTTTCCTAGGTGACGCGGCGTCTTATTGCCGGTTCCATCAGTTCAAATTCCAAATCCTTCAGAAATTGCCTACGACTGATATTTGCATCATTCTTGTTGGCTTTGTAAATGCTGATAGCGTTCACATGAAAAAAGATTCTTAGCGGCCACCTGCGGGAATTCCTGGACACGTCAAAATGTCTACTCATTTTATCTGAAATGTCCGCTCTATGCTTAATCTGGTTCTATGTTGTGAAGATACAAGGTCCAGCGTCACCATCAATTGCCTTGTTGTAGTGCATGGTTGATATAGCACACAATGCCTTGTTCTTCTGCGGAACATGGGATACAAACGTACACTTGTCTGGATATCCAAAAAGGCTGGTTTTAGGTTCCCTGTATTTGTTCGGTAGAGAACATTCAGGAATCTCCGGCTTATTTTTCTGCAAAGTATCCACGTAAGTCAGAGATTTTTTCAAAAGGATTCTAGCTAGAGGGATCGATGAGAAGAAATTATCCGCTGTGACCTAACTATCGGTTCAACTAGACTACACACGAGATCATTTACCATGTTGCTCTTACGAAACGGGCCGTCTGGCTGTTGCCCTACATACACTTCTAGGTTAGTGGTGTAATAGTTGGATGAAGACCCTAGGGCAAAAACCTTAATTCCAAACTTGGCGGGTTTCTTTGGCACATATTGCCGAAATGGCCATTTTCCACGAAAAGCCACAAGCTGTTCGTATATGGTAAGATAATCAGACGGTTTGAAGGCATTAGCAGAGTTTGAGACGAATTTGTTGAAAATTTGCCTAATAGCAGCTAACTTGTCCAGAGCTCTACGTTGTTCTCTGTCACGTACGTCATCAAATCTTAAACATCGAATTAGGAATCTGAATCGATGCTCACTCGTCGTGACATAGATCACCTCCCAACCAGTCCCACAACTATCGTCCCAGAGCTCAAACACATTACGTCTGATTGATTTTAAAACACCACACATATACAATGCCTAGCAGCAAATTGATTTCCAACTCATCTGTATATTTAGCATCTCTATCTCTGCTAAATGTATTTATTAACTATATATTATGTTTTTGCATGAAACTACACGTCGAATTATTTCATCATAGATAAGACACGACAATGACGCCAATGGACTTGTTGCATGTTTTGCATTTCCTTGAGTCCCTGGCCTATGAAAAGCCGGTATTGTGTTAAAATCGGGTGTTTTTGAAGTTCGTGGGACTAAGGGTTCTCTAGATACCAGCGAGATGGTTCTTTCCTTTCTCTATTTTCTCTACCAATGTAAAACTCGCGCATAAACATAGATGTTGCATTTGTATGTGTTGCTCCAACAGCAGGCTGTATCGGCACGGGTTCTTCATCCTCTTATTCTTCTACTATTTGTCCTGGTGTGTTCTCAGTATCACTGTGTTCTGCAGTTTCTTCTACAAAATCCTCCTCTAATTCGTGTTTATCCTCAACACCGAGCACACTTTCATTCTGCCAATCCAACCACATTCGCACTTGCTCCCTCTCACGTTCCGACATTTTTATTGAAAATGAAATGTCGTATGGCTTTTAGTGCCGGGAGTGTCGAAGGACATGTTCGGCTCGCCAGATGCAGGTCTTCTGATTTGACTCCCGTAGGCGATCTGCGCGTCGTGATGAGGATGAAATCATGATGAAGACGGCACATACACCCAGCCCCCGTGCCGGCGAAATTAACCAATGATGGTTAAAATTCCCTACCCTGCCGGGAATCGAACCCGGGACCCCTGTGATCAAAGGCCAGCACGTTAACCATTTAGCCATGGAGCCGGACGACATTTTTATTTGCATATAATCACTCAATTGTCAAAAAGGACATGGAGAGAAAAAAAATGCACGTGAGAATTACAAAACACAAATGGTACGTGGGTGGTCACGCGATCAACAATAGTAGAACACTACATTATGGTTCAGCTCGACGCGCGAAACTGCACTGGGGTACGTGGAAGGGTGTGGGGCGAAGGTACATTGGCCCTCAAGGCCACAGGTGTTGCCAACCGCTCAGGGCTGGAAAATATATTGACCTGTTCTACAATAGTAGAATGCGCGACCACTGCAGTGTCTCGGCAATGGGTGCGTGATGAGATTTTCTCTCGCCCATGAAATGAATGAAGAAAATCATCTCTATGTTACGTATTTAGATTTAATTTGTGATTTAAAGCTTTCTGTATTCATTTTTGTAAGAATTATTGTATTTTAAAATATTTTAAATGCAAATGTTGGATATTCTACCTTGCTTATCAATGCCAGAAATTGTAACGTAACAAGACGCAAGGTGAGGGAAAATCTCACTGAAATGCAAGGATGAAGTGGCGTATGGCTTTTAGTGCCGGGAGTGTCCGAGGACATGTTCGGCTCGCGAGGTGCAGGTCTTCAGATTTGACACCCGTAGGCGACCTGCGCATCGTGATGAGGATGGAATGATGATGAAGGAGACACATACACCCAATCCCCGTGCCAGAGAAATTAACCAATGATGGTTAAAATTTTCGGGAATCGAATCTGGGACCCCATTACACAGTGGGATATGACAAAATCGAGGAGTGAGAGATTTCGACACCACGCGCCCGTTACCGGGTTAATACAGGAAATCTTAGTCGTAAAAGTAGTGTACGAATATTGTTCCTTGGGTAGAACAGTAATTCACGGTGGCAGAAGAAAGGACATAATGTGTTGACTAGAACCAGCGGGGATGTAATCAAATTGTGATATATTCTTGGTTTTACGACTCCGATCAGTGCAGCCGTACTCTGAGCATATGGCAGCCATTCTTGAGGGCGACATCGAAACTTTTCACTTCTTTAGCCTTATGAAGTTCAAACACAATGGACTGGATTTCTGCCAGCTGACTTTATGTTCTCTCGGTAACTAACTTTGTCCAGCAGGAAGCTCTGGTGTCGGGCAAAACGCCCCTCTCTGTTTCTCCACCACGTTTGCGCATCCACTTCTTTAAATTTGTCATTGCCCCAGGGTTAGCTCCTGTAAAAATCTCCACAAACGTGCAGTGTACAATACGGAGAAAAGGAGATTAATTGTAATTGTAATTTTTCTTTCGTTTCAAGCGGAAAATAATTTCTGTTAAACCCTTGATCTGGTTTCAGCGTCTCTGCCCATAACAACAGGATGTTCTGCAATATATGAACGATGGTATATGCGACCATGTACAAAGCAATACGATCCACAGTGCATAATTACCAGTCATGGAGAGTTTACAGTATCAAATCCGTCTGAACAAGAAATCTTTCTCTGCATGAATCCTCATGGTAACTACTGTATAATGTTGCGAATAAAAATCCCTCTGTTTTTTACTCTAAATTTATTTCAGGATGACCCTAAAAATGCACACACGCATATATACATAAACTCAATTCTAATCAACCACGAATAGGCACACGTACTAATTGTTGTATATTTACAAGTCACCCTTCCTTACGGCACAGCAGGCGGTCCAGCGCGTTGCTATTCCTGCGGTCGGCCGGCTAATCCTTACTTTCACTTCCCCAAGTCCGGTCACGTCATACAGTAGCTGAGTGTAAACCACTGGATTTGAACAGAGGACTACGGGCAACACAACACACCATGACCATTGCTTGGTTTGACTCCATAGACAGTCCAGTAATTCACACAGTCTCATGCAGTGAACAAGTAAACAGCAACAGCTCAACACCATTCAGCAGCAGGACGTTACTCACAACAGCGAATATTACAAGGCCATTTACCCTCACACTCACGATAGCGGCTTCCCTCGCTGATTCACGGCGATCGTCAGTCCACCGATATACACAAGTACACAGTACTCTGAGTCTCCGTTCCAGATGTCTTCAGTCCAGCCACTCGCTGGACTCTCCGACACCTCTACAACAACAGCTTCTCGTACAAGCCTCTAGCGACACCCAACACCTCTGCCATCCTCCGCCCACCTACCGAAATCCAATACACTGAATACCACCCCCCTGCTTGCATCCGGGAGATAGTAGGTTCGAATCCCACTATCGGCAGCCCTGAAGATGGTTTTCCGTGGTTTCCCATTTTCACACCAGGCAAATGCTGGGGCTGTACCTTAATTAAGGCCACGGCCGCTTCCTTCCAACTCCTAGGCCTTTCCTATCCCGTCGTCGCCATAAGACCTATCTGTGTCGGTGCGACGTAAAGCCCCTAGCAAAAAAAAAAATACCACCCTGAATCCACCGTGGAGCCCAACACAGACTATAGCTCCACCACGGAGCCCAACTCAGAGTGACTGCCTGCAGCTAACCTCTCTTTTTTAGATCGACTGATGGGAGCCAGAGAATTCGCGAGGTGGGTAGAAGATTCCTGTTGAATCTCAAAGGAACTCACAGGTAAGCCAGCCAACGAGAACAAAATACTTAAAAGCCAACCCTACACCACAGTCGGCTGGGAGATCTCCGGTCATCTGAGTCACTAGCCCCTTCCTGAATTTACCGCAAGGGGCTAATATGGGGCGGGCACGAAACAATATAAGTTACTTCTTTCAAATTTACTTAAAGGGTAATTATGAAAATCAGTGAACTCAACTCAGAGCTGACTGTAATATGTTTGAAATATGAGGAATATCTGGGTATTGTACAGAAGTTTTCTATAAGAATTAAACTAGGAATAGGGGAGAGGCCTCTAAATGGGCATTAAATGAAGTACTGGGTGATGAATGCAAAATTTTTATAATTTTTCTCCGGAAGTTAGCGTTAACTTAAAATTGTATTCAATACTATAGGTGGCTCTCAATGTATCTGTTGTGTCATAAAATATGTTTTGTATTCACCGATTCGCGCGAAAAATTATTTTGGAGCGTGGTATAGCAAGGATGCTTTAAAATAAAATAAAGATTGAATTCCAATATATTGATGACATGTGAATACCTAAATTGCATGATAATCATACCCAGCATTGCAGTGGTTTGTGATGAGTGGAATACCTTTCTTTTGCTATTCATTGCATGTCGTTCCTAAGTAAAATTATGAAACAAATAGGAGTTATTACAGTATACGAATAGCAGGGAGGGGAAATAGCATTAGAATTTCTTCTCGTCAAGGACCTGTATGAGAAGATCCGTGGGAAAATACAGTATAATTTCATAATACTGTACCGGGAACAGCGGTACGCAACTAAGTCCCGGCAATTAAAATTTAAAACTTCGCTCTACGCGTCGGCTCAGCAGCAGAAGACGGTCAGGGACAGAGAGCAACCTGTGCGTGTGACGTCAAACCGCTCTACAGGTTGCTCTCTGTCCCTGACTGTCTTCTGCTGCTGAGCCGGCGCGTAGCGCGAAGTTTTAAATTGTAATTGCGGGGACTTAGATCCGTACCGCTGCTCCCGGTACAGTACCATCAAAATTTACACAACCCCTTCTGTTAACCAGTTGTGAGGGCGTGTCCTTCAACAAGCAGAGGTAGCAATATGAGGAACACATTAAAGGAGCGAACATTTGCCTCGCACTGGTTAACAAAACAGCTTGGTACGTAACACTGCCATCTCGATAGTGGATCAATAATATTTGTCCTTCATTATTTACATGGAAGACTTCTGCACGCTATCTTTTAATTTCAGTTGTGCACAATAATATTCCTTAATAATGTTAGATACCAATTAACTATGAAAGTCACTCATTGTCAGATTTGTAAGCATGGTATTTAAATATCTCGTATTAACAAGCTCTTAACATTTATGAAACATTGGGTTCCTTCCTGTGGCGTGTCGAATATTCTCTGTCAAACAATACAAAATCGAAGATGTGACACTTGCGTATTGAGTTCAATAACGTCGCCCATTATTATGTCATGAATTAATCATGATATATTTATCATTAAACATTGTAGACATGATAATAAGCTTTTGAGCTTATGATGGGTCAGAAAACAATGTGATAATTTTTAACGTATCGCAGACGACTTTGCTCTCCGTCTTCAGAAGAAAATATCGTCTGTTCACGATTGAGGCTTCTCTAATAATGAAGTTTTGAATATAAGAAATGTTTACCGCTGGTGTACAGTGATGTAAAATCCCGTGCGTCTCTAGATCTTTCACCAGAGCAGGGTGAACATTCTCGTGATGAGAACGGTGTGAATTTGGAAAACGAAATAATAATTGTGAAAGGGTAGAGAAGAAAGCTACCTACGTAAGTACCGGCAACTAATAAGAAAACTTATTATCGCTCGGTCATTAAATGAACAAAATTAGCATTATGACCCTACGGAAAAATCAATAAGTAGGGATAAATATATCCTCAAAGTGGAAATCCTGTCCACATAACGAATTAACACCATCAAAGTGTTACACATCACCACACCACAAATGCATAGAAGATAAATGTCTTGCCACTAGAAAATCTATAAATCTACTACTAGCTACTGAAAAATGTCAAAGAAAGAAATATCTACAATATTTACACATCATCATCGGGTGTTACCCAATATTTTTATTATACACTTTACTAAAATTAATGCATTTTTCCAGATTGTTCGTGGAATGCTACTTTAAAAAAATTTATTCGACTTCAAATTACTAAATGATTGTTTTCAAACGAAGAAAAGCAATGTTATATTCAAACACTCTGTTAGAATGGTAGGGAAATTAAGTTACGTGTACATCCCATTTGTTTGTATTTTTTTGTCACATCAAGAGCAATAGTAATAAACGTAACGTAGCGATCATTTTCATTATCACAGATGTCAGGGTGGCAAATATTTTATTTTCTTTGAATAAAAGTGTGATATGTTCTCTATACTTGAAAAATTCTTACTATGCGAACCTTATGTCAATCCTGTCACTTGTATATTTTTTTTAAGTCGGCGGTCCTGTGCACTGAGTCTCTTGTTCGCCGGCAGAGCAGACCGGAAGAGACTGGACAGAAAAAACGGAAGGAAGGAAGCGGTCTCATGACGAGTATATGACACAGAGAATGTTCCACACAAAGCAGAAATGATTTTGTAGCCTGATGGTAAGTGGTCGATTCGTTTGCAAATAAAAATAGAAATAATAAGTGGAACAAGAAGAGCAAGAAGAAGAAGTGCACGACCTAGTAAGTAGTACCGAAGTATTCTACCTAATGTCTTATTATTATTATTTTATTAACTAAGAAAAAAATCATTTCTAAAATCAGCCTTGTGAATATTTCTTACCTAATCGTTTCAGTTTCCGCTAATATTTAAGGTTCGAATCGTAATGTTATCGAATTTTGTACGGCATAATATATTATTATGTACTATGTATAAAATATTAATAATTTAAATTTATTTATTTTATTATTGTTTTGGAAATTCACCAACCAATCACTTCAGGCCGAGGAAAACTAGGGATAGTTTGCCTAGCAATCCTATCTCGACACAGGTCTACAGCTCAATATCAGATTGAAGTCCTGAAAGAATCTGCTGATATTATCCCGAAGGGAGAGAATGCGTGAGCTGCAAAAAACTAGCGCCAAATCGCACGGAGACAAAATATGGTCAAATAAAATTAATTAAATTAAACGTGATTACATTTAAATGGTGTCGCTGGGAAAGTCAACGAAATTAGTTGCCAAAGTTACAAACTGCATATCGACTAACCCAAAATATCTACAGAAAAAGGTTATCGCGTAGGGGAGGAAACTAAACATACAATACAACCATTAAGCCAGAATGATTTAGGAATGAAAAACGATAACAGAAAAGAGGACATTAAAAATTAAGAAAACGGAATGGAAACTCATAAAAATAATTGGCCCAAGACTATACCGACTCAGGGACAGACAGAAATCAAGCAATACACTAATATTCACAGTAACTTTAAAAAACGCTAGTTAAGAGTCTATGAACAAATTAAAGGAATGAACTCAGACTTTAAAAACAAGTAGTCAAATTCTGTGAAAACAGACGTAAAGCCGAAACAGACGCTATGAAATTTATTTGTGAAATCAATAAGGATTTGAAACCGGCAGGAATTACACTAGCTGATGTCGTAAACTGAGTAATCCTCGGATCAATTATTCACAAATATCAAGTTGACCACGAGGAAGGACCAAAGTAGAAGACTAATGCAACCTAGTCTGAAGACTCAAAGGAAGTCCACAGTAAAACAATGAAAGAAATATGGGCTTCAAGAAGGCAGTATTATGTACGTACTTGGCGTTGTCCTGGTAAGATTATACATACACACTAGCGGAAATTGAAAGTATTACACCATGAAAAACTTGAAAAATGCCACCAAACGGATATGTTGACTAAACTTCATCCTCATACAACGTAAAGTTAGTACAGGAAAGTGCCATTCCTCTGAGTGGGTAACGTTACAAGCCACTCCTCCTAGACGTTGCCTCGCTTGTTTCACCTTCATCCCCATAGTTGGTCAAAATCAACGCATAAATGTCACATTTTTAATAATGGTGCGTGGCCTCCCGAGAGGTACGCTTCAATTCTTTCTAGATGACGCTTTGTAGTCGCCTTGCGAGTGGGTAAAAATACGCCCTTAAATTTGGTGAATTCCAGTACTGAAAACGATACACACACCCAGCCTCCGAGCCATCGGAATTAGCCAATGAAGGTAAAAATCTCCGACACGGCTGGAAGTGGAACCCGGGATTCTTTAGGCTTAAGGCCTACACGATAACTCTTTAGTCATGGATCCGGACAATATTAATAAAATTTAGTAAGTGTGTTCACGAACGTGTATATTATTATATGAAGTCGGAATTTCAGCCTCAGTAGCCTGTGATAATTTCAAATTCAGTTCAGTTCTTCAGCGCTGCAGAAGGACCTCAAGGAAAAATGACCAATCAAAATTTCTACCAGATGCTGGAGAGACATACAGACCCTACTAAATATTCTTCAGCAAATAGAGTGCTAAAAGTTATTCAGTTGGAATGTATGAAGTATAATTTATTCCAGTTTTAAAACAGTGTACCTTGATCTCCTTGAGTAGGAGGTAAATTTCCCCAAATGTAAGTATTTATATTCAGACGAAAGATATTCAATGGCCTCAACCAAGTTTGAATACATGATTACTACGCAGTAGCCTACTTCAAACACGCTGTTGTTTGATCTTGTAGGCTGTAACTTAATAACGCTGAAGACAATTCTAGTTAATGCCATATATTTGTTGGTTGTTGTTGAATGACTCATCAGTCTATATACTGGTTGATGCAGCTCACCATGTCACCCTATCTTGAAAAATACGTTTCATCCCTCTATAACTGCTGCATCCTACATTTGCTCTAATCTGCTTGTCTTGTTCATACCTTGGTCTACCCCAACGTTTTTACAAACTACACTTCCCTCAAAAACCTATTGCACAAGTCCTGGGTGTCTTAAGATGTGTCACACCATTCTATCTCTTCTTCTCGTCAAATTTAGCCACAACGATCTCCTCTCACCAATCCAGTTCAGTATTTCTGCATTCGTTATTCGAACTATCCACCTCACCTTCAGTATTCGTCTGTAACACCACATTTTGAAATCTTCTATTCTCTTTCTTTCTGGGAGAATTATCGTCCATGTTCTACACTTCCATACAATGCAACTATTCAAACGAAAGTCTTCAAAAACATTTTTCTAACTATTATATCAATGCTCGAAGTGAGCAAATTTCTCTTCTTAAGGAAGTCCTTCCTTGCATGTGCTAGCCTGCATTTTATGTCCTCCTTACTTCTGCCATCGTTAGTTATTTTACTGTACAAGTAACAACATGGATCCACTTCCCATTTCCATTTCCTAATCTAATACTTTCTGCATCACCTGACTTCACACGACTGCACTCCAGTACTTTTATTTTGGACTTATTTATTTTCATCTTGTACTCCTCACCAAAGACCCTGTCCATAGTAATTAAATTAAGACAGGAGTGAGTCAAGGAGATTGACTCTGTTCTTCAACTGTGATCGGGAGAAAGTTATTCAATAATGGAGCAAATATCTGAGTAACGAATTTGTTGAGAATTGGTCAGACTTAAATGTAAGTGCAGGAACCTAACAATTGATAGCTTAGCCTTCGACATTATCAGGTGATTCCCTCTGATTCACTTGACAGAGCCAAAAAACTATTAAACCAACTTCAAATGAAGTGGATAAGACAGGCCTCCAGATTTCATTCGGGAAAACACATCAAGACAACTCCGAGAAATCTACAATCCTATCAGGGCGAAATAAAATGGCAGAGTAATTCAAATAGCTGGAAGAGCTGATATAATCTAATATTTCTGTGAATGAGGCAAAGAAATCAAGAATAAACAAAGTGGAAATGGCCTATCATCTAACATAATATATCTATAACTGATGGAGGATATCTTTCAAATCCATACTTATATATTACTGTGCAATAATTCGATCTGAAACACTATATGCAGCAGAATGCCTCTCACTGTATAATAAAGTATTTGCAGAACAACTGGAAGCCAAACACAGGAAAATTCTAATGAAGAGCTTGGACCCAGTAGAGGACAATGGAGAATATAGGAGAAGGCACAATCTTGAACTATGTCTGCATAGGGAGAATATAAAATATACTATTAGGAAAAGAGGGATTCCTTTCTATGGTCACTTACCACGAACGAGAACAGAAAATATTGTCCACTCGAATGTTTGACCACTTTCTGTTTAAGAAAACTAAAGGGATCTAGCTCACCGAGGTGAAATGTATCTAGAAGAATTGGGGATCTTACGTGATGACATCCTGCAACGCGACCCTTTAGAGAAGAAACTTGGAGGTCTACAGTGTTTTCCAGGACAGCCTAAAATGAAGACCGACAAGACGTGGACCATACAACGGAAAGATCAGCGAAGAAGGATGAGGGAGTATTGAACGCTTGTTAAAGCTCAAGACAGAAAACCGTGGAAATAACCAGCTCCATAACTGACCGAAAGAAGAAATAATAGTAATAACTTCCGAACACATAGCTGTCTAGGGGAGAGTAATTTCCACGAACTGGAGGATTCAACCTAGTGATCCAAGATACAGTGATTTCAACGAAGATTTATAGAACACGCGACGTTAAATATCTCACTACTAAGAGAGTTCAGGAAATGCAACAGAAGCCCAGAAACCATTGAGCACATCATCAGTAACTGCAGATTAATACCGCCAACATCCTACATTGGCAGACATAATGATGTAGTGTACCAGTAAAATATAGCCCGGATTTACTCTTTAATTTATAATCTCACTAGTTATGTCTCAGGGCAGCTCCAGGTAAATTATGGCTAGGGCCTGGTACGGAGTAAGGGTCCTATATAAAAGAAAACCTGAAAGTTCTTGTAAAGAGAGGAGTTTATTCAAATAAATGCATGTTGAATTGGATATCATCTTCGTGTAGATTGTCGTCGTCTTCAAGATCGCCTAACAGGGAACCCGTAGTCCCAGGTCAACATGCTGAATTGGACTGGAACTAGTTCTGGAGGCCTCGTTCGTCACAATAGAATGGAGCTGGAACACACAGGTTGGTCCGACACGGGATCGAGAATCCCTCGATGGATTTACTTGAAACTTAATATTAGAGACATCTGCGTGATTCTCTTCAAATTTAAGTATCCCTCTAGTTGATACGATCACTATTACAGGAGATTTGAACATTTCCCTGTCGAAAATTCGGGAAGGTGTGACATTTCTTCTAGAACGCGCTAGTCCTTGCCAGGTAGCACGTTGTGGAACAGGCGGGTAGCCTATCTTGTTCCTGGAGTCTACGTCACTCGTACAGCTGTGGGCTCGCTCCACCAAGCGTAGACAGACCAAGCACGCAGTAAATGTCTTGCGTGATGATTAAATATTATTCATCTAAAAAATACGGCATGTGCCGCTCATAACTGTTCCAGTAGCAAAAAATAATACCGTGCAGTAAGAAATTGCCCTGACCCCATCCTTGATCCAGAACAAAGTGCCTTACTACAAATACTCGCCACAAAGTGCACAGGAAAATGACAATGTTTAATTCTACTGGGTACGAACGATACAAACAGATGAAAACATTCCGCACCATAGAGCAGACATTATATTAACAAACAAAAACGATCAACACACATTGCTCATTGACATCGCGATCCGGAATTACCACAATATGAAACATAAATACAGGGAGAATATCGAAAAATATGCTCCCTTAGCAATGGAAATAGCAAGGATCTTGAAACAAATCAGAGTGACAATTCTTCCTTTTCTCCCTTCTTCCACTGGCCTCACACCAAAATCATTTCCAGTAAACTTAATTATTCCACAACTCCCCATTTACACAGACAACGTGGCAAGAAAAGCTGCAATTTTTATGACCTGCAATATCGTTACAACAATCCTCAGTGCTCAATACGGACAATGAATACAATAACCCAGGACCTCCATAGCAATGAGAATTTTTATAAAGACATATATTGAAATTTTTTTCAAAAATATGACTATGTCCTAATTCCTTTATATTAAATATCAAAATCTGTGCTATATCACCAACTATGAAGTTGTGAATAAGTAACATTAGTCATAATAATAATAATAGCAATAATAATAATTATACATGAGGAACACCTTCTCGTTCATTTGAACTTCTTCAATACTAGAAGGCCATCTCTGATATAAACCCTGAACAGAGTAGTAGTGTAGCGCGGTGAGTCATACTGGACTCCCAGCTATGACTGACTGACTCTACTGTCGACTTATGTGGTGGGAAGACAGACAACATTTTAACAAAATTTCATATTGTTTATTTTGGTACTCATTTCGTGTTTGTAAATTTCTGTATAGGCTGAAGTTCTCAGCACAACTTGGCTTCCTTCTTCTTTAAGGAATTAGTCAATCACAATTTTTTGAAATTTTTTTGTAGACGATTAAAATTGGGCGTGTGTATGAGCCATCAGCCTAGACAGTTCTGGAGCTTTCCTCCTCTGACATATAAGCTGGGAAATTTTGGGCTATTTTGTCCTCTTCATCGCTCCAGTGTAGAGTGAATATAGTGTAAGTGGAGGCAAGGAAAGCGTTGTCTGTCGTCAGAAGGCCCTCCAGCTCAAGGTAATGGCAGACAACATTTAAAAATATGATAGCTCCAGAAGGTTAACTTGAGGGGAAAGTTTCAAAATACTTTCTTAATGTAAATTTCTAAAGTTTAATAACACCTTTTAAAATGTAACCTGTCAGGCAAGTCTAAGGACTATATTCAAATCCCTATGACTATGATTTTCTAAATCTCAATTTTTTTAAATCACTTGTGAACTATTTCGCCAACTAGTCATCCTCTGTAGCCTCTGAAAACTTAGGACCATAAGCCCATGTTGGTTGTGCAGTGTTCTTCAAGTGTATTTCAAAAGGACTGCAAGTGCTTCGCCTCATAACATTTTGTTCATGGCCGATTTCTTAAACATTTTCCTTGTACACTAAGGCCTTTTAGAATAGGCACTGACTGCCTCTGCTTAAAGGATCACTAATTATGGATGAGTGTGTTGTAGGCTGTCGATCTGAAATGACAGTAAACAATGTTTTCAAGGCTTACTTAGTGTAAAACTTCCATAAGAAACTTGTGCCTTTGAGAGGCTGGACCGTAGTAAAGTTCGGAGTTCAGTCTCCTATGGTGTCATTGAGAAGAGCTAAAGTGCTTTTTTCAAATAGTGCAACTTTAGAGCTTCAAAGCTCATCTGTTTGAGCTTACTGTGTCAACAATTCTCTCTATGGTACCTGATTGTTTTATTACTTTAAATCATTATTATGACAAGACCTGACCAGCTAATTGTAATTAACTCTTAGATATATTAACTACATAAAATTTCAAAATTTAGTGTTTTAAATTATGCTCTCATCTTTTCTCTGTCCACTCATTCAACTTGGACCTTCTTACACCGCTGTAAACCACAAAAACACGTTAATAATAATAATAATAATAATAATAATAAAATAAGAAGAAAAGATGAAGAAGAGAAGAAGAACTGTCAAGGAAGCAGGTGGAAGGCATCAAATTAAAATACAATGCCCGCACGTTGTAGCTGAGGCTATGGGATTATACACGATTGTTATTGTTGGTATAACTCCCGAGAAGGCTCGCCAGGATAAATAACATAGTAATCATGGCTGACGGTGGGCAGCCACCAGCCATTCATTCCAAGCCTATGCTCTGAGCTGTTAACATCGCCAGAGCCCAGTCACCGAGCGAGCTCCCTGATATCCGCCAGCGCACTGTCGTCTCCTGTTAACTGCTTTCGCCTGCGGTCACCGCCGTCTCGATCCTCTTATACTGCCTGCTCTATGCCACTAGTTTAACACAGGAAGGCGCGACTACCAATAGTTCTCCAAATCGCCGTAAGAGTGCAGCAGTAGACGCACAATCTTCGCTGTCAGTGTGGGTGTAGCACTGTATTATTGGTGCATGAATGTGTGTGAAAACCTGAGTTATTTTGTACAATGAGTAAACGTGTCTGGTCACTTTCGTTCGTACAAGATGTATTTTGAATAGAACTGTGAAATGAATTAATTATGTTATGTTTATAAATATTTCAAAAGTGATTTTAAGGTGTTGGTACTTGATCCTTTCCGTTCGTGCAAGGTATATTTTTCGTAGAACTGAAACTTCAGATCCTTTCCCCGAAATATTCAACTGTTGTATACCATTTTGCCAATCTCGGCAAGGTTGTTCGCAGCCTGAAAATATACGACTCCATGAAATACCGTCTAGAAGAGAATTGAGAGAAAAGCGGCTGTCGGCTTTATCTAGGCAAGGACCTAATGAAGGAAGTAATTGGATATCCTCAGATTACTCTCGCATCTGTGCCTTTACACCTTATTCCAGAATTTGATGGAGCCTCCGCGGCTCAGGCGGAAGACGCCGGCCTCTCACCGCTGGGTTCTGTGGTTCAAATCCCGGTCACTCCATGTGAGATTTGTGCTGGACAAAGCGGAGACGGGACAGGTTTTTCTCCGGATACTCCGATTTTCCCTGTCATATTTAATTCCAGAAACACACTCTAATATCATTTCACTTCATCTGTCACTCATTAATCATTGCCCGGAGGGGTGCGACAGGCTTCGCCAGCCGGCACAATTCCTATCCTCCCTGCTAGATGGGGGCTTCATTCATTCCTTTCCTGGCCCGGTCGAATGACTGGAAAAAGGCTGCGGATTTTTTTCCAGAAGGTGATTAAAGCCGTGGAGGATAGTGGATTCCTTGTGATAAAAATTGTGACGGACAATCACAAAACGCCTTCATGTTTAGACATTTTGGACAACCTCAGATATCCAGACGATAATATTCCAATCAAACTAGAAACAGGAAATCAAATCCTAACTTTCGGGTACTAGGTTCGTGTTGTTGAAGAGAGGATGGAGTGTGACATTTGTGTCAGCAACATCTCACTGCCTAGAGCTTTGACACCTCTAAATGGAACTGATTACCGGTATGCATCAGGACAGAGGAGGAGTTTGATACCCAAAACCTAGTTTTGTTGCTCTGGTGAAGCATCTCCAGGAGTTCGTTTAAACTGATGTGCCCTATTGTCGAAGTCCTTCAAGCGTATAAATGTAATACGAAGACTTGCGACGTCTTCCCTTTCAGAATACCGGGCGAGTTGGCCGTGCGGTTAGGAGCGCGCAGCTATGAGCTTGCATTCGGGAGATAGTGGTTTCGAACCCCACGGTCGGCAAGCCCGAAGTTGGTTTTCCGTGGTTTCCCATTTTCACACCAGGCAAATTCAGGGCTGTACCTTAATTAAGGCCACGGCCGCTTCCTTCCCATTCCTAGGCCTTTCCTATCCCATCATCGCCATTAGACCCACTTGTATCGGTGCGACGTAAAACAAATATTTAAAAAAACTTTCAGAATGTGTTTTGTTACAGTGTGAGGTCAAAGAACATCAGCAAAATGTTAGTGATATTATCCTAGCCAAGTTCGTAAGACCTCTATTATTTGATATTGCGTTGGCAAGAACACAAAAAGTACGGTACCACTCCAAGCCTTCGTCCAGGAAAATCTTCAAATTGTGCATGAAGAGGCCAACTGCGACATCGTGCAGGTAATATTGCCGATATTTAATATTACTGATGTAATTTACAAGCTTCAGTGAACATATGACCATACTGCATAGTGTTTTGTAGGCTGTCGTCATTAGAATAAGTTTAGACCATTGTGCGTCCATGTCTGCCATCTAGCGGAGAAATTTTGTCGCAGCGTAGTCGCAAAAAGGCTCGCATAGAGCAGGCAGTATAGGAGGATCGAGACGGCGGTGCCTGCGGTACTATCAGTACCGCACGCAGCCGCTTGGAGCGCTTCACCGAGCTTCCTGCCAAGCGAGCCCCCGGCTCGCCCCAGACACCGACCGCCAGCCGCACCAAGAGTCTCCCGGCAACGGCCGCCATCTTGCCGTTCTCAGCGCGGTCCGACTTTTTGGATATACTCCAACCAGTCCTGCGCAGTACATACAAAACTGGGCTTTAAAACTAGCAGTTAAAAACTACAACACAAGCATTGCAGATCTACACTCCACTACAAAAATACCCTACATACTAGACTTCGCCCTCGCCCAAACAACGAACTTTTACAACAAAACACAACAACATAACAACCCGTTAATCAGATCACTAGGCCAATACGAACCAGACCGTCACGACAAAATACATCGCTTACCCAAATACATATTCTTAATAAAAGACATACTACAAAATCCAGACTAAAATACACCAACACATAACACTATACGCCTAAACAGCTATACACACCCAACAAGATAAGGACCGTTTTTCCTCTATAACCTTTGCCACGAATCAAAGACCGCTGAGGCGAACAGATGCCCTCAATCTAAATTACTAGTGCCATAAATACCTGGTACACAAGAATAGGCACCCTATTCTAGCTCACAACCCAGCGTCAGGGCCCGATACAGTTAAGAAACATCGGGCGTGGTCAGAGCCTGGATGGGTCACCATCCGGACTCGGCCCCTGCCGCTGGACCACACTAATTTAGATATACTTCCACTCAGCCATGGCACTCTGTGAATAATGTTGCGTTCCGCCATATTACTACAAAACCGTTAACAAATTACAGTATAAAACTTCACCATCATTCTTTTATTATTATTCTTATTATTATTATTATTATCACTCTAATATATTTTATTCTTTTTATACTTATTTTTCTACAACAGGCCAGGTGAGGAGCGCGGCATAGCGCACCGGTACTGGCACCGCAATAGGCACCCCCTAGGGGTGTCCAAACAGACATATGGCGCGTCTTTCATAAACTCAACACACATTCGGGAGCGAGACGGAGAGCAGGGCAGACGTGGTTGAGACTCGCTGCATCTCCACTCACTTCCTTTTGCTGTGGCAATTTAGGTGTGGCTCTGGCTACTAGATCCCGAGCGATCGTCCTGTCATCCACCCAGCTACGGCTAGGGAGTGCGCTTGGGCTTAGCGAACTTCGACCAACTCAACGCTATACTACAGCAAACTGCAGCACCTGACTTCGACGCCTGGGGACTCTCCGGGGCGCTTGCCGCTTGCGGGGTCTGCGCTACTACCACCTCCGGGGCCACAGCTTGACTTCGATATCTCTGGCAGGGGCGAAGCTTCGCCTCGCTCCTTGCGGCACTGCCTGCCCACCACTGTGAGCAATATTTGTCAGCCCACCCACACTTAGAACACCTCGGGTCTTGTCGTGGATGAACCACTTAAAAAACTACACCTGACCCGAGCTGAACTCTGTTGTGGCTCAGGGACCCCCCCCCCCCCCCACCGCTGATGCGGAAGCCTTGCTTCTACAAGTCAAATTAAGACGTGACCACATAGTTAAGCAACATTGGCCTTGGTTACTCACCGGCTGGGTGACCGAACAAGTACACCCACGCGGAGCGCCAACTCAGGCCTTCGCAGTTGGGAAACAGCAACTCATACTTAATTACACAAGAAATCACCGAAAATTGAACCACAGTTCACACTAAACTAACATAAGAAATTACCGCAAATTAATGAGCCTCCGCCATGACGAAGTGCGGAGACAAACCCCCACCGGAAAAGCCACCACCGTCCATTCAAATACGATCAGACAAAAGATGGAGGGACCTCAGTGCCCTAATCCAAAAAACAGTCATCAACCAAAACTATACGATCACCCCAACCGCAGACGGCGCCAATGTTCGAGTACGTACCCTTGAAGACCATCAAAGACTAACAAAAACACTAACCGAGTCCAACATAAATTTTTTCACCTACATGACCACCAAGACCCACCTCAAACAGTTAGTCATTGACCTATTGACACTACCACCCAAGAAATAGAAGCAGACCTAAAAGATAGAGGCTACCAACCGCACAAAATAACTCAAATGCACAGAAACAAGACACAGCCAGACAGCAAACCAGTAAAAGAACTGCTCCCCCTATACATACTAACATACACCCCTACAGCAACTAATTCAGACATCCCAACCATCACTGAAATTCTTAAAGTACCAGTCACACTAGAGGAAAAGAAAGTAAACCCAGACAACAATAGGCTACAACAATGCTACAACTGTCAAGGTTTCGGACACTCACTCAGCACATGCTTCATGACCCCAAAGTGCGTGAAATGCGCCGGACCCCATAAACCGAAAGAATGCACAATTACCTTAACTGAGGAACTCAAATGTGCGAATTGTGAAAACCACGGACACCCAGCTTCACACAGGCAATGTCCCAAATATCAGGCCTATTTACAGTACCTACAAAAGAAACAGCAAAACACAAAAGGCCCTGACACACCAAGCGTAACACTTCACGCCAACACCACCACTCAGACCTCACCCCGCCCACAATCAGAGGAAGTATGCGGTATCCCCCTCAACACAAACAACTTCTCAATACTGGACTCCCTCTCGGAGTTCCCCTCAATAAACCCACATGAGCACACCCCCCAAACTCCTACTACAACACTCAATTTCAAGGAGGCCATGACCAATCCTAAACCACACAAAACCACTGCGAGTACCTCCAACACAACATCTAGCAACACTCCGAGTACCTCTAGCGCTGCATCGAAAAACAAAACCTCACCCACCCCAAAACCACAGCGGCTCAAAAGAAAAAACAGCGAAATATCCCCCGCAAGGCGCGAACCCAGAACCCGGCACCAACCGCCACCCCCTCAAACACTAACCTCTGACACAGACACCTCACCAGAACGGCCTGCGAGCACACACGCACAAAACTCGGCCCAAAATAACAACCCGACAGAAGCTTCTGACCGTAACACAGCCACCACCCACACCCTCCTCCCCCTCCCAGAACATATTAAAATCCACGATTTTACCAGATACAAGCTACCCGCCGACACCCCCGTACCTTTGCGATATCTCATACAAGAAGTTCAAACGCACATGGAAACCATGATTACAAACACAGTTAACGCCATACACGCAATACTACGCATCCTAACATACTTGACACTCACTATCACTCAAAACAACATACATGACTAGACGAACTTAATAACACGCACCCTAACTGGCCTAACATCCTTACCACGCACAACACTACTCATGGCTAGACGACCTCTACGTATCACCACCTGGAACGCAAACGGCCTAAATGACCCTGCAAAAAAGGCCGAACTACAGCAATTTTTATCCGACTACAATATAGACATACTGCTAGCCCAGGAAACCAACTTAAAACCACACAAGCGCTTCACGCTACCACAATACATAATTTACAGAACAGACAGGGACGGAGACGGCGGCGGGACCCTAATTGCAATTAAACGACGCACTTCACACACACAGATCTTCCTCCCCGCCACACAAACAATCGAAGCAACCGCAATACAGATAGACGACGGCCCCGAACACATCATACTGATATCAGCCTACCTTCCTTCAAAGAAAAGACTCAACACAAACGATCTAGATCTAGTAATGGATTTTGAGCACGTCATACTAGCGGGAGACCTTCATTGTAAACATACTGACTGGAACAGTAAAACTATTAATAATCACGGCCTGAAATTACGCACACACTACCTACAACACGACTACTTCATAATTGCCCCCCTCGAACCAACATTCTACTGGTGGAGAAACAACACTCTACACTCCGACACTAATGACATAGCCCTACTAAAAAATATACCATATAACGCCAACATAGACACCATGCAATATCTCCGATCAGATCACAGACCAGTACTAATAGAACTTAACATAAAACCACACACACTACAACCACTCAAACTAATTAACACTAAAAACATTGACTGGGAGCGCTATAACACACAGCTACACCTACTGCAAGAGACCAATCACCTACCCCCCCTAACAAGCACTGACAACATTGACACAGCCATCACAACATTCACCAACATCTTACTAACAGCAGCTAAAACCAGCATCATACCGCATTACAAACTAAATCACAACAAACTGCCAGAAAACATTACAAAATTAATCCAAGCTAAGAACATTTCAAAGAACTAAACTCCTCCAGGATAAAATCAATTTCAATCGCCTACACTCCCAAACTAAACGAGCCATAATAAAGCACAACAATGAATCCTGGAACCACAAACTCAAAAACCTAGTAACGTACAATAATAATAATAATAATAATAATAATAATAATAATAATAATAATAATAATAATAATAATAATAATAATAATAATAATAATAATAATAACCCAAACAGCCTTTGGAAAATGACTAAAATATTCACTAAAGCAGACAAACCCACTCCCCCCCCCCCTAACTAAACCAGACGGATCATTAGCCAAATCAAACAAAGATAAAGCAGAAACACTTGCTAACGCAATCAAAAACAATTTCACACCGAATCAACATTTAAACGACCAACAGCACGACACCAAAGTTCAAAATTTAGTCAATAATTTCTTACACACACCAAACCACTCCCCCATCCCTCAATTTACAACCACCGAAGTTACAAACATAATCAAAAAACTATCCAATAACAAAGCCCCAGGGGACGACAATATTCCCGCCCCACAAATCAAAAACATTACCCCATACTTACTACAACTGCTAACAGACATACTTAACGCTATCACAAGCCTATAATACTTCCCTCAACAATGGAAAGTAGCGAAAATAATCTGCTTCCTTAAGCCGGGAAAAGACCACAAAAACCCTTTCAACTATAGACCAATCAGCCTATTAAGCATCATTTCTAAAATATACGAAAAGCTAATTTATTCCCGTATCAAAAACACAATTTTCGATAACTTAATTCACGAACAAGCAGGTTTCCGACCCCAACACTCCACCACACACCAACTTTTAAGAGTCACAGAGTACATCACACACGGTTTCCATCACAACCAAAACACTACAGCCATTTTCCTTGACTACAAACAGGCATTCGATCGAGTACACCACACAAATCTCATTTACAAACTCATTAAACTACACCTACACCCAACTTACATTAAAATAATACATAACTACTTATCAAACAGGACATTCTATACTTACGTAAATGGTCAAAAATCCACCCGCAAACAAATACATGCAGGAGTCCCCCAAGGCAGTATTTTAGGCCCAATTCTGTTTCTCCAATATATTAACGACATACCATGCACAGAGCATACCCTCTTAGCCATCTACGCTGACGACACAGCCATCATGTCCAAAAGCAGGAAAAACGACATTGCTACACAACACCTACAATTACACCTACAACTGCTCGAACCCTGGCTCATAAAGTGGAAAATAGACGTAAATATCCAAAAAACCAAAGCCATACTCTTCACCTGGAAACGAACCCCGACACTACAGCAACTCACACTTCACAACCAACCTATACAATGGGTACCAAATCACAAGTATCTAGGCGTCACACTAAATCCACGACTCACACTTACAGAACACCTAAATAACACAATAAGCCGAGCGCGACGACAAATACTTTTGCTCTACCCCCTGATACACAAACGCAGCTCAATGTCCATGCATAATGTACGGTTAATATACTCTACTTTCATACGGCCCCTTCTCACTTACGCTTTCCCTGCCATAGGCTTCATCTCAGCTACAAACATCCAGAAATTACAGAAAATACAAAACTGGATGCTTCACCTGGCAGCCAAAGTTTACACAATTCCCATAGTAACATTACACAACATAATTAAAATCCCTTACATCCTAGACTACGCAGTATCAATCACACAAAAATTCTACAACGCCACAGAAAATCACCCTAACCCCCTACTCAATGCCTTAGGAAGATATGAGCCCGACAGACGAGATAAACTACGACGCCGCCCCAAATACATACTAATACTCAGAGATATACTCTCAAATCCCAACTAATCGCAAAAACTGACACCCGCAAACGTAGACCCACGACATCCGCTAACTTAGGCCCATAAAATGATAATGACCGTTTTTGCTTTGCACCCACGCTGGCCAACAACTACAATGCAGAGAAAAAGCCTTAAACACAGCAGAGCCGAACAACACCTAGGGTGAGAAATGCTGCCAACACAACAAAGCTGTTAAAGAACTCAACATCTGCTATCAAATCTGTCACGGATTAATTAGCGCCAAATATATGTTATAGCCCTTTGCATCCCCGAAAGCAAAACCGGGCAAGGTTAAACTTAACCATATAACATATTCCCATAAAATACCTGAGTCACCGACACTGGAGAATAACGTACATTACCCTGGCAATTATTCCTATACTAAAATATTTCCCACACACATCTCACGGCAAAGTGAAAATTCACTCAACAACTAACTCACAGTCACTACATTCAAACCGCAAAATTAATTTATGTAAAAAATGACCGAAAGTAACTATAAACTCAGTTATTAAAACACTACTCACGCACAGACAGTTAAGCAACATTGGGAGTGGTCACTCACTGGATGGGTGACCGCAACATATTACACATTCGCAAAAGTAACTATTAATCCATTAACTAACTAATTAACTTAAATTAATTCATTTACACTACACCCAAATCGCAAAATTAACTTATCTTAAACAACGACCGACAGAGGAGCGCTAAAGCGCACCGGTATCGGTAGCCCACTTACCACCTATCTCTCCGGAGATAGGTGCCCATACGTTTCGCCAGGTCTTTCATATTCCCACCAGGGAAGTCGTCCTGTGTGGACGCTCCGCCAGCCAGCTTGTACCACCACTTCGCACAGCAAATTGTCAGGCTCCTAGTGTGGTCACCTGTTAGTGCCTTGTCCCGGCGCGACCCGGTCAAAAACTACGCCTGGCACGACTGGTACCCGCTTTGAGCACACCCAGGCCCAGGTCCTCATTTGAGTTTGACCAAGCTAGTGCTAGCTCCTACCAAGGCCCAGTACCCCCCCCCCCCCAGCACCTACCATGCCTACCTCACCCCATAATATGGATCCCCCCGGTGGATTGAGTAGCTGGGGCCCATATTTAAACTTCAACATCCCTATGGTCATTGATTTCAGTCATTCTAATCCTGAATCCCGCTGCGTTGCCATTCGTTCACCTCCAAACAAATCCAAATCCTCACTCCGTAAACACAGAATGAAAATTGCTACCCTCCTTCAACCTCTAACCCATTTAATCCACGACGTAAGTGAAGATCCGGACACCAACATTGTCTACATTTTCCCCATCAATCCCTCCTCTTCCCAATCAGTCTCTCAAATACTTCATGACAACAACATGTTCAACACTCTCTTCACCGCATCTCCCAAAGAAGACCAGCCGCAAGTGGAAGAAGTGGAAGAAGCACCAGTACAAGAAGATGAAGAAGAACACCCCTTCGAACATCCCTTCCACTACACCCGCAAAGACACCCCATTCCCCATTTCTTCTAAATGCAATTTCATCCTCATTCCGTTAACCAAACCTGGACCAGTACCTCTCACCCGTCAGTCCGTCATTCAAGCCATAGAACCCATTATAGCCCACCACATAGCCGTCATTGAAGAATCCCATAATAATCACATGATCATCACCCCCACCTACAATAAATCCATGCAAACCATCCAAAACAAACTCAAACATGCCGACATTCCACCTCCCATAGTCATTAACCTATCTGATAACTCTGTTATCCAGTCTCCTACTGATACCTCTCCAGCATACACTCCCCCACCTACCCAGTCCACCCCAAACCCAAACCAACCCACCCCCTACACTAACAGACACGGTATCAGGGCCCAGTGTCCCTATCCCAATCACACTCAACAAAAACACGCAGACTGGGAGAAGGCGTAGAAAACCTGCTCCCAGGCTCACTTACACACCAACACACCTACTCTCCCCAAGACACTCAACACACCTCCCCCTTCCCTTGTCACACAATGCTTTAACTGCCTAAAGCTAAACCACACCGCTGCATCATGCACAGAAGGCACTCGCTGCAATAGGTGTGGAGGCCCCCACCGCCATACCGATTGCACAATACCAAGGGACCAGGCGAGGTGCGCTAACTGCGAAGGCAGTCACGCTGCCTCTTATCCTGGCTGCCCCTACATCAAGCAGGCAGTTAAAGCACACTACAAGCACTCCAGACACTTACACACTACCAAACCCCCACCTCACCCTAACTTATCTCCCTCCTACCATGGTACCATCCCTGCCTCCTACCATGGTACCATCCCCCAGCCCAGCCAAGAAACCAACCACCTTCTCCGCCTACTAATCAGTCTACTTTCCCCCCAAGCTATTCCAGTACTCCCCTCCATGCCCAGTAGACAGCTAATTGTATATTAGCCCAAGTCAACCATCTCCCACCAATCCCCCGTGGTTATCCCCTGCCAAGCAGCCCCTATCAGTCAACCCCCCCCCCTGACCCAGTCATAGACTCACTTCCTCCCCCTCTTCTTCTAGCACTACGTCATTGATAGTTACGCAACATTGGGCGTGGCGTCCACCTGGATGGGTGACCCACGTCTCATCAGCTTACCACCCAATCACAATGCACGAGCAAATTACCACCAGCAATGAATTCAGAATCCCTGGTTCAAACCCAGGGCCTCCTAAGTGCGTCGCCCCTCCTCTACGGGGCGCAGGTCATATTCTGGCCAGCTAAGACTCGTGAAACAGGACTCCCCTTCCACATATTATCATTCAGTCCAACATCACTCTGTGAAGGAGATAGCACCCAAGACCTAATCGGTCGGAGGGCTACAATCCTCAACAGAACCAAATCTCTGGTTTCTGTGTGATTTAGGGGGCATGGTGGTGGGCGAATGTACTCTGCCATTGGTTGAAGATTACGCCAATGAGAGGTTCTTCCCGTAATTCAAGACAGCGAGAAGTTATGACCAATTTACGCAGGATAAAAAGACCTAAGAGAATGAGGCAATGTGAAGGAATAAGAATAACAATATCTCGCTGTCTTGAATTGTGGGAGTGACGTTTCATAGGGCAAATCTTCAGAAAAATGGCACAGTCCATTCGTGCCACCTCCAGCCATGATTAATTATGAACACCAAAGGGAAATACAAACATGTTGAAATAGATGAGACGTAGCAATGCAGTAATTATGATTCTGAACACTGGAAAGCATAGATTGAGCCACTTATGCTTTAATATAAAAGGGAAATAGAGGGCTAAAGCCGCGCGACTTAGGATTGAATATTAATAATATAAGCCTAAAATTTGCTTGTTCGCAGCCAAATAGCTTTGTCAATGGAGCTCTAATGTTTGCTTGTCCACAGACCAATGGTTTTGTCACTAGTCGGACCTAACGAATCCAGACCAATGATTTTGTGACTAGCCGGACCTAACCTAACCAGACCAAAAGCTTTGTCACTAGCTATGCAGTAATTAATGATCTGAACAGTATAAAGCTTAAATTACTCCACTTATGATTTAATATAAATGAGAAATAGAGACCTAAAGCCGCTTCGCGGCTCTTACCGTTTGCTTGTTCACAGACAAATCGCTTTGAATAATGACATGTTTAGTAGAGGAGGAAACGGGCTCCCAAACACTCTGCGTCATAACTTTTTTGCTGCACGTGGAATTGACCTCGGCCAAGTCATCGACCCCGACCACGTGGCCGCGGAGTCATCACCACGGGCTCTTGTTTTTAAACTAAGTCACGTGCTTTTTTGACAGTCACGTGCTTTTTGACAGCTGTGAAGCTGAGAGCCACGTACTTTTTTTGACAGCTGTCATCTGCCATATTTAAACAACAACGCATAATCTTTAAACAAGAACGCATCGCTAACTCCAATGCTACCATCTACACGGCACTAAACCTCACGGCCACCAGCTTAGGCACGTGGTAGATGGCAATTTGAAATTCCTCGTATTTTTCAACACTTGTCAAGCTGCCATCTTTAAACGACAGAGCATTGCTAACATCAGTGCTGGTATCCTTACGGCACTAAACCTCACGGCTACTACATTTGGCACGTGGTGGCGGGCAATTTGAAATTCCACGTGCTTTTGTTTGTAAACAAAGCCACATGCTCTTTGACAGGTAACAAGCTGACAGCTGCCATTTTTAATCAACAAAACACCGTGCTGCTATCTTTACGACACTAAAACTCACGGCTACTACCTTAGGCACGTGGTGGCGGGCAATTTGAAATTCCACGTGCTTTTTTGACAGCTGTCAGCGACCATCTTTAAACAACAGACGATCGCCAACGTTAGTGCTGTCATCTTTACGGCATTAAACCTTACGGCTACTACCTTTGCTACATGCTAGCGGGCATATTTTAAATTCTACGTGCTCTTGTTTGTAAACAAAGCCACGTGCTTTTTGACAGCCGACAAGCAGACAGCTGCCATCTTTAATCAACAGAGTACCGTGCTGCCATCCTTACGCCTCGTACTAGCCATCGCCTAGCTGCACTTCCTGACGCCTAGGAGAGCGAGCCTAACCTCACATCCGCCACGTTGAAGGGGACAATCGTTAGTTTTACGGAGAGATGTCCTTCTCGACGCCAATTGCATAAGAACCTGAGTCAGAGGTTACTATGCAACGTGGTGGCTGCTCTTATGAGACGGCTTAGGGCCTCTTGCCCAAGACGGTGGCTATACACAGGCTTATGTAGACAAAGCTAGCCTAGAGGCTAAAGGAAAGTCTTGACTTAACTGCTAACGTGATTATAGTGTCAGCTTAACCTATTAGATACCGATTCGACCCCAGGCTTAACATGACAGACCCCGGGTTCGACCCTAGGCCTAAGGGTTTAAGTCGTAAATTCGATGACAAAAATCCTAAGTGCTAACGTGATTATAGTCTAAGCTTATCCAATCAGGTACGCATTACAGACCTAAGAAATCAAGCTTAACCCAACTACAAAAGTTATTATGATTGCTAGGTTAGCCCACGAATTTTGTCGCCAAAGGGCGTTACAGCCTCAAGTTTGAGGCTCAACCTAACTAGACATGGTCCAGTGCCGATATTAGTAGAACCTGATGGGGAGATTGAGTCTGAACTTCTGCGGGGCTAAAATCCGACTCTAAAACGTATTTAGTAGAACGTACAAAGAGATCAGATCAGCTCTCGGTAGGGAGAAGCACATTTTAGCTGCTAAAGTCAAGTTGTGACTGGAAAGGTACTAAGAAGTACTTTTCCAGTTTTATGTGGAGACACGAAATAGCGAGTTCATTCGTTTTTTTTTTTTTTTAACCTTTTATGCTTGCATGCACTTATCAGCAAGACTGAACAAGGCACTTAGAAGTATTTGCTGACGTAGAGTATACAAGTTTTATCGTTTGAACAAGTTCGCGACTTGGGTACATACATGCGGGAACTTATCTTCATACTGAATACCTAATGTGATGCCGATATTTAACCCTGCAGGATTTTCGTGTATTGTCTACCTACACGTAACGTTCGATACCCCTGCAGGCGTAACGCTGGGCTGACCACGCATTAACCGTCCAGAACTTGACACTGTACTAGGGAGATTGTGTGAAAGGTAACCTTAGGTCTTAGCGATTCAAATGACCGCGCAAGGTATTAGTTAAAGAAAGATAAGGGCTGCGAAAGGCGTAAAATACATTAAAACTTCTTAGACCCTGGTAAACCTTAAAATTCTCCCAGTATTCCTTTCGTTTAGACGAGTACCACTTCTTCGAGGCTGCGGCGCGCTTATAAAGTGCAAGATCGCATTCAGTATTCCACTATCTATGTCGTCGCAGGTCTCTTGGTGCTGGAGTTGGCTATGTGCGGGCACCGGGTTTTACTCCCTCCGAGATGCATATTACGCTGTTGATCCGACGGATAGAGACGTTAAGCAGAACCTTTAGTGCTATTCGACAGGCGTAGGTTACGTGCCGGTACTGGGCTTCTTACCCTCTCCGAGATGCGTGAGTCTCGAGCAAGGGATACTGTAGGTGTTATACTATACCTCCTACTTACAGGGGATGTGTTTGTAATCTCTTACAAAAACGTTGTTGTTCGATTCGCTGGGGGACGAAGTTAGTAAATAATATTTTAGCGTGTGCTTCAAGCAAACACAATCTGCTGGAGTTGTGAGTGTATGCTATAGCGAGACTACACCCGCTTATCAATTGGAATGTCTCCATCAGCAACTTTCGCTGCCGGGAGAGGACGATGTGCATTTGCAAACTGTCTCATAAGAAATTACTCAACAGTAGCTCAGTCAGTTGTAACAAGTTCAGTCTAGTAATTCGTCAGTCACAAAATCCTAGAGGCTATTACTAAACGCCCAACTCAGGGCCCGAGGGTCGCTCGCAGGTTAACAGGCAGGAGATACCGTCGGCCGCCTCTAAGCGTCCAGCTCAGAGCCCGATGGTCGCTCCCTAAGTTAACATGCAGGGGGTACCGTCAGCCGCGCCCAGCTCAAGGGCCCGAGGGTCGATTCCAAGTTAACAGGCAGGGAATATCGTAGGTGTTGTTAAGAGCCCCGTAACTCTCAAGTTCAGAAAATACCTTGGAGCACTAGGCAGGGAATACCGTCTGCCGCGCACAGCACACGGCCTGAGGATCGCTCCCCATCTTACACACGACAGCTCGACACAAGCAATGCTTAGACTCAGCTCACGGCCCCGAGGAGTCGTCTTATGTTAACAGCCAGTGTAGGCGTTGTTATGTACCCTTCTCTTAGACCAGGCAGGGGACACCTACACGGGAAGGAAGAGCTAGGAAGAGTGCCTTAGTCTACTGCTTACCCTGAAGGCCTGTGCTTTTATAGTTGTTAACTATACCGACCGCTTCTTGTAAGCTGAAGGAAGTCAGTGCGTCAACTTTTGTTACAATTGTACTGCAAACGTACACACTTTTCTGCTTTGTTCTCTACCAGCAAGTCGCAGTCCCACCGGATATAGTCTGTGTGTAAGACGCATAAGAGTTGCAGAGCCTATGTGTTAAGTGCTGATGATATAAAATTGCGTGTGTATATAAACGAACAACCAATTTACTCAATTTTCTTACTTTGATTGAAGCTCATCGTCGTCTGCCGTCTAGTGCTACCTGCTAAAAAAATAAGTTTAATTCTTTGCATATTATTATTAATATTATTATTTTCCATTTTTTTACGATTTATTTTTCCTTGTTTTTTAGAAAATCATCTTCTGCTGTCAACATTATTCCAGTGAGATCTGCTAAAGCATTCATCAGTTTTGCCTAGTGTAAAACTGTTGGTTAGTGCTTGCATGTGTTTGGGAAGCTACTTTACTTCTACGCTAGCTGATGAAAATCTGACTAACCTTCGAGCTGCCTGTATTTTAGCTCAGTAAAAAAAGCTAGGCCCGCTGTTGCCCTACTCGTAGCCCTTTGATATCCTGTCATCATAATGTGCGTCACAAGTGCTTCTAGGCTAGCTGTTGAAGATCTGACTAATCTTCGAGTTGCATGTATTTTAGCTCAGTGACGAAAGCTAGGCTAGCTGTTGGCGATCCGACTAACTTTAGAACCCTACTCGTAGCCCTTTCCTATCCCATCATCACAATGTGCGACACAAGTGCTTCTACGCTAGCTGTTGAAGATCTAACTAATCTTCGAGCTGCATGTATTTTAGCTCAGTAAAGAAGGCTAGGCTAGCTGTTAACAAATCTACTAACCTTCGAGCCCTACCTGTAGCCTTTTCCTATCCTATCATCACTATGTGTGACGCAAGAGCTTCAAAAGCAACTTTTACTTGGCTGCTTCTTTCTTCTTTGTATGCCTAGGCTATCCTTCAAGCTACAGACATAATTTAATTTTTTTCTAGGTTCACAGTTTGCAGTCTTCATCTACATTGAACTTGCACATTTTAAGGCATGTTACGATGTTTCTATCGATCTCATATGTTTTTTTTTAAATTCTAAGAAGTATTAGTTCGCTTTTTTGTAGAAAAATGGAGAAGATTAAGCAGGTAGGCCATATTTCAACTCCTACCAACTGGCCGCTGACGGGTCTACTGCTAAATCAGCAATTTAAAGTGATTTCACTACGAAAATTAAAATCAAAATTTGGGGAAAGAATTGTATGCGTCTGTGAAGACTTCCAAGTTTTTCTACCCAATACATTTAGTGTGCTAACTGATTTAGAAATAGAAGAACTAAATCAACGTTCTATTTGCATTATATACCGTGGAATAGAGAACAAATCTTGTGTCATTAGTTTTGTTGATGCGTAATTATAGTTATGAATTGGGAAACTATACATACATGTTTTTCGTAGCGTATTATGCGAAATTCATCGAATATTTTAGATTCAAGTTCTTACTTACTCTCTTGCTATAACGTTTTCGAAGAAAAAGTCAGTTCTTTGTTGTCTATGCATATCGCGCTTAAACTAAACACTAGTCTTGCAACAAATAACAGATTAGATTTTTCTTATCAGTTTTTTCTTATTGTTTTTTTAAATATAGCTTTGTTAACTCAAAGTTCTGTTTGCATTATATACCGTGGAATAGAGAATATATCTTGTGTCATTACTTTTGTTCATGCGTAAATATAACAATTATTTGGAAAACTATACATACATGTTTTTAATCGCGTATTATACGAAATTTATCAAATGTGTTAGATCAAAATTCTTTCTCACTCTCACAAGTAAGTCGAAGCAATGCTGAGACTCAGCTCGGGGCCCCGTTCTTGCCAACCTACGCTCACAAGTTCAGAGCCCCTAGGGCCCCTTTATCAGCCTCTTACGATGCAGCCGAATCCAAGTCCTTCTCTACTTCATTAAGCCACAAGCTTCCAGTCTTGTAGTTAACCAAAAGGAAGATCTTCTTGGTAAGCCTGTTGCTGTCCATTCGTTGTAGGTGTCCGTAGAACTTAAGCCGCCTACGTCGCATGCAGTATTGCCTGATTCTAACTGTCGATACAGCTCAGAGTTCGATTTAAGTCTGTAGGTTCCATCTGGGAGCAATCTCCGGCCATGAATTTTCCTGAGGATCAGTGGCGGCCGGTCAGTACGTGCTACCGGGCTCCAGCACGTAGCTTGGAACTGTAAGGAATATTATTTATGTACAGTACAATTATCCTGGTGCCTTTCGTTGTTTTGAGTACGATATGAATTTGTGTTTTGTGCAAATCAGGACGAGATCTGTCGAACACCTAGCGCCGTTCTCCCGGGGAACAAGGCTCGTGCTCATGTGAAGTGAGCCCTTGCCTGTAGCCTGAAGGAAGCAATACGCAGGCGCAGCCAAGCTTGCAACACTCCCCCTAGCCGGCGGAGTATACCGTAAACCGGGATCAACTTTCACTGATCCCGTTTATAGTTACTTCCTCTCCCGCAAGGGGGTAGAACTACTCGATGTCTCCTGCTACCCGGAGCGCAGCGAGGGATCCAGTCGGCCGTGCTTATGTTGAACGTGGTAAGCAAATCTGCCACTAGAGAGTAGCATCGTCTGGGTTCGAAAGTAAAGAGTAAGTGGAGGCAATCTATCTCACGCATGCTTATTAAAATATCCATCTTCCTTTTATGTCAAAAATAAGGAATTCGTAGGTGAGTCAAAGAATCTTTGACTGACCCTAAATGTTATCCCGCATTACAATGTAATTTACTCTGGTGAAATGAAATAGCGTATAGCTTTTAGTGCCGGAAGTATCCGAGGACATGTTCGACTCGCTAGATGCAGATCTTTTGATTTGACTCCCATAGGCGACCTGCGAGTCGTGATGAGGATGAAATGATGATGATGACGACAACACGTACACCCAATGATGGTTAAAATTCCAGACCCTGCCGGGAATCGAACCCGGGATCCCTGTGACCAAAGGCCACCGCGCTAACCATTTAGCCATGGAGCCGGACATTTACTCTGGTAATAGGAGAGGTCTCAATGAATCAGTTGGCAGCTCTTTCAGTTGCTTTGTGCGGTTTTTAATCTCGCGGTTATATTACTGGTGCGTGTTTTTTCTGTCATTGTGTTAGTGCTAAAGTTTATACGAAGATTTATCAAATTATTTATCCACTGCAGTGTATATAAAGTGAAATTAAATTAGTGTTCTTAGTGGGGATCTATATTCCCACGATTCTATTTGCACTGATGTAAGTTGCGCCATTAGGTTAGAAAAAACAATATTTCTCCAATGAATTATTTATCTCGTAGACAGTTGTCGAAGAATTCATCTGCTTCCAAATTATTGTTTTTGTTTGTTCTGAGTTATAAATTGTGAGAAAAGTTGTATTATTATTATTATTATTATTATTATTATTATTGTTAGTAGTAGTAGTAGTAGTAGTAGTAGTAGTAGTACCAAGTTTGAAGTATGCGTTGTTCATCATGGCAATATGCAGATTTAAAACAGCGTATTTAGCTTGTTTTTTGTAGCACGTAGGACGATTTTTTCACGAGCCGCCACTGCTGAGGATACGTCTTTCGGCTTTCTCTGGATCATCCATGGTGCCTTTTTTGTTCATCAGGAGGGTCTCTGAGGCGTACAAATACTGTGGTCTGACAACAGTTTTGTAATGACAGATCTTAGCATTTTTCGAAATGCACCTCTTATTATAATTTTTGTGGGATAGTTGGTACGCTCATTGGGTTTGTTACATCTTTCTAAGATGGATGTACCGTATCTACCATTGGGGTGGACCCATTCACCGAGACAGCGGAAGCGATTGACTCTCTCAATCGTTCCATGTATGGTCGTCAAAGGGGGGTTTCCGGGATGCCCAGTCTCAAAGTACTTAGTTTTGTCGTACGATATGTGTAATCCTGCCTTCACCGCTATCTCGTGCAGGGCTTCGGTAGCAATGACAGCATCCTTAGAGTTGTTGGTTAGGACTGCAATGTCATCTGCGAATGCTAGGCACCTGGTCTCAATCTTTCGGGTCGCGGCTTCAATGGCAACTGGTTTGATTTCTAGATTCCTCAGTGTATATTCCCAGTTTTGATGACTTTATCAAGCACCAGATTAAACAAGATGGGTGAGAGGCCATCTCCCTGTCGTACTCCAGTTTTTATCTTGAAACTACGAGATAGTTCTCCCCCAAACTTCACCTTAGATGTTGTATCCGTAAGAGTCTGTTGGGTGAGGGTGCGTGTATTGTAATCGACACCTCGTTCTTGCAGTACGAAGAAGAGTGTCTGGCGGATATGGAATCATAAGCTTTTTTCAAGTCGACGAAAACCACAGCGATGTTCATACTCCTTACTTGTTTTAGTTGGAGAATGGTTTTTAGGTTGAAGATCTGCTCGGTACAGGACCGTCCTCGCCGAAATCCTCCTTGATATTCAACAATTGTTCGATCACATTGGCTTTCCATATTGTCCAGTAAAATCATTGATAGCACTTCGCATGCTACTGACAGCAGAGATATCCCTCGATAGTTGTTGGCATCACTGCGGTCACCTTTTTTATATAAAGGGTGTATGATAGCTGATTTCCAGTCATCAGGGATCCTGCCAGTCTCCCAGCAGTCGATCAAGATCTGGTGTATGGCCTCTGTGATCTTATTTCCACCTGCTTTTAGAGCTTCCGCAATGATGCCATCTTCCCCGGGTGCCTTGCAGTTCTTAAGATATCCGATGGCATTAGCAACTTGCTGCATTATTTGTGGTGTATCTCTGGAGCATCTTCAACAGGTAATCTTTCCATGGGCTCTTCGCAATTAAGCAGCTGCTCAAAGTAGTTTGCCAAACGTTCCACTTTCCGGCAGTTGCAGGTGACCAACTCCCCGTCTGTATTCTTAAAGTGAAGACATTGTGGTTTATAACCCGTGAGTTCCTCTTTGAAGGCCCGATAGAAGTTTCTGGTGTTGTACATTTTGACCGATCGTAAGCTCTTTTCACACGTCTGATGATCTTACTCTACAGTTTCCGCATCATTCTGAAATTTTCCCAGTCTTCCTTTCGTTTAGTCGAGTACCACTTCGTCCAAGCTGCAGCGCGCTCAGCAACTGCAAGATCGCATTCAGTATTCCAGCATCTATGTCGTCTCTTCCTTCGAGGTTGTCCGAGGTTATTGGTCGTTTCGCGTATGGTGGACTTCAGTTGGTTCCAATCTTTCATATCTTTTTTGCTAGATGTCCGTTGCAAAACGTTCTTTATTCTCCGACAGGAGTTGGGGATCGATCCTTGGTGGAATTGTGGTAGAAGGTATCTTATTTTTGGGAAGTAATCTGGTCTTTATTTGTGTGAAGAAATGGTCAGAATCAACATTCCAACCTTTACGAATTCTGACATTCATGATCTCTTTCCTGCATTTTACACTGATTGCAACATGATCGATCTAAAATGATCCTATAGCTGCGTTCGGTGACTGCCAGGTGGTCTGGTATTTTGCCTTTCTGGGGAAGACTGTGGACATGGTCTTCAACTGATAAAATCTACACAGTTCAATTAAGAGCTTGCCGTTGGTGTTTGTTCGTCTATGTGCTGTGTAAGGCCCCAGTATACCTTGGTACTGTCGTTCTTTTCCCAGTTGAGCGTTGAAGTCACCTACGAGGATTTTGACATGATGACCAGGGATGTTACCGATCTCGTCTTCTAGCATCTGCCAGAAACTTTGGACCTTTTCAGAGTTCTTCTCATTGTCAACATTAACTGGATCGTGTGCATTTACAATAGAGTATCCCTTGTTGCCACGTCTTAGAGATAACACGGAGATGCGTTCGCTAGCTGATGTAAATCCGATGACAGAATCCATTATATCACGTCGTACTAAAAAGGCTGTACCAAAAACGCTGGAGCCATGTGAGTTCTTGGACGCTGGTTTCCCCTTAATTACTCTATAACCTTCTGACTCAAAAGCCACATCATCAGTAAATCGGATTTCTTGGATGGCTGTTATTGCAATTTTTCGCCTATGCAGGTTGTCGGTCAATTGCTTGAGTTTTCCGGTCTTACAGAGGGTTTGAA
This sequence comes from Anabrus simplex, assembly GCF_040414725.1. Classification (NCBI taxonomy): domain Eukaryota; kingdom Metazoa; phylum Arthropoda; class Insecta; order Orthoptera; family Tettigoniidae; genus Anabrus; species Anabrus simplex. The sequence continues at coordinate 101,528,570 of NC_090275.1, forward strand.
TATTGATGGTTCCAAAGTGTGTGACAGTTTTGGGTCTCAATAAGTTGGTGATATTGGGGAACTCCGACTTTCCCCGTACCATGAGGTCAGGTTCCCCAGAATCTGAAGGTCTGAATGCGCCACCATTGGTGACGGGAGATTGGATACTCACTGGGGTAGTGACATCTGCGTCGTTGTTCATCATCGTATGCGAACTAGTAAAGAAATTTACTAGCTGTGAAGAGTAAACGCCTTCAGGGTTGGCCACTCCGAAGCTTATTCAGGAGCGTTGATTACAATGGGGTCGCCACTCCCAAAGGCATTTTAGAGCTACTGCCAGCAATTATTTAGGCCGCCCCTACATGAGGAACAGACGCCCTTGCAGCCGCCCCTGACATGGGAAACAGACGCTGCTGATGCCAAGCGTACTCATATTATTCCCTGAGTACTGGGCTGCCTCTTTCGCAATCCCCACCATTCAGAAGTCCATCTTTTCTGCTGTAGATTCCGTTGAGGGCTTCACTCGTAACCCTGAGCTAGAAACCTTACCAGATGTTACACACCGGGTCAGTGTGCTCTGGGACTCACATAGGCAGGGGCGCCAATCCCTGGGCAGGGCTACCTCTGAAGAGGGTCCCTACCTGCTACCTGCAAATATTAATAATAATATGCAAAGAATTAAACTTACCTTTTTTTAGCAGATAGCACTAGACGGGAGACGATGATGAGCTTCAACCAAAGTAAGAGAATTGTGTAAATCGGTTATTCGTTTATATACACACGCGATTTTATGTCAGCACTTAACATACAGACACTGCAACTGTTATGCGTCTTACGCACAGACTACATCCGGTGGTACTGAGACTTGCTGCTAGAGAACAAAGCAGAAAAAGTGCGTACGTTTGCAGTACCGTTGTAACAAATGTTTACGCAGTAATTTCCTTCAGCTAACAAGAAGCGGTCGGTATAGTTAACAACTACAAAAGCACAGGCCTTCAGGGTAAACAGTAGACTAAGGTCCTCTTCCTAGCTCTTCTTTCCCGTGTCGGTATCCCCTGCCCGGTCTAAGAGAAGGCCCTGAGCTGGGCGCGGCAAACGGTATTCCCTGCCTAGTGCCCCGAGGTCTTTTCTGAACCTGAGAGTTGTGGGGCTCTTAACAACACCTACGATATTCCCTGCCTGTTAATTTGCGAGCGAGTCTCGGGCCGTTGAGCTGGGCGCGACAGGCGGTACTCCCTGCCTGGTGCCCCAAGGCCTCTTCTGAACTTGGGAGTTCCGGGGCTCTTAACAATACCTACGGTATTCCCTGCCTATTAACTTGTGAGTGACCCTAGAGCCTCGAGCTGGGCGCGGGTGACAGTATTCCCTGCACTCTTAACAACACCTACCATATTCCCTGCCTGTTAACTTGCGAGCGACCCTCGGGCCCTCTACCTGGGCCCGGCTGACGGTATTCCCCGCCTAGTGCCCTGATGTCTCTTCTGAACTTGAGAGTTGCGGGGCTCTTAACAACACCTACGATATTCCCTGCCTGTTAACTTGCGAGCGACCCTCGGACTGTTGAGCTGGGCGCGGCTGACGGTATCCCCTGCCTCTTAACTCGCGAGCGACCCTCGGGCTGTTGAGCTGGGCGCGGCTGACGGTATTCCCTGCCTGTTAACTTGCGAGCGACACTCGGGCTCTGAGCTAGGCGCTTAGTATCAGTCTCAAGGGTTTTGTGTTAGTTAATGACTGACGAATTATTAGACCGAATTGTTACAACTGACTGAGCTACTGTAAGTAATTTCTTATGATACAGTTTGCAAATGCATTTCGTCCTCTCCCGGCGGCGAAAGTTGCTGATGGAGACATTCCAATTGATAAGCGGGTGTAGTCTCGCTACAGCATACACTCACAACTCCAGCAGCTTGTGTTTGCTTGAAGCACACACTAAAATATTATTTACTAACTTCGTCCCCCAGCGAATCGAACAACAACGTTTTTGTAAGAGATTACAAACACATCCCCTGTAAGTAGGAGGTGTAGGATAACACCTACAGTATCTCTTGCCCGAGACTCACGCAGCTCGGGGAGGCTAAGAAGTTTTGAATTATTTTACGCCTTTCGTAGCCCTTGTCTTTCTTTATCTAATACCTTGTGCGATCACTTAACCCCCTAGAACCTCAGATTACCTTTCACACCATCTCAGTAGTATAATGCCAAGTCCTGACGGAGTTAATGCGTGGTCAGCCCAACGTTACGCCTGCAGGGGTATCGAACGTGAAGTGTATGTAGACAATACACGAAAATCCTGCAGGGTTAAATTCCGGCATCACATTAGGTATTCAGTATGAAGATAAGTTCCCGCATGTATGTACCCAAGTCGCGAACTTGTTCAAACAATAAAACCTGTATTCTCTGTGTCAGCAAATACTTCTATGTGGCTTGTACAGTCTTGCTGATAAGTGCATGCAAGGATAAAAAGTTAAAAAAAAAAACCAATGAATTCGCTATTTCATGTCTCCACAAAAAAACACCTAAGAAGTACTTTTCCTGTCACAACTTGACTTTAGCAGTTAAAAAGTGCTTTTCCCTATCGAGACCCGATCTGATCGCTGTGTACGTCCCAAAAATACGTTTTTAGAGTCGGATATTAGTCCCGCAATAGTTCAGTCTAAATCTCCCCGTCAGTTTCTACTAATCTAGGCACCAAATCCCTGGACCATGTCTAGTTAGGTTGAGCCTCAAACTTGAGACTGTAACGCCCTTTGGCGAAAAAATGCGTGGGCTAACCTAGCACTCTTAACCATAATTACGTTGGTAGTTGGGTTAAGCTAGAATTCTTAGGTCTGTAATGCTAACGCCCTTAAGCCTAGTGTCGAATCCACGACCTGTGAGGATAAGCCTGGAGACGAATCCGTACCTGATAGGATAAGCGCACACTATAATCAAGTTAGCAGTTGATTCAACAATTCTTGTCATCGAATTTACGACTTAAACCCTTAGGCCTAGGGTCGTACCCGGGGTCTGTCATGTTAAGCCTGGGGTCGAATCGGTATCTAATAGGTTAAGCTTACACTGTAATCACGTTAGCAGTTAAGTCAAGACTTTTTATAAGCCTCTAGGCTAGCTCACTCGATGTAAGCCTGTATATAGACACCATCTTATGCAATTGGCTTTTGCCGTAAAACTAACGATAGTCCCCTTCAAGATGGTGGATGTGAGGTTAGGCTCGCTCTCCTAGGCGTCGGGAAGGGCAGATAGCCGGTCGCTACTACGTGCCGTAAATATAGCAGCACGGCGCTCTGTTGAATAAAGATGGTAGCTGTCAGCTTGTCAGCTGTCCAAAAGCACGTGGTTTTGTTTACAAACAAGAGCAAGTAGAATTTCAAATTGTCCGCTACCACATATCAAAGGTAGTAGCCGTAATGTTTTGTGCCGTAAAGATGACAGCACTAACGTTGGTGATCGTCTGTTGTTTATAGATCGTCGCTGACAGCTGTCAAAACAGCACGTGGAATTTCAAATTACCTGCCACCACGTGCTTAAGGATGTGGTTTAGTGCCATAAAGATGGCAGCACGATGCTCTCTTGTTTAAAGATTGCAGCATTCATCTTGACAACTGTCAAAAAATCAGGTGGAATTTTTCAAATTACCTGCTACCACGTGTCTACGGTGGTAGCCATGAGGATTTTGCCCCTGCCAGCACTGAAGTTTGCGATCGTTTGTTGTTTAAAGATGGCTGCTGACAGCTGTCATAAACGCACATGGCTTTGAAGAGCACGTCAATTTTTTCAAATTGCTCGCCACCACGTGCGTAAAGTTATAGCCATGAGGATTTAGCCCCGTCAAGGCGCCAGCACTGAAGTTTGCGATCGTCTGTTGTTTAAACGTGGTCTCTGTCAGCTGTCAAAAAATGCACGTGGAATTTCAAATTGCCCGCCACCACGTGCCTAAGATAGTAGCCGTGAGGTTTAATGTCGTAAAGATGGCAGCACGGTGCTCTGTTGATTAAGGATGGCAGCTGTCAGCTTGTCAGCTGTCAAGGAGTACGTGGCTTTGTTTACAAACAAGAGCACGTGGAATTTCGAATTGCCCGCCTCCGCGTGCCAAAGGTAGTGGCCGTGAGGTTTAGTGCCGTAAGGATAGCAGCACCGAGGTTCGCAATTCTCTGTTGCTTAAAGATGGCAGCTTGACTGCTGTCTAAAAGCACGTGGAATCTCAAATTTCCCGCCACCATGTGTCTAAGGTGGTAACCGTGAGGTTTAGTGCCATAAAGATGACAGCACTGGAGTTAGCGATGCGATATTGTTTAAAGATGGTCGATGACAGTTGTCGAAAAGCACGTAGAATTTCAAATCAGCCGCCACCACATGCCAAAGGTAGCAACTATGAAGATTAGTGCCGTAAAGATGGCAGCACTGAGCTTATCGATGGATTGTTGTTTAAATATGGCAGCTTGATAGCTGTAAAAAGCACGTGGCTGTCTCAAAAAAGCACGTGGCTTTGTTTACAAACAAGAGCACGTTGTGATGACGTCTCGGTCACGTGATCGGGGTCAATGACGTCGGGTGCTGACGCAACAGAAAAAGTGTTAACTCAGCGTATTTGGGATCCCCTTTGCTCCTCTACTATGTTTAAATGGTTCAGAAGTAGCCGTACACACTGGTGCATTGAAGAGAAATGCTGAAAAATTATTTCATACTTACATACAAAGAAGGATATAGAAAAAAGGAACATTTATACCGACATTGAACGTACCTTAATGGAGATCAGCAGCTGCCAGAAGGGATTGTAATGTAACTTGCACTAAGAGCGACACATATTTTGAACAGTAAATTGTTGATTATCATAGCAACGGAAAGAATAATTAAAACTCGCTTGCAATCAGTACCCTCCCCTTCATCGCCCAGGTTTGTGCCTGCTGCTACGTAGTATTAGGAGCTATGTTTAGTTGTCGGTACGCCAAACTAGAAACTAATTAAAGTTGTTACCACGAACTGATTGAACTGACTTACATCCTGAATGACAAATAAACATTAAACAGCGGTTCTGCTCTGGTCAGCATTTACGGAAGTTGTATCTTCTTGTTGTAGAAATTTAAAGGAACGGTCATTAGTAGAAATTAAAGTTTTCGTTAGACATTTATTACTTCAGGTAAATGAGTCCCTTTATTGCACATAAAAATCTGTACTTTTATTTCCTTAATTATGGCCGTAAAGTTTGCCTTACGGAAGATAGCGCCGTGTGGTGTACGATACACGTCAGAAGTACAACCGCCAACAATGAGAACTATCTTACTCCTTGCCATAGGTATGATACATTTCAATTGTTTCGGAGTTTCATAATTGGTAGTGGTGTCGCTTTAAAATAATTACTGAAGAATCATCCGAATTTTATATCATAACTATCTCTGAACTGTAGCTGTAATAACCTAAGTATGAATGAGAAAATTTCAGGAAACATCTGGCGTTCTTCACTGCAGTTTCCTTCTGCAATGTGCTCAAGCAATTCCTAACTTGTGATTGATGACCAACCTGTCTCAGACGGATGGCACAGGTACTCTGTTCATCTATCTCTTCCAACTTCTTTCGGTCAACTCTTGTTTTCTTCCGATACACTGGTGTAAGCTTTCTGAAGCCTTTTATTGCATCCTATGTCACCAGCCTCCCGTTTTCAGTAAGAAATTTTGATTTCTGGAAGTATTAAATCTATATTAGTGTTAGAGAGATTGGGAGCGACCATTGCATCCCCGTTAAAGTCAAGACTATCACAAACATGCTATTTGTTTTATGTCGCACCGACACAGCTAGGTCTTATGGCGAGGATAGAACAGAAAAGGCCTAGGAGTGGGAAGGAAGCGGCCGTGGCCTTTATTAAGGTACTGCCCCAGGATTTGCCCGGTGTGAAAATGGGAAACCACGGAAAACCACTTTCAGGCCAGCCGACAATGGGGTTCGAACCCACTATCTCCTGGATGCGAGCTCACAGCTGCGCGCTCGTAACCGCACGGCGAACTCGCCCGGTGCCACGAACATGAGCCGATAACATTGAACAATGGACCGTTGATTATAACACCACATTTCTCTGAGTCACCCAAGATCGTAGACTCACGCCGGCATTTTCTAAAGGTGGTCGATTCAGATTATTTTCTATGCGGCATAATGTCGGTGTGTATATGGTCACTTAAGGTACCTTTGAACATTTCACTGAAGAAAAGAAACCAAACGATGCGGCGGTTGGAAGAATGGGGTAAGTGGGCTAGTGTCAAGATAGGTTATGTAATATTTGAGCAAGTACCATGCCCCTGTAATTTCTGAAGACCTAAATCGTCACGAGGAGGTGGAAGTCTGTGCAACAGGAAAAGGAGCATTCAATGAAGAACACAGGAACAGACTTGTGAACTCGAGCGGGTGAACAGAGACATGGACGTTGAGAAAGTAGGATGAAAGCAGACTGGGAACATTTGAGAAGTAAATATGACAGAGAACGGAGTAGATACTCTGGGTAGGCAGAGTGAGAAATGTAGAGGCTAGAGAGAGTTGGAGAAAGATGACGACGGTAGCTAGATATAAGAAAAGTAAGGAGAGAGTTTCAACCTGAATTGTTTCTAGAATAAAACACTTGGAAATGAAACTGTGTAAGTTAAACCGAAATGAGGAAGGCTGCGTTAAGTTGGCTCACCGTTGGGAGGAATATGATTTTTCTCATGTATTTTTTCAACGTTAAGCAAGAAGACCAATGGATTCCCTAGAGTCACCGTGATTAATTATTAACTTGTCTCATCCTTCTTAAGAACAAGGGGACATTTGTTCAGTTGTACTTTCACTTAAGGCAGTAATCAACACCACCATCATCTTAAGAACTTTCAAAAAATTAAGTTGTTTTTCATTGTTATTGACTGTGGTAATACGGCAACGTATATTGTTTGCCTATGCACCATTATCACTGTTAATTAATATAATTTTAATTTATTCATAGAAATTAACAATTCCAGCTTTCATGGTAACATTGGCATTATTATAAATATGCATATTAGAGACCTTGCGTAACCTTGTGATGTGGTCGTGTGGAGAGGGTCGCCTAATTTTGACAGGCTTGGAGCACCTTACTTTACAAATCCAACTCTGTACAAGCTCTATTCCTCGTTCTCTCTACAAACAGTACCAAATTGAAGTGAAAACTTACATGTTAGCAATGTCATGTTTGATCGATGGCGAAAGACAACATTTCCTTCAATTTCCCCCGTACTCTTATCACGTCAGAAATTTATCATGGAAACACGATTAAAATAAATTAAAAACTCCACTAATAAAACAAGTTTTCATAATGCCCTTCACATCTTCTACCTATTTTTGATATTTCAATGCCTCTTGTACAAACTTCTGCGTTCTGAAGCCAGCTTTGCAAAAGAAAATACTTCGCTTTCGTTCTTTGAGAATTAACGCAGATGTTCTCTTGCTTATTAGGCATCATAATTAAAATACACACAGAAATTGAACGAAATAAGACTTCGTTTGCAGAATACCTCAAGACCTTGCTGCATGGTGTTGATTTCTTGCAGAAGGAGTGCAATGTGAAAACAAATCAAACAGACGTAATGGAGTCTTAAAAGTAGTAAATGAATATTGTTCTTTGGGCAGATCAATAATTCACGGTGTCAGAAGGAATGACGTAAGTGTTAACTAGCACCAGCGAGGATGTAAACAAAGTAATGTCCGTTGTCGAAGATTGAACCTCGGTTTAACACTGAACATAATCGAGCGAGTGGCTTCTTGTTTCCGGTCACGTAGATGTTAGCTTGCATTTGGGAGATAGTGAGTTGTAACCCCACTGTCGGCAACCCTGTAGACGCTTCTCTGTTGTTCCCAATTTTCACAGCAGGCTGTATCTTATTCAGGCCCCGGTCAATTTCTTCCTTCTACAAGCCATTTCCTATCCCATTGTCACGGAGAGACCTGCCTCTAAAATTGAAAAAGGAAAGGAAGACATTGAATGCAAATGTATGGTATTTCAGAATAGTATTTGTTTTTCCCCGAAAATAGAAATATTTCATAAAAAGACATTAGCTGCCGTAGTACATAGGTATCTAATGTCCTCAGAACGACCGAAATCATTATATATGCACATTTCACCAATCTGCCTTTTGTATGAAGGCTAACACACTGCAAAGCACACAAACACTGCAAACATTAAATTGATTTAGATTTCCTTTTAACCTCACTCCGTGCGATACATTGAATGCTATGTTTACAAGGAAATGTTTTTTTTAAATTATTGGTGACATAATTATGATAAAATTAAGTGGAATGAGTTTGCTGTTAAAATATCTGCACAATATAAGTGTTAAACCAAACAGTGGCACTCAGAGGGATATTATAAAAACAGTGCGGCGTTTTCTGACCAATGAAATACTTCCTATATACAGTTTGGAATCGAGCAGCCCTGGGCGTTGTTTCTATTTCACCTCTCTTCCTCACACACGAAAAAATAATCATTCCAGGTGATCCTGGTTCAACCTGCATGTTCAGTACATGACATCTTCCAGAAATTATGTTCGTCCAAGATATTGCACATTTGACAAATTAAAAATGATATATTTTATTGCACCTATGTCTTAGTGGTACGGAGGGAAATGCGTAAGTTAATATAATAATTATAATATAACTAATAAACTTCCTAATAAGAGCGTAGATTATTTTCTTGTTAGAGTTTTCTTAGATTAAACTCTTTCCCGTGCACATAGGATTGCATGAATTTAAAATAAATGCAACATTTATTAATATAACGACTGGAGGGTGCTTTAAAATCCAGCAAACATTTGAATCCCTGCAAAACTGAAATGTATTATCCACAGTAATCTTCAGGATTGTGCAGTTAAGGAAGGTTATCTAATGTCTCTCCCACTATAAATATTCTTTCCCAATCTTACCAAAGTACAGGTCTTCCGCTTGTTTTAAATTTACATGTTTTCCAGGTATTTGCATTCAGATTCGTACGTGCACTACTTTGAAGAAATGCTTTCCTGGTAACAAACACCTCGCAAATGCAGCATGACGTACAGTAAAAAGAATCTGCAGGATGGGGAAACCAACACTGGGAGTTTAGTCCAAACAGTACACTACTGCGCCTTACGTGGCACACCGTTAGTCACTTTCCATTGCCCACAGTTGCGACGATTTTTATACCAGTCTCGGGTAGTTTTTTGGGATACTGTGGACCAAATTTAACTTCATTTCTTTAGCTCACCGTAATGAGTAATATTTACCGATATTGAGTTCTGTTATAAATAGCTAATGCCACCTTGGCCAAATGAAACCCGTCAGAGTCTAAATATATCTGACCCAAGTTAACATAACAAAACATCTCTTTATTGTCCCAAATTAATTGCTTTTTACTATCTAATTCATCAAATATTGAAGTTCCCAGGATTGGTTCTAAAATATCCCAGAATTTAATGCTCTTTTTATTCAAATCGCACCTCTGTAAATCCCGGACTGCAAATCAATAGTTGTTGTCCATTGATGAAGAGGCAGTTTCAAACGACTCTCTGATGTAACAGTATGCCTAGTCTGAACACAGTTCAATAGAAAAAGAATAGTCCGAAGTCTGACAAGATCTTAGACAATCTTTCGGGTGTAGCTATCGAAATAATTGAGAACTGAAGTATTTAGTCTGTTATGGAAACATCCGTTCATTTCATATTGATTTTAAACTTTCCTCCCGTTCCTCTTTGTTTTCTGTGCCATAGATTTCATACATTTTACTTCCTTGGTAGCGTGCACCAATAGCTGCTTTAATTCCTTAGGGCTGGTACATACACCGTAGTTTTGGTCTTCAATTCAGTGATATGAAAGATTTCCAAAAGCAATATTATCCAGCACACTACACTACGGAGTAGTAACAGATGAAAAATGGAAATAATTTCAAAATATTTAAGAGCCCTCTCACTTTCCAAGTTCGCCATTTAGCAGGGGGTTGGTCATTAAATCACATGAGTTAGGTTTTTCCGGTTATATTTTCTTGGCGGTAAATGATTCATTTTCTTCACTTGCGAATCCTAGCGAAATTGAAATATGGCTTCAACGCCATCTTCCAGGAATTATCGTTGGACATTTGTTTGATACATGTACTTATACTCGAAGTGGCCGCATCATATGTGACTATAATGAATGGGACAACATTAGCCTCATGTCTTCCATTGATCGTTTTAATTCCGCCTTTCTGAAATCTGGATCATGATCCGATACATAATAATTTCACTATGTAGATATGAATGTGCGTTTGCTTTCAAGTAGACATTCCAGAATCAGGAAAAGGAATTTCAGGTACAATTCGTTATTACCTACTTGAGTCACGATATTTTCTTGGTCTTATGACTGCAATGAGTGCATTCACACTCTGATCTGACGACAGTCATTCTTGACGGCGACAACGTAATTTTTAACATCTTAATTCTTGCTAAGTTCAAACGCAAGGCATTATCTCTGTGTCAGCTAATTTTATATTCTCTGGAAAACTCACTTTGTTTTGAAAACACAAAGCATGGCTGCGCTACGCAACAATCGCTGATGTCAGGCGTAACGCTCCTCTCTTTTCCTGCCTCGTTTGCAGATCCACTTCTTTGAATTTGTCATTGTCCCCACCTTAACTACTGTAAATGTGTCCACACGCTTGCTGTATAGAATAAGGTAAAAAGGAGATTACTTGTAATGTAAACACAAGAACGGACACTTGTTATCTCAGATATACAAATGTGATATTATCTTTTGTTTCAAGCGGAAAATAATTTCTGTTGAACATTTGTTCTGGTTTCAGCGTCACTGTTCATAACAGCAGGATGCACTGCAATATCTGAACTTGGGTGTATGCAGGGATGTGCAAAGAATCTCGATCCACAGTGCCTAACTACCAGTGGTGGAAAGCTTACAGTGTCAAACCCGTGTGAACAAGAAGTCTTTCTCTGCATGAATCCTCATGGTAATTATATCATTGCGAATGAAACTCCACCTGTATTATTACTCCTAATTTTTTTCAGGATGAACCAATAAATTCGCACCCAATTCTAATCATTCACGAATAGGCACACGTACTAATTTCAGTCTATTTACAAGTCCGACTTCTTTATGTCACAACAGGCATTCCAGCCCGTTGCTATACGTGCGCCGACTAATCCCTACTTTCCCTTCCCCAAGTCCATTCACCTCACATACAGCTGCTGTGCCTAGACCACTGGATTTGAAACAAGGCTACACAACAAACTATGACTATTGCTTGGTTGGACTCCCGAGACAGTCCAGTAATTCACACGGTCACATGCATTGAAGAACTTAACAGCAACAATATTCAGAAGTAGGTCGTTACTCACGAAAGAATATTTTACCACAGGTCGATTTACCATCACACTCGCGATAGCGGCTTCCCTCGCTGATTCACAGCGATCGTCAGACGTCCATCGCTTACTGTATGTAAGTTGGGAAGTATTTACCTTACGAAACAGCCTCAGCACCTTAGTAAGTTCAACTTTGTATAACATATAAACTATCTCGGCGAGATTGTAGTGCGTCACTTCGTTCAAGCTTGCTGGTGTATGCATCCAATACGCCGGCTCGGCATGTAATATTAATTTTTTTTTTTTTTTTTTTTGCCTCTAGATACCAGTCGCCTTCCGACCATGTTAAGGTATTTGAAGTGAACATTTTTGTGGTTGAAATTATATTATTCCGTAGATTTAAACGTGCCCAACCAATCATGTTATATTCGGGCGAGTGAATAATTTCAATTGAAAGGACGTTCTTGTATGTAGCTTAAACCACTTATGTAACTGTTAGCATGTGGTTTCAAACGATCTGCTCAAGCGGGAGGTTATTAATTTGAAATTTCTCCTGGTGGAATGAAAGGAAACGAAGAAACGCATTTACAAACTGTGTAGTCTGTATTATGTATAGTTAACCCCCCAAAAGCGTCTGAATTATTAAATTAATGTAACGTTTGTAGATTTTACATCCAAGTGAATACTGAAATGTGCGTTGGACTGAATTTTATTCCATTTTCCTTTATTAATTCGAATTCTTATTTTGTAGTTATGATTATTAATCTGTCTTCCTTTAATATTTGTTTGATGGCTACTGTATTTGAAACTGCTCTCCATTTAATTGCATTGTTGTGGTATGCTTCCGTCTTTTGTTATCTTGATAACGGTTTTGATTAGCACGCATTGTCGTGGTGTGAGTCAGTGTGGTAACAATACTTGAAATGTTCGGATGCTTGTAGTTGTGTGATAACCTTATGCTGTTGGTGTGATGAACTGGGTCACGGGAGTGCGTTTTATTTCTTTTATATTATTGTGTTACCTTGTGATTGTTTTCCTTGGTTAACATATTTTTATTTTGACGTGGGCTCTCACCTTATTTAAAATTTTAGCTTACCCTTATGCTACTTCACGACATTATCGTTCTGTTTGCGGATGCAGATAGGTTGTTTGCTTTAAAACGCTTGCATGTTCACTGAGGTATCTCAAACCGTGTAATTATTTATGGTAGTTGGGCCTGTTGGCTTTGAATTTTTTTAACCAATTGGTAAGTTATAAATGGGTAAATTGAATCGGCGCTCGTACCCAGGAAGTTGCATCTAATTTATAAATCTAAATGAGTACTCCCTTTATAAATGGAAGGAAACTCCATCTCCCGAGTGTAGTTGTGGTACTGAAAGACAAACTGTTCAGCATATTATCCAGAAATGCCCTCTAACAGCCTTCCTAGGAGATCCAGCCGCGTTCCCGATGGCTACTCAAATAGGTGTTAGTTATATTAGAGATACCACTCTGACATTCTGAATTAATAATATTCAGACGTGTTAATAGTTTTAAAATACTTATATTGTGATGTGATTGTAAACCATACGATAAATAAATAGTTCTCATTATATCATCTCTTCGAAAAAGTAAAAGGTACCGAGTTCGGATGGTAATATTGTTGTGATGTTCACACCTAAATTTTAACTTGAGTTAATTTCTTTTAAAAACCTTCTTGTACTTTATTAATTGGTTGAGTTGTAGGTCACGCTTTGTGTGGTAGTTCTCTTTTTTAAATATGAGCCTTGTCGTTAATTTTCTAATTAATTGATCTCAATTTGATTTACATAATTACGTTGGACCACCCACCCTACGTTAATAGTATTAAATGTTGGTCGTTAAATGTGACGGTGAGTGTTATTGTAGTTGAATTGCTTTATCCTTTAACTCGTTCCACTCTCTGTTATGATCAATGACCTACTGGTTTGCAAGATTCCATCCCTTCCCTATCCTGTGTTTGTGTTTTTATCGAGGCCTTCCCTCAGTAGTTGGCGTGATTTCGCGCTGGGAGTCACCTCTTATCCCTTTGGTGGTATTTACTAGCAATCGAAGACCCGGGTTGCGGTGTTGTACTGCCTGTCTTTTGACTGCCCCTTTCTTCGATTATTGGTATGCCACAATCTTATTAAACATTGTAGATATGATAATACGCTTTTGAGCTTTTGACGAGTCAAGAAACCAGGTGACAATTCTTTGCGTATCGCAGACGACTTCGCTCTCCGTCTTCACGAGCGAGACTTCTCTAATATTGAAGTTATGAATATGTTTACCGCTAGTGTAGAGTGAACTTCATTCCCGTGCATCTCTAGATCTTTCACTGGGACCGGGTGAACATTCTCGTGATTATGACGGTGTGAATTAGGAAAATGAAATAATAATTGTGAAGGTATAGAGAAGAAAACTACCTACGTAAGTACCTAACGACCGGCAACGACGTATCTATATAAATAAAATTGTAGGGGGTCCGCTGTTAGTAATTTATTTTGTTTAGCCAATTTTTCAGATATTTATCCGTTTTAGGTCAACTCAAGACCGAATCGGTGGTTTTTACTTTTCGTGTCTGTTTGTTTGTCTGTTTGTCTGTCTGTTTGTCTGTTCCACCATCACGTCGAAACGGCTGGATAGATCTCAACCAAACTTCATATTTAGAGTATACTCATCCCGGGGAAGGTTTCGATATGCATATCATTTTAAAATCTTTGAAAAGATGGGGGTTTATAGGAAAACCAGAATGGTTTTTCCACCATCACGTCGAAACGCCTGAATAGATCTCAACCAAGCTTCATATTTAGAGTATACTCAACTCGTGGAAGGTTTTGATATACATATCATTTTAAAATCTTTGAATAGACGGGGGGTTTATAGGAAAACCAGAATGGTTTTCCTCCATTTGCTCTTATACTATTGATTTTCTGTAAACTTCGTTTACCGTACGTGAAACGTCTCTTCATTATAAACAACTTTCGTTTTGTTCATAATTTACCTTACTCTTCACATGACGGAGAAATTTACAATTTTCTGCTGGTACCATGCTCTGCATTGAGTGACCGACAGACCGACAACGAACCTACAGGTTACCATGGCAACGTCTCTGACTGCATGCCAGCAGGGAAGTAACGTATTGCCATTTTCCTCATCATGCTTTTAAATTCGTGGTTGTTCCTTGGGTAGAAGGCAATAGAGGCGTCAATCGGCCTATCTGCGGGATATTGGCGGAATATCGTTGGAGGTTATAACCGCCCTCGAATAGATCAAGTAATAACACCATTAGTCATCTTCTTATTATTTATTTACCTAAGAATCACTGGACCTAAATTTCTCCTCTGTTACCGCTTTATAATTTCATAACTCACACTAGCATAATTTATTGAGGGGCATTTGATTTTCCAATACATTCACTTGGCATTTACATATTTGTCGTTATCCGGCTGGCCTCAGTTATAATCCATTTTCTATTACCTTCGACTTTCTTAACTGTATTATTTTCTTCCTTAATTACGCCGTATGTACGCGAGTGCTAGAAACTACTGGATGTATTTCCACCAAGATTCATATTTAGAATACACCTGTCCTTGATAGGTTTTAGGGCAAATATTGTTTCTAAATCCCTGAACTGACTGGGGGTTTATACGAAACCGAACCAGTGATTTTGCACTTCCACAAAATATACACAACCAAACTTAATGGAAATCTACCTACCTTGGTAGAAATTAATTTCTAAACCTTTTTTCTCATGTGCATCATTTCGATGCGAGGATTAATAAGTTAGACTTAACTCACGAGCGGGTGCGTGTAAAGCTTATTCCTTACAACTTGAAAACTACTGAAGACATTCGAACCAAAATTTATATTTAACATCCACCTGTCCAAAGGTAGGTTTTAAACGTAAATAACATTTCATGTTCCGGAATGGACTGGCGGTTAATAGGGAACCGTAATGGTGACTTTACTCTTCCACAATATATACAGAACAAGACCAACCTGACTGGAAATCGACCAAACGTGATGGAATTCCACCTCTAAACCTTTTTTTCATGTGCATTTTTTCGTCAGGAGGATTAATAAGGGAGATATCATGAATGGTCAGTTTTGCAGGTTAAGTCCAGCGGACATAGCCCAAAAGGTGTTTTACGTGGAGCAGATTCCTTATCTATATAAATCAAATCGTAACGACTGTGTGCCTCTACACTGACTATTTTGGCGAAATTTTCGTACAGCTTTCCGTTTAAGGGGTAATAATGACCATCTCCATAATTTTTGGTTTAGTTTCCTGAAAGTCCTATTTTTTTACCCGCCTCGCCCAAAATCCAGATTGCGGCATAATCTGTCAAAAGAAAAAGAAGATAATTGAAATTTGACAAAATTATACCTTTTCGCCTGTAACGAACAGAATACATTCCAGATCATTAAATTTTTCACTTTTTATCCGCGAAGAATATCGAAATATGCAGGCAATTTTAATGATGGTGCAGACCTTCGGAAATTCCTATCACATAACGGATTGCACAATCTCCGTTCAATTTGGAATGATCTACAACCTTGGTCTTATGACTTTTGCCGTATCTGTATCCCTTTTACGTTTGATTTTTCTCTATTAATCGATGTTAAGTCAATTTGCTATTTTCACATGCATAATTCATACTTTCAATTACTTATATCAAATACAGAATCATCAAACTCTTCACGAAAATTGGCTCACCCAGTAGCCATATGTGAGCCAAATGCTATGTATGTAGCTGTCACATAATTATCCGAAAAGTAATGTAATGTGAGATAATCTTACAAAACCTTTACCCTGTTCCACGTTTCTAACTCAATCTGACCCAAGAATAGATGACATATCATAGGACCAGCCATTTAGGCCACTAAATCCGGCGTGTCTTATGGTATAATCCTTTGTCAATATGACGTACGTTTAGTAGCAGTTAATCTGTAAATGAAGGTCTTCAATATTGTAAACACGCATATACTTTCGTATGTCGATCTATATATATTCACTGATGTCGATTTGTAGCTATCGAGAAAGGGTGGGTCTGCTATTGTAATCAGTACTCCCCACACCGACTTTGACTGGGAGTAGGAAAGGGTTCCTTCTCCAACTCCTGTGTAACTGTCATTAGTAAGGAAGACCTACAACTGTAATGAATAATTCACTTCTCGATTTGACTTGCAGAAGGCAAGGGAGCATGCAGTTTTGTTTAAAACTCCCCTATCCGATCGTGTTTGGCAGTAGGCAAGGGTGCCCGCCATTATAAAGAAATGTCCTCATCTAAAATGTGACTGGCATTAGGCATAGTGGCCTGCTATTTTGATGGAAACTCACCAACTTGGTGTGACTGGCAGTAAGCTGGCTGGCAGTAGGATAATGGGCCTGGCATTATAATGATAACTGCACAACTCAATTTCGAGTGATAGTAGGGTAATTGCCTGCCATTATAATAGAAACTCGTCAACTGTAATCTGTCTGGAAGTAGGAAAGGGGGGCTGCCATTTTAACGAAAACTCCCCAAATCGATTCTGTCCGCGTAGTAGGCAATGGGGCCTGCAATTATAATGTAAACTTCCCAACTCGATTGTGAATGGCAGTAGGCAAGTGAGCCTGCCGTTATATCACAAATCCGTAACAAACACTTTACACTGGAAACAACGTACGGGGATCTCCCTATGCTCTTTCTCGGATAACGCTAAGAGACATGCAATTTTAAAACAATCTTATTTACTGCATGTACACTATTTACTTCGATATTCGAATACAATGTAGAATACCGTAGCGAAGCACGGGTACATTCGCTAGTTACTAAATAAATAGCCAGTGTCTCTGTTGAAATTGTTAGGATTTCTACAGCTTTCCGTATAATATCAGACCTGGAGTGGGTAAGAGCTCGAACAACTTGGAACACGATATCATGACCCTCTCTTAGGGCGTGCTCAGCTACTGCTTAGTTCTCTGGATAGATGAAAATGGTATTTAGTTGGTGTTCATTTATAATGAGCATCAATAGACCTTCATGTTTGGCTACGGTATACCTTGCAGTTGGTACAGGGAATTTCGTACAAACCAGGATGAGATAGCGGGGACAATTTTACCTTGCTTTTGCCTAAATTGTGTGCAATATTTTTGACGGTGCCAAATACGGTTTTCATATTGTGCTTGCATAGGAACTTTGAAATTCTATCTTTGATATTGAGGGTGACAGGAAGTTAGGCAGTTCCTTTCACTTTCTTCTTCTGTGTGTTTATATTTCCAATCAATTCCCTTTGTGGTGGTTCTCTGGTTATATTTTCAAATTCTAGCGTGTTTTCCTGCATGTAAGCACTTGGCATCCTGATTGTCCTCAGAATTACTAATTATAATTCTTTGTTTACAGTTCGTGTGTATGACACATATCCTGGAGAATGCGATATAGCCTAATTACTCTGCGAAAATGTATTGAAGAAATAAATAAATAAATAAATAAATAAATAAATAAATATTAAAGATATTTGTGCTTTCGTCGTCCATTTCTTAACATTAATGCTGTCTTCAGCGGCCGACTGCAAGAAACTTCATGAATTGCTATCTAGGAGTCATTCCTGCAATTCCTGCATGTTTGAAAATTTTCGTAATTATTGTACATTCAGTTGCTTGGGAACCGAGAGAAAAGTGAACGTCAAAAAATTTGTGGTTGTTGATCAGTTGCTTATGTTTTGATCTTTGCTTCTCTGGGTACAGGAGAATTTGAAATCGAGCTGATTGTGGATTAGGCACGTAGTATTGAAGTGGTTCGTTGACGTGATTATTTATGAATGAAGATGACGTTACAGAATCTAGTATTAATGTCAGTAGTAAAGACTGTATTAAGGACGATACAAGACTACGTTGGCTGCGCTGTTCGAATCACTTGCATTCGAGATGATATCGGCAGGCATTTTAATGGTTATTCGTGGTTTTACATTTTCGCACAAAACGAAGACTGAGGCAGTAATTTAATTTTGATAACATTTCGTTCCTCGCCAGTCCTGAATCCTGTCTTATAATATCGTTTCTGTAAGTCCTGTCTGAATCAGTGCTTGGTAAATGTAACCCACGTCACACATCAGCATTGGAGAAGGGCCTCAAGGGAAAATGATCAAAGAAAATAATATACCTGATGGTGGGGAAACATACTAAACTTCAGCAAGAAGAGTGCTAGAGGGTAGTTACTAGGATATAAAACTTAAGTGTAGTTTAATCCATTTTAAAACAGCGTCCCTCGACAGTCTATGAAGTGGATGTGAGTTTGTACAGGTCTAGGTCATTTTCATTCTGTCGGAAATTACATAAACCATCACAATAAAGGAGTGCACCAAGTCAACAATCGTGGCGAAAAGAAAATGCTCTTCAACTCCATGCTTAATATAGAAAGACTTGAGTCCTAAGAAAAGTTTTGAGCGCTGTGCAGACTGAGGGAGTATGGAACTTTCGACAAGATAAGATGTTTTTATGAAGCGGCGAGGTCCTCAACATTCGAGATCATGAAGAAGAGGAGGCTATTATTCTCCTTTATTTGTAAATAATGAACTGGTATAGACTTATCGAAGACCTATTTGATTATTTGTGGACAAATAAGATCATTACATTATGGAATGAGGAAAGGCGAAAAAGTATGTAAAGGTTAAACATCTGGGATATCTGAATGTTACAGAAAAAAATGATCCGGAAGACACTGAAATAATTGGAATTGTTTCAAGCCGAAGGGATAACAAAAAAGACCGGAGGAAACTGGACAGAAAAACTGAAGGAAGAAAGCGGAATCATGACGAGTAGCCTAATGGTAAGTGATCGATTCATTTATAAATTAAAATAGAAATAAGAAGAAGAGGACCAAAAAGGGGAAGTGGATGAAGAGAAGAAGAAGAAGAAGTAGTCCACGACCTAACAAGTAGTACCGAGGTAGTCTAGTTAATCTCATGTTCTTACTTTATTAACTAATAAAAATAATTCATTTCTAAAATCAGCCCTGTAAATATTTCTTCTCTAATCGTTTCAGTTTCCTGTAATAGTTAAGTTTCGAATCCTATTGTTACCAAATTTTTCTTTCAAGGTAGTATGTATAATTTATTATTATGTACTATGTATGAAATATTTTCAATTTAAATTAATCTACTTTTATTATTATTAGTTCAAAAGGAATTCAATTTTGGAAATTCACCAACCAATCACTTCAGGCAGGGGAAGATTAGGGATAGTTTGCCTAGCATTTGCAGACGGCCTAGCAGTCCTATCTCGATACAGGTCTAGTCCAATGTCAGATTGAAATCCTGAAAAAATCTGCGGATATTATCATGAAGGGGCAGAATACGTGAGGTGCAAAAACTAGTGCCAAACGCACGGAGACAAAATATGGTGAAAAAATAATAATTCAATTATATATTTTGATGGTCTCGCAGCGAAAGCTAACGAAATTACTTGCCAAAAGTTACAAACTGCATATCGACTAACCCAAAATATCTACAGTAAAAGTGTATCGTGTACGGGAGGAAATTAAATATACAATATAGCCATTAAGCCAGAATGATTCAGGAATCAAAAACGTTAATTTTGAACCGCAAAGAGGACATTGTAAAACTGAGAAAACAGAATGCAAAATCATAAAAACAATTCGCCCAAAATTCGTCGATGGACAACACCGACCAGGAGACAGACAGAAAATCAGACAATACACTAATATTCACAGTAACATTAGAAAACGCTAGTTAAGATTGTAAGAACATATTAAGAGAATGAACACAGACTTGAAAAACAAATGGTCAAATTCTGTGAAAGAAAAGCGTATAGTCGAAACAGACTCAATGAAATGGATTTGTAAAATCAATATGAATTTGAAACCGGCAGGAATTACACCAGCAGATGTCCAAAACTGAGTAATATTCGGACCCATTATTCACAAATGGCAAGTTGACAATGAGGAAAGACCAAAGCAGAAGGCTGAGGCAACGTAATCTGAAGACTCAAAGGAAGCCCACTATAAAACAATGAAAGAAGTATGGCCTTCAGGGAGGCAAATGCACGCCTTTGTTATGTACGTACTTGGCGTTGTCTTGATTAGATGATTCATATATACTAGCGGAAATGGAAAGTATTACACCATGAAAACCTTGACCTCATGCCACCAAACGGATACCCCAGTATTTCTATGCCTGTGAGATATGTTGATTAAAATTTCATCCTCATACGACGTAACTGTTAGTACAGGCAAACGCCATTACTCTGTGTGAGTAACGTTACAAGACACTCCTCCTAGATGTTGCTGCGCTTCCTTCTGATGCATCCTCAGAGTTGGTCAAAATCAACGCATGAATGTTATCTGTTTTCCTTTCTATCTGGAATTCTTCTGATCACGAGTATACAAGCACAATGTGAATATAAATCCAATTTCGTTTATAATATAATATAATATAATATAATATAATATAATATAATATAATATAATATAATATAATATAATATAATATAATATAAGTAGGTATAAAAAGTATCTCGACCCTACCTCACAAAAATTAGGATCTAAGTAAAGTAACGTCATCATAGTAGCTAGAGTTGTAGTAACATCATCGCGAACAAGCTTTGACATGTAGCTGAAGACTCTGAGTTCTCTCAAGTTAGGTGTCTTGCCTCATAACACACTGTCGCATTCCTTTACAACACCAGATCGCAGAGACGGTTTCTGCGTAAGGTTGCAGGTTTGTGCTCCCCCATTACATTTTTATGTTTATTTTAGGTAAAGTTTTATAATTTGGATTACTCAACTACTGTATTTTCATATAACAAGACAAACCATTCAAGAGCTTGAAAGAGCAAATATTGACTGCAGGGTACTTTACAGGCCGGTACTCTTAGATGTTCACTGCAGGAGCCGACAAGTTTGCTGCGGGAAGTCAACCTGAGGTAGGATGAAACTTGGGCTGCTCGAGGGGTGCGTGGGGCTACTAGAAATGTGCTTTCGGGCTGCTAGAGGGGAGCGCGGGGAGAGGAAGAGATAGGCGTGGCATCTTATACATTGCTTAAACCTGGCTCCTCCTACCACGGCCGACTGGATCCCTCGCTGCGCTAAGGAGCTAGCTAGAGCGAAGCATCGAATCGGCCGTGCTCCTACGTAACCAACTACTAGCAAAGTCGCTAGAGACCGTTGCTGCTCAATGTGAGATTCTGTTATAGAACAGGAGTGTCATCTAGCGACACAGGATGGAAGTTCATCTGCCGGATCACGGCCGGTTAGATCCCTCGCTGCGCTCCGTAAGGAGCTAGCTAGATCTATTCGTCCTGGCTAGAGCGACGCATCAAGTCCGTCGTGGTTGAATATACAATTAATGGCTCTAAATTTGAAAATTTACACCGCCATTTCTTTCAGTATAGTCGTGAGCTTTGTTATGTGCGTACAAGCTAAGTAGCTTATTGATTTCATTGTGTAATCATTCGTGTCAGCATGTGTGTTTTTATCAGTCAGTGGTATTTTGTGAGATCATGAATTCGGTGCAGTCGTTAATGTCTAGGCAGCTTCCGCAACTGACTGCCGATGAAAAATCTGAGGTGAAACGAATGGTTAGGCCCACGCGACGTTTAATTTCAAAACCAGATACATTACAAGAGGAGATTTTTCAATACCGGAATTAGGCTATCTCAAAGTGTTTCATTTCAATACGGTAAAGGAGTTTTTAAATGAAAAAATGTTAATGCGTTGTAGTAATATTCCTGAAAATAGAAATATAAAATGTTTGTCTTACTTTTAATAATAAAAAAGTATTGTTGATGTATCTAGATTTGAAAATTAGCCTGTAATCATATTATGTAATTGGTAAAAATTGTACACCACTGAAATTTTAAACCACCAGCCGCCACTGCCAGATCGGAAAAATACAGCTTAGCTCGCTAAGTCATTTTTTTTCTGCTGAGATGTGCCTGTCTCCACATTTACTGTAGTCAGTACACCTTCATCGTGCACACATTTCAATCAGGGGGAGAATATTTAAATTGCACTTAAGCTCTTTAGTTTTGAGTTTATGTCAACTCCACGTTCGAATCCTTAGGAGTGGCATTAAATTTACTCTGCCCCCCTAGGGCTGAAGTGTCCCCTACAAGCGTTGGCCAAGGAGGTTAAATAGACGATGGCTTAGCACACAACATGCCTAGACTCAGCTAAAGACCCAGCGATTTCGCCAATGCAGACACAACAACAGCAAACGTTGCTCGGCTCCTACCTAAGGCAAGGGTGCACCTGGAGGAGCTTTACTCTGCTGGAACCCCACCACATCAGACTGAAGTGTACTACAAGAGTTGGCCAAGGGGGTTAAATAGACGACAGCTTAGCCTACAACATGTCTAGACTCAGCTAAAGACCCCTTGTGGAGAATTATCTAATTGACCGTACCTGTTCGCTATACAGCTAAGGAGTTTGAGCCTCCATGGACGTTAACATACTCTTGCTATCTACTTAATATGGACTCCATGAAAGTAGTATAGTAGTCATGGTGATGTTTTGATGATGTTGTAGCAGAGGATGATTCTTTGTAAGAATAAATCAGTAACCTATGACATTTCAGTGTTCTTATGAAGTAAAACATTACAGAATGGTGCCGAAACCCGTTTATGGAACGATCAGCGGCTAGAAAGACGCGGACAGACAACAGTAAGCAGCATCACGCAACATCGCCGTATCAACAAGAAACCAGTTAACCCAAGTAAGATCTCTACTTACATTCAATTTCTTAAGCAACGGATATACATTTGAAGGAATATACGTAATTATGTACATTACGAACAGACTCATTTGAAGTGTTACGAAACATCAGTATACGTTTCAAAGTGCGTCGCAAAAACAGTGAATATTACAAGTGTGTAAAGCCTCTGTTGACAGGATCATACTATACGAAACTGTGGTAAAAACATAATACGGAAACACGGACTCTTTACGAATTCAGTGTAACTTCCGGTTGCAGTAAAATACCAATTACATTACAGATATAGGTTAAAGACAGGAATACGGTTATGTCCATGTACGTAGTGTGTGTTATTTTCGTTAACGGTATTCGTGCATAATTCAGTTCAGTGAAACATGGAAAATACGAATATTAACGCAACTACTGCTCAGTTTACAGTTTCAAATGCAAACATTTTACAGACTGAAAGACGCATTCGAACAGCAACCAGATCGTCGGAAACTAGACTCATTCAAAAACTACGAACAGCGATCGAAGATGGCTATGATGACATCGAAATGGAAATATTAGCGCAAAGATTACACGAAATACTACTAGATTTGAACGAAATTCAGAAACGGATACAGGCGTTGCAGGAAGACGATGCGAACGAACGGGATGCAGAAGAGTGTGAAAACCGTCAAATAGAAGGCCGAAAACTAATTGCAATAGCAAACAAGAAGATCACAGAAATTAGCTATCCCCAGCAGCAATCAAACGCAAAGAATGAAACAACTCTTCTTCAGCCTGCAATCGTGAGACCACGCTTACCTAAAGCTTGAAATTAAACCTTTCATGGGCACCTTTTCAGACTGGCCAAGATTTTATCAGCAATTTGAATCAGCAAGTCATAATAATTCGGCAATTACGCCAGTTGACAAACATCTGTATCTATGGAACTTGGTAGAAGGAAAAGCCAGACATCTCATCAGTGGGCTTAAAATGTCAGAGGAAAATTACAAGATCGCACTTCAGAAGCTGAAGGAACGCTTCGACAACATTAAATTACAGCAACAGGAACATATCGATTTCTTCCGTACCTTTAGAAAAAATTCAGATCCAACTACTACCGAGTTGAGAAGCATATATACCAGTTGCCAGATGAATATTGCAGCTCTTAAAGGACTTGGGTTTGATGCCTGCATGCTTGGTTCCCTTTTATCTGCAGATATTTTACGTGCCTTTCCAGATGAAACAAAATTCGCCTGGTACACTACGCAGGGCGATGATGGTAACTTGGATGCCCTGATGAATTTCCTGGACAAATGGATACTCAGCAAAGAAAAATCAGAGAAGTTGAACGAGTTCAGTGACAGTTTAGGAGGACAGTTCTCTACAACAATGAATCTACACACCAGTCAGTACAAGAAATAAAAAAGAGTAAGCATACTGAACAGCAAAATAATCCACCTAAACTAACGTTCAGCGATGAAACAAAAACAAACCCAAACACATGCGCCTTTTGCGATAGAAGAGGCCACTGGAGTAACGAATGCCATAAAATAGCCTCAGTTGCAGCCAGATCAGAAAAATTAAAGAAAGATGGACGATGCTTCATCTGTTTAGGCAAAAACCACAAAATGAAAGACTGTAGAAAGAAAGATCAGAAATGTCGAGTCTGTAATAACACAGGACATCATAAATCCATTTGCAAGTCACCCTTGAATACAGTAACGGCAGTAACACAGGGGAGTCACTTACGAAAGAAACAACTGTTACAGCCGTCCATACTACAGAGACAAGGAATACACAATTGCATGAGATGTTTTTGAACACAGCATTAGTGTGGATTTCTGATCGCAATGGCAATCAGCATATGACAAAAATACTACATGATGCCGGAAGTAAACGCAGTTATATCGTCAAAGATCTAACAGATAAACTAAACTTGGAAAATATTGGAAAAGAGTCCTTACTTATTTCAACGCATGAAAATCACGTTAAAGCAACAATACGCAACCGAGTACGATTTCAACTTACAGGAGCAGCCACGGGAACTGCAATTAAGATAGAAGCTTTAGAAGCTACACATACTTTTCAAGCTCTGAGATCAGTCCCAGTGTATATTAGGCAACAATTCAGCAGTTTAAAATTTGCAGATGCGGATGAAATATCGAAGAACATCTCTATTGGAATATTAGTTGGCGCTGATTACCATGAACGTATCTTCCAAGATGACATCATCCGCTTATCAGACTCACTCACCATTCGTAGAAGTATTTTTGGTTGGATTCTATTTGGAAGTCGCACTGGGATTTCGATAAAAGAAACAAATTCATACTTCATTCACTCAGAAACAGACAACCTATTGAGAAGATTCTGGGAACTAGAGAGCATCGGAATCAGGGATGACGAAACTCGCAAATTCACAGCCAAGGAACAGAAGATCTTGACAACAACCGATGAACAATTTGCGATAACTGAAAGACGGTGCACAGTATTCCTACCTTGGAAAAAGGATGAACCTAATCTACATGACAACAGGAATATTGCATTAAAGCGTTTCGATAGTTTGAAGAAGCGATTTGCAAGAGATAAGAAATACGAAGAGCGCTATGTACAAGCAATGCAGAAACACATTGAGAACGAACAAGTTGAATTCTGTAGTGAGGAATCACAAAGAGGCAAAACATTCTTCATGCCACATCATGCAGTAATTCGAGATGATCATGAAACAACCAAAGTGAGAATCGTATTTGACGCTTCTTCACATGAGAAAGGCGAATTGTCTTTGAACAGCAACTTAGAATCTGGCCCCAATCTGAATCCAGATTCAACAGCAACCTTACTTCGGTTACGAACGTTCAAACAATTATTTCATTAACGAAACCACTGAGAAAACAAAGCATCACAGACAGATTTCCGACTCCACATTAAATATCGCTCGCAACCCTCATACTTGCTTCCTTGCACCGGTAACAGAATACGATCTGAAGAGATGTTTGAGTGAAGTACATGAAAACAAAGCTGTAGGAATAGACAATATTTCGGCTCGAATTATTAAAGAAAATATAGAGTCATTAAAGGAATATTATCAATGAGTCCTTCACCTTAGGTTACTTTCCAAAACAGCTTAAAACAACAATAGTAAAAGCTCTTCACAAGTCTGGAAATATTAGTGACATTAGAAATTACAGACCCATTTCGATAACTACAACAATATCAAAAATATTCGAGAAATGCTTAAAGAACAATATTTACCAATTTTTAGAAAAACACCAAATACTTTCGCCCAGACAGTTTGGACTCATTAAAAATCTCGGAACGACTGATGCTATATCCGCCTTAACAAATAGAATATACGAAAATCTCAATTCTTCTCTGCTCTCCACAGGGATATTTCTCGACCTTGAAAAGGCATTCGATAGTGTGTCACACCGCTTGCTCCTCCAGAAATTGGAAAAATACGGCTTTAGGGGTAATGTGCTGGATTTGCTTGAGAGTTACTTGACAGATCGAGTACAGTATGTCAAAATTAATCAACATCTAAGCACACCAATGAGGATAATAAAGGGTGTCCCACAAGGCACAGTATTAGGTCCTTTATTGTTTATTCTATTTATTAATGATCTAGAGAAAACAATAGCAAATGCCGAACATACGCACGTCGTAACATATGCAGATGATACAGTCATTTATGTTGAGGGTGATAGCTGGAATCTCGTCAGACAGAGAGCAACTCGAGCACTGCTTAAAGTTAAAGCATGGTTAGATAATAATGAATTATTTCTAAACATTAAAAAGACAAAATTTATGAATTTTTCTGTAATAGATACACGAAACGATTTTAATGAATTAATTGTACACAACATCAACTGTAAATTTAATTGTAACTGCTACAAAATTTATAAAGTAAGTAATGTTAAGTATTTGGGATTATTAATTGATTCGAATATGAAATGGAAAAGTCACATTACCGATTTAAGAAAGAAAATCAGAAGAACTGTTTATATATTTCATAATTTAAAATACATATCCAGTATAAAATTGTTAAGAGAGGTTTATTACGCTTTAGTTCAGTCTATTCTTAGCTACGGAATTTTGGCATGGGGAGGAGCCTACAAAAATGTAATCAATAAAGTACAGGTTCTTCAAAACCTTATAGCCTATTACGAATAATGTACCAGAAAGGAAGATTATACCCAAGTAGTCAATTATATGCTGAAGCAAATATATTTAATGTAAAACAGCTCTATGCCCTTGAAATATACAAATATATTAACAAAAACAATAATATAATTGAGAACATTAAACATGAATATTCAACACGCAGTAAGATGAACCACCGTTGTATGTTATACAAACCCAAACTTAGCATAACAAAGCGCAATTTCTTGTACTTCATTCCAAAATTCATTAATGTCCTTCTCGGTTCTTTACAAACTACTTTATGAGGTCAGAAAATGAGTCTGAAGTGTCTTAAATCCTTTGTCAGGGATAATAAAACTGTTATGGAAGAAATAACTAAATGAGAATATCACGTCACCATATCCAATTTCTATTCAATGCTCCACCATGTGCTGTTGATCATATCTGTCATTCACTCATACCCATACTCGTATTTCAGGCATCATTTAAAATATATTTCTCACTATGTAATTAATATTTTAAATTACCACACACAAGGTTTCACCTTACGTGGTATTTTACTGATATCTACTCGACTCTGTTGAGGTTGGTGTGATTTTCTATAATAATAATAATAATAATAATAATAATAATAATAATAATAATAATAATAATAATAATAATAATAATAATAATAATAATTTATTTAATGTGTGCAAGAGATAGTTAGAAATTCAATTTATTTTAAGTATTAATATGTTGATAATAATACTACTACTTCTGTAATATATGTGGTTTAGTTATAAGATTAATATTTCTCAAGTAATAATGTTATTAGAAGAGTTATGTATATATAAAACAGAGTCCTGTAAATATGTAAACGGCATGATGAATGAATAAATACTACTACTACTACATTGCAGCAGACGGGAAACAGACCTTTTTACAGTTGATTCTGAATGAGAAAGACAGATATTCCACTCGTTTTTTCTGGTTTAAAATGATTAGTTCAGAAGAAGGGTGGCTGAGAACCAATGAGACCACAATATACCGTTTCTGTCGACTCCCATTTGGGCTGACATGCAGCCCGTATCTGCTGCCAGCAACTTTAAGACAACTAGCAACGGTGATGAAAGACAAATATCCAAACGCATTACGAATTCTAGAAGACAACGTGTATGTTGACGATCTAGCAGCAGGCGGAGACACAAATGAAGAATTGATAGACATTTATACAGAGATGAAAAATTGTTTCAACGAGATCAGCATTCCACTTTCCAAATGGTTATCAAACTCAATAACAATGAACCAGATGTGGCGAGAAACGAAAGAAGTGGTCCGCCAAAATACATATATATTAGGCATTCCAAATGATACGGATACAGATGAATTCTACTTCTCGTTCGAGAATACCGTAAGTACAGCAGCACTCATGCCCTGTACTAAAAGAGTTGTCCTGAAGACTGCAGCAAGAATTTACGATCCATTAGGTCTCCTATCACCAGCAACAATTACAGGAAAGATTATTTTCCAAGAAACTTGGCTGAGAAACCTTCACTGGGATGAGCTTTTGCCACATGATTTAGTTCAGAAGTGGAACCACTGGCTAGAAGGTTTAAAAAGCCTACACACAGTTAAAATTCCACGATGGATAGGATCTCAGATCAAGCAAGACCAGACCAGAGAATTGCACATTTTCAGTGATGCCAGCGAAGGAATATATGGCGCAGCAGTTTACATCAAGACGACCATAAACGAACATATCAGGATCGAATTAATCACAGCCAAAAATCGACTCGCACCAGTTCACAAAATATCCTTACCACGACTAGAACTCATGGGAGCTATCATAGCAGTTCGTCTTTCGGAGTATGTCAAACGTAAACTACACTTGGAATTACACCACGTCCAATTTTGGACCGATTCAACCATTGTATTACACTGGATAAGAGGAAACGCGTCGGAATGGAACGTGTTCGTCTCGAACAGAATACATGAAATTCATCGAAGGTCACACCCAACACAGTGGCGTCATTGCCCCAGCAAGGAAAACCCTGCAGATCATATAACACGCGGGCTAACAGCAAATCAACTGCGTGAAAGTAACTCATGGTGGCATGGTCCAGACTGGCTTGTAAAACTAGAAGAGTATTGGCCGAAATCAGTTGCAATATCAAAACCAGAACTTGATAAAACAGGTACAGAACGAAAGAAAACAGTTTCCCATTCTACCGCAGCTAAACAGACAGAAGCGGTTTTCGATATTACAAGATATAGCACATTAACCAAAGTACTCAGGATTACAGCATGGATTTGGCGATTTACACGAAATACACGCTATCAAGAATAAACGTTAGGCCCATTCCAATTAGACGAAATCCAAACTGCAAAGCTGTTTTGGATTAAACATTCACAGAGGGAATCGTTCTCAGAAGAAATAGAAGCACTACAGAAAAGGTCAGAACTACCCAAGCAGTCCAAAATTAGAAACTTTTCTCCATTCATCAAACATGGCATTCTTAGAGTAGGTGGACGTTTACAATTTGCCAGTTTAGATGAAAACGAGCAACATCCCATTATTTTAAATGGTGACCACCATTTCACAAAACTGTTAGTAGAACAAGAACATAAAACCCAATTTCATGTAGGAACTCGAATTTTGTTGAGTGTTTTAAGGACAGACTTTTGGATACTTCGAGGACGACAGATCCTCAAGAAAATCATTAGACAGTGCTTACCGTGCAAAAAACTGAAAGCAAAGGCAGCTTCGGAAGAACGCGTAACTTCTAGCAGACCATTTGAGACCACTGGTGTGAACTTCGCAGGTCCGTTATATTCCAAGAATGGAGGCATATTACGGAAAAGATACATTGCATTGTTCACATGCGCTGTCACACGCGCTGTACACTTGGAACTTGTGACAGACATGAGTACGGAGAAATTCATTCACGCCTTACAGCGATTTATTGGACGAAGAGGTTTATGTCGAACAATTTGGTCAGATAACGCACGAACATTTAAGAAAGCTGAAAGAGAACTTAGCACATTATGGGAAAATCTGAAAACAGAAGACATTGTGCATTTTTTGAATGGTAAAAATATTCATTGGCAATATATAGTCGAATGCGCTGCTTGGTGGGGAGTATTCTGGGAGAGAATGGTACAGTGAAAAGCTGTTTGAAGAAAGCCTTAGGAAGCAGGCGGTTCGATGATGCAGAAATTTACACAGTTCTCGTCGGAATTGAAGCAACAATCAACAGTAGACCCTTGACGTATGTGGAAAACGATCCTCAGCATCGTGCGCTGACACCAGCACATTTTCTTATTGGTGATAACACAACAAGGCTACCAGACAGAAAGACCAATGTTGAAGATAGTAACAAAACAAAGGAAGAAATGAATCAGATGTGGATAGAAAAACAGTCTGCACTGAACACATTTTGGAAGCAGTGGAGGAACGAGTATCTATTGGATCTAAATCGTTTCCATGAAGTTCAGCAACGGAACCAGAATCGTCCACTTCTTCAACAAGGAGATCTGGCGCTGCTAAGCGACGATAAACTACCAAGGCAAATTTGGAAGATAGCTAGAATCTCCAAACTCATCATGGGACGAGATGGGAAGATTAGGTCCTGTGAGCTGACTGACAAAGAGGGGAGAGTGTTTCGAAGACCCATTCAGCTGGTACATCCATTGGAGTTGAGCAACCGTGATACGGCTCAAGGTGGGGAGTGTGGAGAATTATCTAATTGACCATACCTGTTCGCTACACAGCTAAGGAGTTTGAGCCTCCATGGACGTTAACATACTCTTGCTATCTACTTAATATGGACTCCATGAAAGTAGTAGTATAGTAGTCATGGCGATGTTTTGATGATGTTGTAGCAGAGGATGATTCTTTTTAAGAATAAATCAGTAACCTATGACATTTCAGTGTTCGTATGAAGTAAAACATTACACCCCTATTTCACCAATGCAGACAGAACAACAGCATAGGTTGCTCGACTCCCACTTAAGGCAAGGGTGCCCCCTGGAGGAGCTTTAATCTGCTCCACCCCAACCACCCCGAAATGAAGTGTCCTACAAGAGTTGGCCAAGGAGGTTAGAGAGACATCAACTTAGAATATATCATGTCTAGACTCGGCTAAAAACCCCTAGGTCGCTAACCAATGCTCTCTCAAGTCAGGCGCCGATTTTAGTTGCCTCTTTCGACAGTAATCCGTAAGATGACTACGTCCTATTGCCTGAAGATGTCAGAGGTCGTAGCGTTTAGCTAGAGATGGATTGCGCGTGGCGGCCATCTTGTGCAGTATCCCCTGCGCCAGCTCCCCAGAGTTAGTACCATATGAGACCATGCATAGCCGCCATCTTGAGCATTAGCCCCTGTGCTATAAAATACTTTTTATACCTTCTATAATATAATATAATATAATATAATATAATATAATATAATATAATATAATATAATATAATATAATAATAATGGTGCGTGGCCTCCGGAGAGGGACGGTGCAATTCTTTCTAGATGACGCCTTGTAGGCGTCCTGCGTGTCTGTAAAATTACGGCCCTGAATTTGGTGAATTCCACCGCTGAAAACGACACACGCACCCAGCCCCCGAACCATCGGAATTAGCCAATGAAGGTAAAAATCCCCGGCACGGCCGGAAGTGGAACCCGGCACTCTTTGGGCTGAAGGCCAACACGATAACCATTTAGCCATGGAGTCGGACAATATTATAATAATTTAGTAAGTGTGATCACAAATCTGTGTATTATTATATGAAGTCGACGTTACAGCCTCAGTAGCCTGTGAGCAATAATTTCAAATTGAATTCAGTTGTTCAGGGCTGCAGAAGGGCCTCGACCATACTAAACATTCTTCAGTAAATAGAGTGCTAGAAGATATTCACTCGGTAAGTATAAAGTATACTTTGTTCCAGTTTTAAAACATTCTCCTTTGATCTCCTGTGAAGAGGTGGTAAATTTCTCCATATTTATATATCTTTATTCATACGAGAGATATTCATGGGACTCAACTAAATTTTGAAAATATGATTGTTGCGCAGTACTTCAATAACACTAACTTTTGATCTTGTGACATATTAACTCTGAAGAGTATTCTAGTGTATGTCATATGTATATTTGGTTGCTGTTGTTGTTTGATTCATCAATCCATGTATATTGGTTTGATGCAGCTCTCCATGCCACCCTATCCTGAGCTATATTTTCATTCCTACAAAACTGCTGCATCCTACATTTGCACTAATCTACTTGTCATATTCATACTTTGGTCTACCCCAACCGTTCATACCCACTATAATTGCCTCAAAAACCAACTGCAGAAGTCCTGTGTGTCTTAAGATGTGTCATATCATTCTACAGGGTGTCCGAGAAGTCCCCGTACCCCTAGTTTCATACATTTCATATTATTGTGGCATGAACAATTGAGTTGGTATAATTGGGGAATTCAGTAGTTGTTTTACTGGTATTGGTATCCCTGCTGCTAGCGTTGTTGTCAGTCTCATTTCAGTTGTTAAGTCATGACGGACGTGAGCGGACACGCTACACTGTTGAGGAGCGATTAGTGGCGTGTGTGTGGGTGCACGAACGAGGACATACGGGGCAAACAATGACAGTGATAATGAGTGCATTTAGAGATCGCTTTGGCAAACCCCCACCTCGTAAAGCTACTCTGCTTCATTGGGAGAAACATGCGTTTGCTTCAGGCAATGCCAAAGACAGGCCGCGTAGTGGACGTAAGAAGACACGCGAAGAAGCGTGTGCCGCCGTCGCATAATCAATTGAGCAGTCTCCATTGAAATCCATTCGCAAAGGAGCAGCTGAACTTCAAGTACCGCGGTCAATAATGCATGACCACATTACAAGTGATATGAAAATGAAAGGATTTAGGCCGATGCATGTGAACGAATTATCTGACAATGGCAAGGAGGAACGAGTTGCAGCCTACCGTGCTTTGTTGGCACAATTCCCAACTGCCGCGTTTCGCTCAGGAGTGTTATTTTCTGATGAATGTGCGATATATCGCAGTTCACATATGAGGAAAGTGGTTTTCTGGTCTAAGGAAAATCCTCATTATGTGTAAGCTTCGGAAAGGAACCCCCCTCATGTTATGGTATGGGCCGGGATATCATCACGTCACTTGTGCGGACCGTATTTTTTGATGGGTATGTGAATGGAAAATCTTATTTGCATATGTTACAATCCTGGTTAATACCTCAGCTTCAAGACAAGGGAATCATGTGTCATGACTGGTTACAGCAGGATGGGGCTCCAGCACATTTTGCCTTTCAGGTGCGCGAGTTCCTTGATGAACAATATCAAGGCCGCTGGATTGGCCGTGGCTCACTAACATCTCCAGCCCAATTGAAATGGCCACCGCGAAGCCCGGACCTTACCACGCCAGACAACTCATTATGGGGACTAATCAAGTCCCATGTGGCTCAATGTCGGTACACAACTAATGAAGAATTGCGCCAAAGTGTGGAGGAAGCCTTTCGTTCCATAACTCCTGAGATTCTCCGCAAGATGTCAATGAGGTCTTGGAGACGGATATAACTATGTGTAAGGCATAATGGTACACATACAGATTCCCTGGATTCATAGTTTTTATATGTAAGTACTCCACTGTAATATGAAACGAATGAAAATAGGGGTACGGGGATTTCACGGACACCCTGCATCTCTTCTTCTCGTCAAATTTAGCCACAACGATCTCCTCTCACCAATCCAATTCAGTATCTCTTCATTCGTTACTCGAACTATCCATCTCACCTTCAGCATTCGTCCGTAACATCACATTTCAAAAGCTTCTATTCTCTTTCCTTCTGGGCGAGTTATCGTCCATGTTTCACTTCCATACAATGCAACTCTCCAAACGGAAGCCTTCAAAAACATTTTCCTAACTATTATATCATGTCCGAAGTGAGCAAATTTCTTTTCTTAAGAAATTCCTCCCTTTCGGGTGCTAGCCTGCATTTTATGCCCTCCTTACTTCTGTCATCGTTAGATATTTTACTGCGCAAGTTACTATATTGGTCCACTTCCCATTTCCATTTCCTAATCTAAAATTCCTGCATCACCTGACTTCAGACGACTGCATTCCAGTACCTTTGTTTTGGACTTATTTATTTTCATCTGATACTCCTCACCCAAGACTCTGTCCATACCATTCAGCCCTTCTGCAGATATCCTGTAGTCTCAGATAAAATAACAATAACATCAGCAAATCTCAGCGTTTGTATTTCCTCTCGTTGGATTGTGATTAAATTTTCCAAATTCTTCTTTGAATTCCTTTGCTGCCTGATCTATATAAACACTGAAAAAGAGGGGGAGGGGATCTGCAGGCTTGCCTCACCCCTTTTTGGATTGCTGCCTTTTTCATAGCCCCTGGTTCTTATCACTGCAGACTGATTATTATATAGATTGTAGATAAATCTTCTTTCTCGGTACCGGATCCCGATCATCTTCAGAATCTCAAATAGCTTAGTTCATTCAACATTATCAAATGCCTTTTCTAAATCTACGTTCGGCAGGTATGTGGGCTTGCCCTTCTTGATTCGATCCTCTAAGATCAGACGTAACGTCAGGATAGCTTCACGTGTTCCTACATTCCTTCTAAAGCCGAATTGATCTTCTCCAAACTCAGTTTCGACGTACATATCCATTCTTCTGTAATAATACGTGTTAGAATTTTGCAGGCGTGAGATACTAAACTAATGGTTCGGTAGTTATCACACTGCTGGGCACCGGCTTTCTTGGAAATTGATATAACAACATTCTGCCGAAAATCGTATGGCACTTCTCCTGTCTCATACATCTTGCACACTAGATGGAGTAACCTGGCCATGCTGGTTTTTCCTAAACCCGTCAATAATTCAGAGGGAATTTTATCAATTCCAGATGCTTCGTTCCTATTTATGTCTCTAAAAGCACTGTCATGTTCCGATCTCAAAATTGGGTCACCCATTTTGCAACCTTACCAATTAGTAAACCAAACATTCAAAAGAAAAGCACAAACATCAAGAAGAAAACAAGCACAATACTTGCCGAAAGGCAGTAGCATAAAATATGAAGCGTGGAAGGCAAAGCGAGAATTAAAAAGGCCAGGATCTTACATAACTTTGACAGGTTGCCAGGTAAATACTGCTAGCTACTAAATGACACACCAGATAAATTTGAAATGAAGAAAATTTACTAAGCAAATGTAATTTGAAAATGGTATAAAATAAGAACAATAAAAAAATATATAATTCTTTTTCTGAAATTTAAAAATGCAATCAAGCTAGACGAGGAAAACAGTATTTTAAAATAAAGTAGAAATTAAGGAAAAATGAAGCTCACATAAACATAGGCTTCCGCCGAAATTAAGGTTTGAAAATTCATTAATAACTCATTACCTTACATATAGAAACATTAAAATTGGTTGCAACCGATATGCGGGCCCGCGATATAAAAACACTTTAAAACTGAAATTTGCTACACTACAAAATTCTAAGTTACAAGACGCACACAAGGACACACGAAAAAGAAGAAAATTTAGTGGCTCCAACCGCGAATAAACATTACACAAAAGAAACGAGCTAGATGAAAACACAATAAAATAATAGTGCACAGCAACCCCAACAAAATGAAGTATATTAAAGGAAATTTACAATTAACGGTGCACTCATAAAAATAATAAAGGACACCGAAAACCAAACAGAAGCTACCCGTTACCGACGCGAAGCCAAGATCCCATAATAATCATCAAAGCCACCCAAAATATTAACGTATCATCAGATAAGATAAGAAGGGGTGACATGACGTAATAAAGACAAAAGCAAGGAACCCAAACAATGGGAGAAAAGATAATAAGACAACGAAAGAAAAGTCCCATTATTAAACTTAATTTCGACCAGCAAATTTCAATTTTAAGATTTTAAGTTATTAAAATAATAATAATAATAATTATAATTTATCCAAGAGGTGATAGTGCCAGTTTACATTAGCCTTACTTAATTAAATCACCAGCGATTTACATACTTTAGAACAGAGGGGGCCGTGGAATGCGCTACGATGCGAATATGAGGTGTCATTAATTGAGGCCCGTAACAATGCGATAATCATTACGTACAGATAACCAGCCACGAAGGCAATAGGACAAAATTAGACAGCAATATCAACCAAACAGGACAACACAAAGGGAGAAAACACGCACCGAAATGAATTACCAAAAAATAAAAGTAATAATAATAATAATAATAATAATAATAATAATCGCCATCATAATGAATATCAAGAAACACAGTTGGCAAAAATGCACCCCG
Source organism: Anabrus simplex (assembly GCF_040414725.1). Taxonomy (NCBI): domain Eukaryota; kingdom Metazoa; phylum Arthropoda; class Insecta; order Orthoptera; family Tettigoniidae; genus Anabrus; species Anabrus simplex. Next base: position 101,564,992 of record NC_090275.1, read on the forward strand.
ACAAAAACGTAAGATAAAATCACTTACACAAAATATCACCTCATAGATGCATAACTAGCGATCCTCGAGCTCCCTACATTACATTAAATTTTCTTTTTCAAATGCATTCACTTCAAATATATATCAGATTTTGCTTACAAGGTTAACCAATACCAAAATAGTCGTTTATAATGTTGCTCATGTCCAAGATGAAATTACTCACACTAGTGCCTGAACGACTGGGATCCCTTCAATAAATTATAATTTTCAGTACTTACTTGAGTTAAGGTATCCAAACTTACAAGACACTTAAAACATTTCATGCCGATAATGGTTACTCACTGCACCAAGTTTACATGTTACATTAAGAACAAAAAAAGGGTTGGAGCACACTGGATAACTTTGAAGGAATAATAGGGCCTAGCCCTCACATTATGTTTAACCGCCGGAGTCAAGCTCCATTATAATAGCTTTCCCTTCTCGCCAAACCGTCTGCTTGGGAGCTCCATACAACACAGCCATCTTGAAGAGTAACGGCAAGCTGACTACTGCCGACTACTGAGCTCACACCGAGCTAGCCGAGAGGCAGTCCCATAATTCAATGCGTGCACCGCGAAAATGCGCAGAAGTACACATGATAATTCGGCGCACTACAGAGTTCAGTCAAATGCCTGACAATAATGGATAGATAACTTGAATTAAATTGGTCTGGTAACTTCCACAGTTAGGAAACAGTTCCAACAATGACCGATAATACAGATAACGGCTGGATACACAAGTCGACATGACAGATGAATAAATAAATACACTTAGATGCTTTGATGTAATAATTCAGTTATGTCCAGTAAATATTAGTTCCCATTTTCACATTACAGTTCTCCCCTCCCGAAGCTAGAACACAGGGGAGGCGCAAGTCCAAAACAATGGATAGCATGCCAATGGTATAATTTCAATGTCCAAACAAATCTTCATACGTTGGATACAGGAAGAGAGACACCAAAAATTTTTTTCAGGTTCAAATAACAAGGAATGGTCTTACTTGGTTGCAGGAATGTTGACCTACACACAATACTAGCAGATTACATGTTGAGTGTGAGCAGAATGGGATGCAACGTGGCCAGCGTCTCATCACACACCACACAAGTTGACAGTACATGACACAGAGTAGGATTATCATACCAGTACAGAGCGTAGTAGGCAACCATAGGTATCATACATTCTTGCTCTCTTAAGGTAGTTGCTTGGTTGGAAAAGCGCGCGCAACACAAACTGCAACATAATATGTCGGAGCACAGAATAATGTTCTAATGACCGTAAATAATTTTGCAGGTCGAAATACACAACACAGGCATTAATGGCGTCGTGGCATGGCACATAACTAATCACTCGAACAGCCGAAACGAAGTAGCACTCGAAAATGTCTGATGGAGGATACCGTTGAAAATTTAGATGTATAAGTTTTGATGTCACTTGAAGTTTATAATATAATTTACATAGTCTGTCATCGATAGTAATATCTGACAATGTATCTTGCGTGTGAGTAAGTTACATAATTTTGAAGAAAATAATAAACGCTATTTTTAAGGAATTCAGTTTACATGACCATAAATATGTTTACAAAATTTTGTTGATCAAGTAGGCTTAATTTGACTCAAGTGTACACGTCTAATGCGTTTGGCAATAGGGTCGTTAACTAACAAGGATACTGGAGTTAAGAACTCTAATACGGTACAAGGACCGTGATAACGAGCTGCTAATTTAGCAGAAAATTTATTTACAGCTTTACTACTAGGATAAGACTTGACAAAAACAGTGTCACCCACAGATAGATTGGTAGGCCTGCGTCCTTTGTCATACTTCTTTTGCACATTATCATAGGAAACAACAAGTTTTGCTCTAGCTCTGTTCCACATTTTACGAATCTCCTCCGGATCTGGATCATCAGGGAGGAGAGAATCAATGTTAAGCACATTAGAGATGGGGGAAAATGGGGTAAATCCAAGCATTAAAGACATGGGTGTTTGGCCATGAGACTCGTGAACAGATGAATTAAACGCATAAGTAAGCCAATGAATACAAGAATCCCATTTAGATTGTTGGTTATGATGGTATGCAATGAGGGCAGCACGTAAGTTGCGGTTAACTCTTTCAGCAAAACTGGGGTTGGGATAGTAAGGAGTAGTGGTGACGTGAGATATCGAGAGATCAAAACAGAACTTCCTAAACAGGTTACATGCAAAGGATCTAGCATTGTCAGACACAATAAACTTAGGAGGACCAAATACAGAAAAGATCGAATTGAGACAAGATATAGTGGTCTGAGCATCCATCTTTCTCGTCGGGAAAATCCAAGTAAAACGGGTAAAACCGTCAACACACACTAGTGCAAATCGATTTCCTTTAGAGCTTAATGGGAACGCTCCGACATAATCAATGAACAGTCTCTCCATTGGTTTAGTAGGGTGAGATGAGGACAACAACCCAACACGGGTATTCAAACTAGGTTTACTTATACTGCACAGTCTACAAGCTTTGACCATTTCCCTAATGTGAAAATCCATATTCTTCCATATGAAATGCGTTCGTATCTTTTGTCGAGTTTTGAAAACACCTAAATGTCCTCCCATGGGGGAGTCATGGTAATACTTAAAGATTTCAGGGATGAGGATTTGAGGACACACAATTTTGTACTTATTGTCATGTCTGGCCTTGCAACATAGGACATTGTTAACAAGCTTATAAGGTTTAACAACGTTATCATCTTCAAGTTGTTTAACAATAGAACTAATTTCAGGATCACTAGCTTGCAATTTTGACATATCATGGAACAGCAACGGAGAGTCAGTCAAGATAGCATTAATGCAATTGGATTGGCATGCAGAATGGTTAGGAAGGGAATTGACATCAAAATCAGGAGGGTGAAGAGGCTTTTCACCAAACATCCTACTCAATCCATCAGCTACAACATTTTCAGTACCACGGATGTGGCGAACATCAAAATTAAAGGCGGAAATGCGGATTGCCCAACGGATCAACCTACCCGTGCGCTTAGGTCTATTTAATACCCAACTAAGTGCCATATTGTCAGTTTCAAGAAGAAATTTAGAGTGTTCTACATACATGCGGAACTTTTCAAGGGAAAAAATAACGGCCAAACATTCAAGTTCGTATATGGAATACTTCATTTCATCAGAATTCAGGGTACGCGAGGCATAAGCAATGGGTCTTCTACCTAGCTCATCTTCTTGGAGGAGGACACCAGCAACGGCAGAGCCAGAAGCATCAGTTTGAATAATGAAAGGTTTTGAGAAGTTAGGAATAGCCAGGACAGGTGCGTTTGCCAGAGCAGATTTAAGTTTATCAAAAGCAATTTGTTGAGGTTCCTTCCAGACAAATTTAACATCCTTACGCCGAAGGGCATTAAGGGGAGCAGCAATTTGGGCAAAATTTGGGATAAATTTTCGGAAAAAATTGGCCATACCAACGAAGCGGGCTATTCCCTTCTGATCCTTAGGTACTGGAAAATCATAGATGGCTTGGGTTCTACTCTGGTCCACAGCTACACCATTAGGTGATACGATATGACCCAGGAAAGACATACGAGGCTGCGCAAAGGAAACTTTAGATCGCTTGACAGTGAGACCAGCTTGCTTAAAGCGACGAACCACTTCCCTGATATGAGAGAGGTGTTCCTCAAAGGTTTCCGAGTACACGACGACATCGTCAAGAGAATTGTACACAAACCTGAACTTAATGTCAGACAATATGGAATCTAGTAGTCTCGACAACACAGCTGCGCCCGTACTGAGGCCAAACGGGATTCGTTCGTACTCGTATAAGTTCCAGTCCGTGATGAATGCGGTTAAATGCTTACTTTCCTCGGCCAGAGGGATCTGGTGATACGCCTGATTGAGATCAAATACAGAATAAAATTTAGCACCATAGAAGAATGAAAAGCAAGTATGCAAGTCAGGTAGTGGAATAGATTGCAAGATAATCTTCTTATTGAGAGATCGGTAGTCGATCACAGGCCTGAAGCCACCTTGGGGCTTAGGGACTAGGAAGATGGGGGACGCATAAGCAGAAGTTGAAGGCCTGATAACTCCTTCCTCAAGCATCTTATCAATAATTTCTTTCAGAACCTTCATACGTGGGGGAGATAGACGATAGGGAGGAGATCGAACAGGGATGGTGTCACTCACATCAATTTTATACTCAAGCACATTAGTTACCCCTAGCTTATCCGTGAATACCTCAGGAAATTCATTACACAATTCATGTATCAGTTGAGCTTGTTCACTAGTTAAATGACTCAGGTCACATTTTTCCTCAGTAACTTGGTCGTGTGCATCAATAGAACAGATATGTTTACCAGAACAAGGGAGATAATTGACCAATGGCAGAGCATAGTCTGTACAAAACTTGAAAGACAGACAACGATTATGGGCATCAAGAATTAATCCTACGTGAACAGCAAAGTCGTAACCAAGAATTACATCATGCGATAACCCTTCGACCACAATGAATTTAAATTTCCAGGTGAAATGATTAATACGAATTTTGACCTTTACATAACCTTTAACATCCAAGACAGAGCCGTTTGCGGCATGAAACACAGTTGAAAGGGGCTCAAGGTTCGGAAATTTACAGACAGATTGATTTTTAGAAAACCAAGACCAATTAATAGCAGAGGTAACACTGCCAGAGTCCACTAGTGCAAATGTAGGCTCATTATTGATTTCTACAGGAATAATCGGAATTTTAGAATGGACACTCCCTGAAATACTTTTACAGTCACCAGGACAAACAACATCATTATCATAGACATAAGTATTATCATGGTCATTCAAATTACTCATGGAGGGGCTTGCGTTATCAGTACTTTCACCTAGTCAGATGCGCTGATTAGTATTACTCAAGTTGAAATTAGCAGAGGGAGGTGGATAATTTGGCACCGGGTAAGCAACGCCTTGAAATTGGGGGCTAGGAAAATTACTAGTAGGCAAATTCTTCCTCTTTACCAATGGGCATTTGTTCCTCAGATGGTCTTTAGACCCACAAGCAAAACATTTTTTTGAAACAGCACCTAAACTACTGGCGTTCAGGCCAGACGACTGCCTAGGAGAAGGACCAGTTGGAGGGGGTACATTAACAGGTCTACAACTATCACCATGTTTGGCTTCTTCAGCCTTAATACAAGCCACTTTCAGCTCACTAAAGGTTTCAGGACATTTCCTAAAGGACAGGTATGAACGGTACTCAGGGGATACACCACTCATTATACTATCTACCATATTTGCCTCATCAATAGATAGCCTGAACACATTACAATAAAACTTAAGGTCATTGACATAGTTAAACAGGCTTTCAGAATACAACTGTACCCGAAAACAATATTTCGCTGTTAAATCCTTGAGCGCTCTGAAAGGTATAAACTTCCTTAAAATTCCATCATGAAATTGGTCCAAGGTAGTATCACCCGAACAAGCTTCTAAGATCTCAGATTTAAGGATACCAACACAATGGGAAAATAGGGTTCGGAATACACTGGAGGAGCTAAGTTTAAAACAATTTGCGGTCTCTTTTACCTCGACCAGTAATCTCAAAAAGGACACTGTTTCCTCAATTGAATCAATGGACAACTTGTTAACCCCTTTAAGCAAATCACAAACAGGGTTCACATTATCGCACCTTAGCATGCCAGGATTATCAACCAATAATACAGGTTGGCCATGAAAAGCAGCTAATGAGTGATTACCCAAAACAGAGCTAGAAATGGGTTGGTTAAAATCATGAGCAGCAGAAATATTGGGGTCATTATCTTGAGAACCAGCATTAATATTAATACTTCCCAATTTAAGAGTTTGCATGATGACGTTCAAATCAGCAGATATGTTAACAGCCCTAGTTAGCAACACAGTACATTGGTTCAGAGTGGACCGATCCATTTTTAAGGTGAACAGATCCTGGAGGCGACTCGTGTAATGCGTTACACGAGCTATTTGTCTCTGTACCTGGTACTCTAAAGGTTGAGATGTTTTAAAGGCTTCAGTTAATTCACTTATTTCATCTAAGGCATCAGTAATGAACAAAACAGACTCACCAATCTCTGCTTCTGACATGTCAGGTACAACAATGGGGAGATCAGCAATTTCTGAAAGTATTTCTACGTCACCCTGGATAGTACCGGATGGCTTCCTACCGCGAATCTGCACCTCATAGCTTAACTCCAGCTTCCGCAACATTCTAGGAACTGGCAAGGGGCGAGACTCCATGATTGACATGAAACAGACAACAGTTAGATTAGACTTTACACTTGGTCTTACAAATACAAGTTTAAATACCAGTTATTTTATTTTGAGCAACTAGCAATGTTGGCCTGGGCAACTTATCAAGGTGTTAGAATAACAATAACAGAAACCACAGCGAATTGCTACCACTCACTACTGCAACCTTACCAATTAGTAAACCAAACATTCAAAAGAAAAGCACAAACATCAAGAAGAAAACAAGCACAATACTTACCGAAAGGCAGTAGCATAAAATATGAAGCGTGGAAGGCAAAGCGAGAATTAAAAAGGCCAGGATCTTACATAACTTTGACAGGTTGCCAGGTAAATACTGCTAGCTACTAAATGACACACCAGATAAATTTGAAATGAAGAAAATTTACTAAGCAAATGTAATTTGAAAATGGTATAAAATAAGAACAATAAAAAAATATATAATTCTTTTTCTGAAATTTAAAAATGCAATCAAGCTAGACGAGGAAAACAGTATTTTAAAATAAAGTAGAAATTAAGGAAAAATGAAGCTCACATAAACATAGGCTTCCGCCGAAATTAAGGTTTGAAAATTCATTAATAACTCATTACCTTACAAATAGAAACATTAAAATTGGTTGCAACCGATATGCGGGCCCGCGATATAAAAACACTTTAAAACTGAAATTTGCTACACTACAAAATTCTAAGTTACAAGACGCACACAAGGACACACGAAAAAGAAGAAAATTTAGTGGCTCCAACCGCGAATAAACATTACACAAAAGAAACGAGCTAGATGAAAACACAATAAAATAATAGTGCACAGCAACCCCAACAAAATGAAGTATATTAAAGGAAATTTACAATTAACGGTGCACTCATAAAAATAATAAAGGACACCGAAAACCAAACAGAAGCTACCCGTTACCGACGCGAAGCCAAGATCCCATAATAATCATCAAAGCCACCCAAAATATTAACGTATCATCAGATAAGATAAGAAGGGGTGACATGACGTAATAAAGACAAAAGCAAGGAACCCAAACAATGGGAGAAAAGATAATAAGACAACGAAAGAAAAGTCCCATTATTAAACTTAATTTCGACCAGCAAATTTCAATTTTAAGATTTTAAGTTATTAAAATAATAATAATAATAATTATAATTTATCCAAGAGGTGATAGTGCCAGTTTACATTAGCCTTACTTAATTAAATCACCAGCGATTTACATACTTTAGAACAGAGGGGGCCGTGGAATGCGCTACGATGCGAATATGAGGTGTCATTAATTGAGGCCCGTAACAATGCGATAATCATTACGTACAGATAACCAGCCACGAAGGCAATAGGACAAAATTAGACAGCAATATCAACCAAACAGGACAACACAAAGGGAGAAAACACGCACCGAAATGAATTACCAAAAAATAAAAGTAATAATAATAATAATAATAATAATAATAATAATCGCCATCATAATGAATATCAAGAAACACAGTTGGCAAAAATGCACCCCGACAAAAACGTAAGATAAAATCACTTACACAAAATATCACCTCATAGATGCATAACTAGCGATCCTCGAGCTCCCTACATTACATTAAATTTTCTTTTTCAAATGCATTCACTTCAAATATATATCAGATTTTGCTTACAAGGTTAACCAATACCAAAATAGTCGTTTATAATGTTGCTCATGTCCAAGATGAAATTACTCACACTAGTGCCTGAACGACTGGGATCCCTTCAATAAATTATAATTTTCAGTACTTACTTGAGTTAAGGTATCCAAACTTACAAGACACTTAAAACATTTCATGCCGATAATGGTTACTCACTGCACCAAGTTTACATGTTACATTAAGAACAAAAAAAGGGTTGGAGCACACTGGATAACTTTGAAGGAATAATAGGGCCTAGCCCTCACATTATGTTTAACCGCCGGAGTCAAGCTCCATTATAATAGCTTTCCCTTCTCGCCAAACCGTCTGCTTGGGAGCTCCATACAACACAGCCATCTTGAAGAGTAACGGCAAGCTGACTACTGCCGACTACTGAGCTCACACCGAGCTAGCCGAGAGGCAGTCCCATAATTCAATGCGTGCACCGCGAAAATGCGCAGAAGTACAAATGATAATTCGGCGCACTACAGAGTTCAGTCAAATGCCTGACAATAATGGATAGATAACTTGAATTAAATTGGTCTGGTAACTTCCACAGTTAGGAAACAGTTCCAACAATGACCGATAATACAGATAATGGCTGGATACACAAGTCGACATGACAGATGAATAAATAAATACACTTAGATGCTTTGATGTAATAATTCAGTTATGTCCAGTAAATATTAGTTCCCATTTTCACATTACACATTTCATCAACATCAATAGATCCTTCTGTTCCAGAACCGTATCATCTATATCCTTACGTCGATACTACTGTTCGATGTGTTAGTGCCATCCTTCTGCTTTGTCTTCTTTCCCCAGAAGTGGTTTTCCATCTGAGCTCTTAATATTCATACAGCTAGTTTTTTTTTCTCCAAAGGATCGCTTGATTTTCGTGTATGCAGCATATACCTTTCCTAGGACCATACCAATTTCAAAATCCTTGCACCTCTCCTTCAGCCATTCTTCGTTAACTGTCCTGCATTTCCTATCCACTTCATTCTTTACATGCTTGTATTCCTTTCTTCCATTTTTTGCATTCTTGTGTTTTCGTCGTTCATCCATCAGGTCTATTTTCTTTTGAGTTATCTATTGACACTTTTTGATCTTTCCTCTCTTCCTAACATCTCTTAAGCAGCCCTTCTAACCTCATTCTTCATGACCATGACTATCCATTATTCTTCTACTGTACTTCTGTCAGACATTCCGTTTTCTCCTTGTGCAACATGTGCCTTGAAATAATCCTTCACACTCTTTTCTTTCAACTTGTCTAGATCCCATCTCACTGGATTCATTCCCTTTCAATTTCTTGAACTTCAGATGGATTTTCATGACCACCAAGTTTTGATCAGAGTCCACGTCTGCTCCCGGGAAATTTTTGCAATCTAACACCTCCGTTCTGAATCACTGCCTAATCATAATAAAGTATATTTGATACCTTCCAGTGTCTCCAGGTCTCGTCCATGAGTACATCCTTCGTTTGTGGTGTTTGAACCAAGAAATAATAAGGACTAAGTTGTGATTGCTGCAGAATACGAACAGCCGACTTCCTCTTTCGTTCCTTTGTTCCAATCGGAAATCTCCTACTGCATTATCTTCTCTTCCTGGTGCTACCAATGCATTTCAGTCTCCCATCACAGTTAGATTCTCGTCACCTTTAACATATTGTATTAAATCTTCCACGTTTTCGTATATTCTTTCATTTCGTCATCACCCGCTGAACTTGTAGGCATATAGACATGCACTATTTTAGTGGGCATTCGTTTGGTGCTATCTTGACAACAATAATCCTTTCACTATGTTGGTCGTAATAGCTTACTCGCTGCTCATTTTTTCTTATTCATTATTTAACCACCACCTATATTTCCCCTGTTTGATTTTGTGTTGAAAATTCTGTTGTCGCCCGACGAAATATGCTGCTTTTCCGGCCAACATACTTTACTTACACCAACTACATCTTAGTCTATACATCTCCTACTTCATATTCTCTAACCTTGCACATCGATTCAATATTCTAACATTCCACGCTCCGACTCGCAAAATGTTAGTATCTCTCTTCCTGATGATGGCCTCCTCTCGTGTAGTCCTCACCCGGAATTCCGAATGGGGGACTATTTTACCTCAGGAATATTTTACACGGGAGGAAACCATTATCAGTACATCATTCATAGAGGGAGAACTGCATGTCCTCGGGAGTTAGTTACGGCTGTAGTTTCCCCGTTGCTTTCAGTCGTGCAGCTGTATCAACACATCTAAGCCATGTTGAGTATTATTACAAGGCTATATCAGCCAATGATCTAGACTGCCGGCCTTGTAACTTTCGAAAGGCTGCTACCCCTCTTTCGATGAACCATTATGTTAGTCTGGTCTCTCGATTTATACCCATCAGTTATGATTGCACCTGCGACTCGGCAATCTGCTTCATTGCAACGCGCAAGCCTCTCCACTGCGACGAGGTCACATGGTTCGCAGGGGAGGGTACTTTGTTAATGAAGTAATAAATCATTTCTAAAGCCATTCTTGTAAATATTTCTTCAATAAACCATTTCAGTTACGATGAATGTTCACGATCGCACTGTACGCGAAATGAAAAATCTCAGCATTAAGTCGTGATGAATACATAAAGTGCATATTGAAGGGATATAAAGTACATAAAAATAAAGACAACCCGACACTAGTGTGATTTGATATCGCTTCTTGTGCTAATTACAACTGCCCTGTAGTGGCCTAGGTCATGTTTGCACTGTCGAAAATGATCAAGACATAACAATTATTGAGTGCACAAAAATGTCCCGTTTTGGGCAAAAGATTATACGAGTATGAACACTACAGCACCGTGGTCGAAACAAAATCCTGTATGATAATGAAAGCCTATCGACGAACTATAATTTGGATAGGCTAGAGGTGTTAAGAACAAGAATTTTCAGAAAAATTATGGACGATGTCGAGACTGATGGCCAAACGAGACTTAGGAATATCAAGTAATTTTACCTGAAGTAGGTGAGGCCATGCGTAGGAAGAGACTGTGTTTCTTGGATATTTGTACACAGGGAATGGAGAGAGACTAACAAAATTTGATAACTTGTGGAGAAATGCAGACCATTGCAGCATGGACTAAGGAAAAGCGAAGAGGTATGACAAAGATTAGATATCTCTGAGTTCCAAATGTTTCAGAGAATCAACTTCGGGACCACAACAAAAATTCTGGAAGCGTATGAAGGCGAATGAGGTACTAAGAGTCTATTCAGAACTTCAGAAGCGGGCCAGCGAATGCAAGATCGATTGTCGGATACTGAACTACTTCCACACAAAGAAGAAATCAAATTTTTGCGAGATAAGTGCCTAATGGAATTTCAGAAAACATTCTTATTAAATTAAGTCATGAGTGAGACAAGAAGATTGGCTCTGTTCTGAAACTGTGTTCGGGAGAAAGTTAATCAATAATGGAGCAAATATCCCTGCAACGAAGGTGTTGAGAATCGGGTCAGACTTAAATGTAAGAGCAAGAACTTAACAATTGATAGCTTAACCTTCGACGATGATCAGGTGATTTTTTCTGATTCACTTGACAGAGCCAGAAACCAAGTAAACCAACTTCAAATGAAGTGGATAGGGCAGGCCTCAGATTTCATTTGAGAAAACACATCAAAACTGCTCCGAGAAATCTACAGGCCAATTAGGGCGAAATAAAATGGACAGAGTAATTCAAATAGGCTGGAGAGTTGATAGAACGTAAATATTTCTGTGAAAGAGGCATTCAAATCAAGAATAAACAAGATGGAAATGGCCTATCATCTAACCTGAACCTCCAGAGCAGAATGCCTCTCAATGTATAAGACAGTTCTTGCAGAACAATTGGAAGCCAAAGAACGGAAAATTCTAATGAAGAGCTTGGACCCAGTAGAGGAAAATGGAGAATATGGGAGAAGGCACAACCATGAACTACAGTATGTCTGCATATGGAGAAAATAACATAAAATTTTAGGAAAGAATGGATTACATTCCATGGTCACTTACCATGAATGTGACCAGAAAGATTGTCCACTCGAAACTTTGACCACTTTCTGAGTAAGAACTAAAGTAATCGAGCTCACCGAGGTGAAATGAATTTAGAAGAATTGGGGATCTTACGTGATGACATGTTGCAACGTGACCCTTTAGAGAAGGAACCTGGAGGTCTACAGTGTTTTCGAAGACAACCTCAAATGAAGACAGAGAAGACGTGGACCGAGGAACAGTAAGAAGCTCAGCGAAGAAGGATGGGGGAGAATTGAACGGGTGTTAAAGCTCAAGACAGAAAACGGTGGAAATAGCCACCTCCATAACTGGCCGAAACGAAAAAATTATAATAACTTCCAAACACATAGCTGTCTGGGGGAGAGTAATTTTCAGAAACTGAGGGATTCAACCAAGTGTTCCAAGATAAAGTGATCTCAATGAAGATTTATAGAATACACAACCTTAAAGATCTCACTACTAAGAATGACGAGTGCAGGATATGAATAGAAGCCCAGAAACCATTGAGCACATCATCAGTAACTGCAGATTAATACCGCCAACATTGTACATTGACAGATATAATGATGTAGCCAAAATTATTCCGTGCATTAAGTAATTGCCCTGTTCCGTTCCTTGATCCAGAGCAAAGTGCCTTACTACAAATACTAGCCATAAGGTACATTGGAAAATGACAATGTTTAATTCTGCTGGGTACGTACGATAAAAACTGGTAAAAAAAACTCCGCACCATAGACCAGACATAACATTAATAAACAAAAACGGTCAACACACATTTCTCATTTACATCGCAGTCCGGAATTACCACAATATGAAACATAAATACAGGGAGAATATCGAAAAATATACTCCCTTTACAATGGAAAAAGCAAAGATCTGGAAGCAAGTCAGAGTGACAATTCTTCCTTTTCTCCCTTCTTCCACTGGTCTTACACCAAAATAATTTCAAGTAAACTTAAATATTCCACAACTCCCCATCTACACAGGCAATGTGGCAACAAAGCCTTCAATGTTTATGACCTGCAATATCGTCACAACATTCCTGAATGCTCAATACGGACAATAAATACAATAACCTAGGACCTTCATATGAAAGAGAATTTTAACAGAGACATATATTGTAAATGTAAAAGAAAATATGACTACGTTCTAATTATTTTATGTTAAGTATCAAAATATGAGCTTTATATACCAACTATGAAGTTGTGAATAAGTAATAATAATAATAATAATAATAATAATAATAATAATAATAATAATATTTGTACTTGAACTACACCTTCTCCGTTCATTTGAACTGCGTGCCTACCAGAAGGTCATCTGTAATGTAAACCCTGAACTGTGTATCTGTAGAAGTTTGGACCTTTTATCTTCAGATGTCTCTACTGTTGACTTATGTGCCCCCTCTGGCAGATAGACAGACAATTTTATTAAGGGAATTTAATATTGTCTACTTTGGTACAACTTTTGTGTTTGCAAATTGTTTGTATATGCTGAAGTTGCTGGAACTTTCTCCTCTGCTATATACTCTGGGCAATTTCGGGCTTCTTTGTCCTCTTCATCGCTCCAGTCTAGAGTGAATACAGTGTAAGTGGAGGCAAGGAAAACGTTGTCTGTCGTCGGAAGGCCCACCAGCTCAAGGTAATGGCAGATAATATTTTAAATCTGATAACTACAGGCGGTTAACTTGAGGTGAAGGTTTCAAAATCCTTTCTTAATGTAAATTTCTAAAGTTTGACATCAACTATTAAATGTAATTTTACAGGCAAATCTAAGGACTATATTGAAATCCCTGATGGGAAATATGTAACTTAGGGAGTAAAGAGTGTTCATCCTCTATTCATTCCCATTCAGTTTGGTATGGGGGTGATTATTACTATCTAAACCTTAAAATTCTTTAAATCATTTTGGAACTAAATATTTCGCCAACTAGTCATCCTCTGCAAACTTAGGGCCATAATCCCATGTAGGATGTTCAGTGTTCTTATTTATTTATTTATTTATTTATTTATTTATTTATTTATTTATTTATTTATTTATTTATTTATTTATTGTCTTGTTTTATATGCCGGAACTCAGGCTATGAAGCCTGCTATTCTGTCCGACCATACATACACCTATATGAAGAGTTAAATATATACTAAATTATCTACAGTTTAATATCTTAAGGTATCAATTAAATGTTTTAATTAATCTAATACTTAGCTATGATCTAATCCTACTATGTTATAAGAAATTATTATTATTTATTAACCAGGTTTGACAGAGTTTCTTAAAGCGGAGGTGGTTTGACACGCTCCTAATTTCAGCAGGTAGGGAAATCCAAATTCGGCTGGCGGCGACTATAAATGATCTACTGTAGCCAGTTGAGCGGTGAATGGGAATGCTTAGTACTGCGGTGGATGATGATCTGGTAGGAATACTAGAAGGTGATGCTAGGTAATGGAATTGTGTGGCAAGGTATTCAGGTGTGTTAAGGTTCAGTATACGATGTAACAGGGAAAAAGTGTATTCATAGCACCTTGTTCATAGTCGATTTCATAAACATTTTCCTTGTACACTAACGCCATTTAGAATAGGTTGATGCTTGCTTGTTGTTTAAAGAGCCCGATCATCTAATGTAATCGGCCCCATTTAGAATAGGCACGTATTGCCTCTGTTGAAAGGATCACTCATTATGATGAGCGTGTAGTAGGCCGCCGAGCTGAAATGACAGTAAACAAAGTTTTCAAGGCTTACTTTGTGTAAAACTTCCATAAGAAATTTGTGCCTTTGAGAGGCTGGACTGTAGTAAAGCTCGAAGCTCAGTCTCCTATGGTGTAAATGAGTGGAGCAAAAGGGCTCTTTCAAATAGTGTAACTTTAGAGCTACAAAGCTCATCTGTTTGAACTTACAGGGTCAACAATTCTCTCCAGGATACTTGATTGCTTTATGACTTTTTAATCATTATTATCGTAATTAACTGTTATTTGTTGTTGTTCATTCATATTATTTATAAAAGTTTAAAGTCATAAACAAAGAAAGGAAAGAAATAAAATGTTTAAAGTTTTAAATTATGCTCTCACCTTTTCTCTGTCTACACATTCACCCGGCACCTTCTCACACCTCTGTAAGCCACCAAAACACGGTAATAATAATAATAGTAATAATTGTCGAGCAAGCAAGTGGAAGGCATCAAATTTAAATAAAATGCCTGCACGTGCTAGCTGAGGCCATGGGATTATATCGTGACCCCCGATAGAGAAGGCCTCAGCATTGCCTGGCGAGCTATGAGTAACGTCATCATGAGTGGTGGCACTATCATCACCGTGCCCGAGGAATCTTGGGTTTTCTGTATGTACGGAATGTAATGGTAGTGACAAAGTTGTGCTGAGATGCGTTGCGTTTACATGAGTGATATTGGCGTTTTGTGTCAATTCTGTAAACGAGTTGCGTAATATTAATCAACTCAAACATGCCACACTGCTGCTCGGTGTCCAGATATAATGGAAATTACAGGAATGAGCAGAAAGTAACGGTCTACAACTTTCCAAAGGAACCAGAGTTACTACAGAAGTGGATAGGCGCAATTAAACGAGATTATCCGCCAGCTCCATACAGCAAGGTAAGTCTAAAGGAACGTTATACAAATTGGACCAACTTGTTGAGAAATATTTCTGTGCTTTAGAAATGTACAATGGAAATCATCACTTTCTCTGTCCCCTAGCCTTAAAACAACTACCCATAGAGAACATCTTAGTTTAACATTCTGATTTCTAACCTAAATTTTCATTCTCCAGATTCCTGAAAAATTGTTTACGTACAGTACTGGTACTTCTAAAGCTATTATAAAATCACTTTATCTTGTTGGCCTACCCCTCAACTCTGTAGATTTATGTAAATGTAGCCAGGCCTGTTATTACTTTGGCACTTTTCTAGTTAGGAAAGTGATCATAATAAAATCAATTTTACGTACCCAAATGTGTTAACCTTGTTTCTGGCTACATAAGATAAACAAGTGTACCCAGGGGAGAAGCATCAGGGGAGACAGGGTAGACAGCGTGTACCCTTAACATTTTGTGAAAAAAAAATCGTCTAGTTAATTCAATTACTTTTTAGAACATTAAATAATTCCAGATTCGTGACATTATTGTATTCCCCGCTTTACTTATTTTCGTCTCACTTCGGCAATGCTAAGGCTCGCGTCAGTTACACGAAGCACGTAGGCGAAAGTAGACGCTGTCCATTCTGTGTATGTTCCCTTTGATTTTCAAAGCTTTCAGATAGAGCAACACTAACGCTATCTGTAGGAGCTGACTGTGGAAATATGACTTTCCTATAGCGAGATGTCTCCGCCCAGTAGACAGACTTACCAGCGTCTCTTCTTGCTCTCATTGGCTAGTATTTGGATCTCTCTTATAGAGGTGCTCTTATTGGCTACCATCTTAGACATGCTTTTAATGTTATTAATTTGAATTTACTTTATTATAAGACAAGTCTAAAAATAAATGAATAATATTTAAATACGAAGTATAGTAAACTTACACCTAATAAATGAATGACAGCATCGAAACCCTTGAAGTACGTGCATTTTCTTGCCCGCTTAATTATAAGGTACTCCAGAGTACGCATACGGAAAAAATGTTGCTGATGCTGTATATTCCGTTAAAGTCAGTTTCTAGTGAACGCGCTATGAGTGCATTCAAATGAATTAAAACGTATTTAAAGAATGGGATGACCAACCAGAGACTGTCTAACTAGGGAACTCTAGCTATAGAGAAGAAATTTCTGTGGAATCTTAGCAAGACGCCTGACTTCAAGACGAGAGTAATAGATATATTTGCCGAAATGAAGGACAGGCGGATTAAACTCATTTACAAGAATATTGTTTAAGGTGACTTTACGAACAACTATTTATTTCTTATTTTTCTTATTAAATCTACATAACAATGAAATATATTGCTATTTTTATTCTAAAAGTATGTTATTTGACAACTCCCACGGCCTATTTCGTCTATATTTAAAAATAAAGCAAGTGCACGTAGGTTTATAGGTTGTTATAGGGTTTGTCTTATTTTCAGAGTCATTAATATAATACTGAATGCAGATGTATGCGTCGAAAAGAAAATTCCATATAATAATATGATTAAAACAGTTTAAATAAAAGAAATATCTGTCTACCCCCCTACTTAGTTCACGCTTCGCCACTGAGTGTACCATTATGAAACAAACCTAAAAACTTACGGTATTATTAACTTGGACTCTGATAGGTTATAGTAGGCCTATTTTACATTATGACCTATTTGAGTTTGATTATTATTGACCCTTCGAAGGATGTAGTACCGGTAGTTCATGTAGTTAATTAGGCCAGTGTGGGACGTACAAAACGTGGTGTTTTCATAACAAAATAATATCTACCGGTACCACTACAAACATTCCATATACCGTGCTGTATTGAACTTTACGTGACAATATGGATATTTTCTGATGTCACGTGAGCTTATAGTACTCAATTTTGAAGCATCCGTGGCTCAGACAGCAGCGCGTCGGCCTCTCACTGCTGGATACCGTGGTTCAAATCCCGGTTACTCCATGTGAGTTTTGAGCTGGACAAAGCGGAGGCTGGACAGGTTTATCTCCGCGTACTCCAGTTTTCCCTGTCACCTTTCATTCCAGCAACACTCTCCATTCTCATTTCATAGTATCTATCATTCATTAATATAAATCACTTTGGGAGTGGCGACCCCATCGTAATAACAGCCTATATCTGATTCATTCATTACAACCCTGAGCCAGTCATAGACTGGAAAACAGGTTGTAGGTTTTCATTTTCAGTACTCCATTTTCTCTTATTTCTTGTTCTGAAACACCTTTCACTGTTCACTATTTTGCAATAATTGTTCATCAGGATATTAACTTAATACAAATTACATATTATTTTTCCCATGCCCCCTTATATATATGCTGTGTACAAAATTGATACCGGTACATAATAAAGTCATCAACGAACCTTCATTTTAAGAAAAACTTGGCCTTCAAGTATGGTTTTATTTATATTGGAAACTCAACTAAGCCTTTCTTGAACAATGTTGAATATTGTTAAATGTAATGTTAATACACTGTAAGTAATTTACAGAAAGAAAAAGATATATGGTAACAAAAACAGCGGTGGAGTCATGAGTCCTGTTGGGCAGTCAATGCTCTTCATAACGCAGTATTGATCAAAACTTAGAAGCGCATGTTGAGATGTGATTTACATTAGTTTTTCAAATAAGGAAACAAATATTCATTGTGGTGAATTGTAAATTAACTATAAAATAATGAACTACCTAACATTTATAATTGAAAAACACAAGAAGTTGAAATACCTGTATGTGCTGTCAACCTATCTTTTGCCTACTTCATGATACAGGGTAAATTCATAACTGAAAAGTAAAACAGTTCAAATACCTGTCACACTATATGCCCTGTCATGCTAACTTAGGTCTACTTGATGTCACAGGGCACATTTACAACTGAATAACACAAAAAGTTGAAATACCTGTCAAAATGTGTGCCCCGTCATGCTAACGTTTATAGCAACTTCATGTTGCCTAACGGGAGATTGGTCTCCGTGAAATAACTGTGATGACGTCACGCTCCTATGCTGTGGCCTCCTCTATCGGTGGTCACGATTATATACGGTCATTATTAGAAACGAAAGTTTTCGTTAGAAATTTATTACTTCAGGTAAATGAGTCATTTTATTGCACATAAAAATTAAAGCCCCATCTGCACGATTACTTCTTTGATTACAGCCGAAGATAGTGTCCTGTGATGTACGATACACATCAGAAGTACTACCGACAACAATGAGAACTATCGTACAACTTGCCATAGGTATGGTACATTTCAATTATTTCGGAGTTTCATAATTGGTAGTGTGTCGCTTGAAAATAATTAATACTGAAGAATCATCCGAATTTGGTATATCATAACTATCTCTGAACTGTGGTTGTATTAACCTAAGTATGATTGAGATAATTTCAGGAAACACTTCTTCACTGCACTTCCCTTCTGCAATGTGCTCAACCAGTTCCTAAGTTGTGAATGAGGACTACAGTATCTCAGGCGAATGGTACAGGTTCTCTGTTAATCTTTCTCTTCCAACTTCTCTCGGTCAACTATTGTTTTCTTCCAAAACACTGATGTAAGCCTCCTGAAACCTTTTATTGCATCATATGTCACCAGCCTCCCGTTTTTCACTAAGAAATTTTGATTCCTTGAAGGATTCGACCTATTTTAGTGTTTAGAGGGGTTCTGGCTGATCATTGCATCCCCGTTAAAGTCAAGACTGCCACGAACATGATCCGATAACATTGAACAATGAACCGTTCATCATAACACCACATTTCTCTGAGTCAACCAAAATCGTAGATTCACGCCGGTATAGGTATTCATATTTTCGAAGGGTAGTAGGAAGTCGATTCAGATTTGTACGTGGCATAATGTCAGCATATATATGGTCACTTAAGATACCTTTGAACTTTTCACTGAAATAAAGAAACCAAACTGTCAGGCGGTTTGAAGAATGGGGGCAATGGGCTACTGTCAAGGTAGGTTATGAAATATTTGAGCAAGAACCATGGCACTATAATTGATGAAGACCTAAATTGTGACAAGCAGGTGAAAGTCTGTGCAACAGAAAAAGGAGCAACTAAATGAAGACCTCAGGAAAATACTTGTCGAGGCGAGTGCTTGAACAGACATATGTACGCTGAGAAAGTAGGATGAAAACAGACTGGGAACATTGGAGATGTAAATATGCCTGAGAAGATACTCTTGGTAGGCAGAGCGAGAAATGTAGAGGGTAGAAAGAGTTGGAGAAAGGAGTCGACGGTAGCTAGATATAAGTATAGTAAGGATATAGTTTCAACCTGAATTCGTTTCTGGAACGAAACACTTGAAAATAAAACTGTGTGAATTAAACCGAAGTGAGCAATGGTGCATTAAGTCGGAATGGTTGAGGTGTATCTTATAGCTCTGAGGATGGTCCACTACACACCAGCCTCTAACTATCCAGGAAAACATTGATTTCACATCCTTCGAGTGTGAAGAATGATTCGAGGTTATCAGCTCACCCTTGAGAGGAACATGAAGTTTGTGATGGATTTGTTCAACGTAAAGCAAGAAGGGCGATGTATTCCCTGGCGTCGCCGTGATTCGTGATTAATTTGTCCCATCCCTCTTAAGAACGAGTGGATATTTGCTCTGTTGTACTTTCTCTTAACGCAGTAATCAGCACTACCGTCATCTCAAGAACTTTCCAAAAATTAACCATTATTCATTGTTTTTAACTGTTGTAATAGGGCAATGACAGTTTATGTTCAACGTACAGGGTGGCGCACGAAATGTCATCCACTGGAAATTGTTTATAGAAAATTAATATACAACATATTGAACACAAAATGGAGTTACAACATTCACTGACATGTGTATGGTTAGTCCGTGTGCACCTTCTCGGTGTTACAAGAGTTTCGAGACGAACTTGCATGTTCGCGATCACTCTACGACACAAGTCCTCACTCAACCCTCGGAAGAAAGTCACAATGGCCGCTTGCAATTGTTGTACATTTTCTGGTTTAAGCCGGTAGATTGTCTCCTTCAAATATCCCCGCAGGGAGAAGTCGCAGGGATTGAGATCGGGGCTATGCGGTGGCCAGATTGAGCCAGTCTGAAAATGCTCTGGATATCGATGGGACATCAGACGGGGCCCGAAATGATCATTCAGGAAGTCCAGAGCATGTGTCATTTTGTATGGAAACACATCAAGGTCAGACTTCAGTATTCTCTGCATTGACCAACGAGAGATGCCCAGCTGAACACATGCAGTTCTGGTGGATTTGGAGGGGCTCCGAGCCACAGCCGCTCTCACAGCAGCAGCATTCTCCGGTGAGCTGACCGGCTTGAGGCGGGCCGTTTTCTCTCGAGTATGTTGGGTTCTGTTTCAAATTGCTTGGCCAGTCTGTATACCGTCTGCCGGCAAGGAGCCCACCGAGTACGGAAATGAACACGAAATCTTTCCTGGGTCCGAGCTACGCCCTTGTTTCAGTATAAAACAACACTATCTTCACCTTCTGTTCACGCGTCTATCTCCCTTTGTCCGCCATGCTGTATAACTGGCAGCCGGTACGCATGCGCGAGATGTGGTGCTGCCTGTCGGATCACACATGAAATAAGGTTTCTGTTCACGAAAGGACATGGTTGTGAGCCCAGGTTTACACATCTTATAAAACATTTCCGATGTATGATATTTCGTGCGCCACCCTGTACATTGTTTTCCAATGTTCCATTATGTCTGTTAATTAATATAATTTTCATCTATTCATAGCAATTAACAATTCCAGCTTTCATGGCAACATTGGCATTATTACAAATATGTATATTAGAGACCTTGCGTATAACCTTGTGATCTGGTGGTGTGGAGAGGGTCGCCTGATTCTGACAGGCTTGGAGCACCTTACTTTACAAACCCAGCTCTGCGCAAGCTCTAACTCTCGTTCTGTCTACAAAGAGTACCACATAAATATGAAAGATTACATGTTAGCAATGCTACGTTTGATCGATGACGAAATTTAACATTTCCTTCAATTTCACCCTTACTCTCATCATGTCAGAAATTTATCATAGAAACATGATTAAAATAAATTTAAAACGCTGCTAATAAAACACTATTAATATGGTTCTTACTACACTGCCCTTGACATCTTCTACACATTTTTTGCTATTCCAATGCCTCCTGTACAAATGTCTGCGTTCTGAAGTCAGCTTTCCAAAAGAAAATACTTCGCTTTCGTTCTTTGAGAATTAACGCAGGTGTTCTCTTGCTTATTAGACGTCATAATTAGAATATATACACAAATTAAACGAAATAAGACTTCGTTTGCAGAAGATCACGAGAACTTGCTGCATGGTGTTGATTCAGTCTTGCAGAAGGAGTGCAATGTGAAAACAAATCAAACAGACGTAATGGGGTGCATTCGAACGAATTCAGTTGATACAAGAAATCTTCATCTTAAATATAGTAGATGAATATTGTTCTTTGGGTAGATCAGTAATTCACGGTGGCGGAAGAAATGACATAAGTGTTGACTAGCACCAACGAGGGTATAAACAAACTAATGTCCGTTGTCGAAGAATCAACCTCGCTTTAACACTGAACATAATTGAGTGAGTGGCTTCTTGTTTTCGGTCACGTAGATGTAAGCTTTCATTTGGGAGATAGTGAGTTGTGACCCTACTTTCGGCAACCCTGTAGACGCTTCTCTGTTGTTCCCAATTATCACAGCAGGCTGTATATTATTCAGGCCCCGGTCGATTTCTTCATTCTACAAGCCATTTCCTATCCCATCATCACCACAGGACCTATCATTTAAATTGAAAAAAAAGAAAGGAAGGCATTGAATGCAAACGTACGGTATTTCAGAATAATGTGTTTGTTTTCCCCGAAAGTATAAATATTTCTTAAAAAGAGATTAGCTCCCGTTGTACATAGGTATGTGATGTCCTCATAACGTTTCAAATCATTTATATATTCACACTACATCATTTTGTATGAGAACTAACACACTGAAAAATACACAAACACTGCAAACATTTAATTGATTTAACTTATACATTCTTTAAACCACACTCCGTGCTATACATTGAATGCTATTTTTACAAGGAAATGTTTTCATAATAGTAGTGACATAATTACGATCAAATTAAGTAGAATGAGCTTGCTGTTGAAAGTATCTGCACAATATAAGGGTCAAACAAAACTGTGTCACTCAAAGAAAGAGTGTAGTAAGAGTGTGGAGTGTTCTGACCAATGAAATATTTAATATATACAGTTTGGAACTGAGTAGCCTTAGGCGTTGTTTTTATTTCACCTCTCTTGTTCACAAACGAAAAGAATCCGGTGATCCTGATTCAATCTGACTGAGAGGAGGTGTTTCAGTACATGATCATCTTCCTGAAATTGTGTTCCTTCAGGATCTTGCATATTTGACAAATTAAAAATCATATATTTTATCGCACGGAGGGAAATACATCAGTTAACATAATAATTTTAATATGACTAACGCACTTCCTAATAAGAGCGGAGATTATTTTCTTGTTAGAGTTTTTTGACTGTAGACTTTCTCCCGTGCACACAGGATTGCATGAAATTAAAATAAATGCAATATTTATGAGTTTGAAAACTGGAGGGTATTTTAAAATCCAGCAAACGTTTGAATCTCTGCAATTCTGAGGGGCATTATCCACAGTAATCCTCAGTATTGTGCAGTTAAGGAAGGCTTTCTAATGTCTCTCCCACAATAAATATTTACTTCTCAACCTTACCAAAGTACAGGCCTTCCCATTATTTTAAATTTACAATGTTTTCCAGGTATTTGCACTCAGTTTCATCCAAACACTATTTTGAAGAAATGCTTTCCCGGTAACAAACACCTCGCAAATGCAGCATGACCTAAAGCAAAAAGAATCTGCTGGATGGGGAAACCAACACTGGGAGTTCAGTCCAAAACGTACACTACTGCGCCTTACGTGGCCCACCGCTAGTCACTTCCCACTGGCCACTGTTGCAACGATTTTTATACCAGTCTCGAGTAGATTTTTGGGACATCGTGGACCAAGTTTAACTCCATTTCTTTAGTT
This sequence comes from Anabrus simplex, assembly GCF_040414725.1. Lineage (NCBI taxonomy): Eukaryota > Metazoa > Arthropoda > Insecta > Orthoptera > Tettigoniidae > Anabrus > Anabrus simplex. The sequence goes on from NC_090275.1 coordinate 101,588,580, forward strand.
CACCGCGGACATAAGTAATATTTACCGATATTGAGCGCTGTTATAAAAAATATCCAATGCTGTATGTGTATGTTTAGTCATCAGCCCGAAGGCTGGTTCGATCCTCAACAGTTCCGCCATGAGCTGTCATAGATGGCGTAGGCATCACTGAAGAGGCGTACTAGGAAAATGATGAGTGAGGTAGTTTCCCGTTGCTTTCCTCACCGAGCCAGAAGTTGCTATTACATATCAGTCTGCCAAGCCCACTGAAATGCATGCATCAACTGACCCTATCAGCAACAGTTTCACACCATTCATAGCAGGGACTGGCTGCATACGGAATGGCATTACTAGCATAGCTCATACCTCAGTCACTCCCATTTTGTCAAAGCCAAGGATAAGACAGAGACAGATCAATGAAAGTAACAAAATTGCTCTAGCCCATACCAGAAGACATAGTGCTCTGTAAACACTAGGTCCTGCCAGCGAAGGCATCCAACCCGAATGGAACTCCTCAGTGTCTCGATATCTCTGACATAAGTCAGCATAACAAAACATCTGTTTATGGTCCCAAATAAATTGCTTTTTACTATATATTTCATCAAACATTGAAGTTCTCAGCATTGGTTCTGAAATAGCCCAGCATTTATTACTCTTTTTTCAAACTGCTCCTCTGTAAATCCCAGAATGCCAATCAATAGGTGTTGCCCATTGATGAATAGGCTGACGATGTGGCAGATTTAAAAGACTTACTGAGGTAACAGTATGCCTGGCCTGAACACTTTTCTATAGAGAAAGCATAGTCTGAAGTCTGTCAAGATCTTGGACCATCTTTTGGATGTAGCTATCGAAATCATTGAGAACTGAAGTATTTAGTCTGTTATGGAAACATCCATTCATTTCTATTTGATTTAAAACTTTCCTCTTTTTCCTCTTTGCTTTCTGTGCCATTGATTTCATACATTATACTTCCTTGGTAGCGTGCACCAATAGCTGCTTTAATTTCTCAGAGCTGGTACAAACACCTTAGTTGTGGTCTTCAATTTTGTGATATGAAAGATTTAAAAAAGCAATATTATCCAGCACACTACACTACGGAGTAGTAAAAGATGAGAAATGGAAATAATTTCAAAATATTTAAGAGCCCTCTCACTTTCCACGTGTGCCATTTAGCAGGAGGTTGATCATTAAATCACCTGAGGTAGGATTTTTGGGTTGTATCTTCTTGGCGGTAAATGCTTCATATTCTTCGGATGCAAATCCAAGCGAAAATGCAATATGGCTGCAGCGCAATTTTCCAGCAATTATCGTTGGACATTTGTTTGAAACATGTTCCTGTATCCGAAGTGGCCACAGCATAATTGACTATAATGAGTGGGACAACATTTGCCTCCTTTCTTCCATTGTCGTGTTAATTCCGTCTTTCTGAAATCCGGATCATGATCCCATACGTAATCACCGTGGCTTTGAATAATTTCACTATGTAGATATGAATGTGCATTCTTAGTCGAGTGGACAATCAGGAAAAAGAATTTCAGGTACAATTTGTTATTACCTACTTCTGTTACGACATATTCCTGGTTTTATGACTGCGATCAGCGCACTCGCACTCCGAGCATACGACAGTCATTCTTGACGGTGACAACGTAACTTTTAACTTCTTCAGTCTTGAGAAAGTTCAAACACAAGGCATTATCGCTGTGTCAGCTAACTTTATATTATCAACTCACTTTGTTTCGAAAACACAAAGCATGGCTGGGCACCCGCAGGAAGCGTTGATGTCAGGCGTACGCGCCTCTCTGCTTTCCTGGCTCATTTGCAGATCCACTTCTTTGAATTCTTCATTGTCCGCACCTTAACTACTGTAAAAGTGTCCACAGTCTTGCTGTATAGAATAAGGGAAAAAGGAGATTAATTGTAATGTAAACACTGTAATGGACACTTGTATTCTCCGACATACAAATGTGACTTTTTCTTTAGTTAAGGAGGAGAATAATTTCTGTTGAACACTTGTTCTGGTTTCAGCGTTACTGTTCGTAACAGCAGGATGCAATGCAACATTTTCTCGTAGGTGTACGCGGCGATGTACAAAGGAGCTCGATCCACAGTGCATGGTTACCAATCGTGGAGATGTTACAGTTTCAAATCCGTGTCAACAAGAAGTCTTCCTCTGCAGGAATCCTTTGGGTAACTATATTATTATGAATGAAACTCCGTCTGTATTATTACTCCTAATTTTGTTTCAGGATGAACCAATAAATTCGCACCCAATTCTAATAGGCACACGTACTAATTTCAGTCTATTTACAAGTCTGACTACTTTATGTCACAACAGGCGTTCCAGCGTGTTGCTATACCTGCGGCCGTCTAATCCCTACTTTCACTTCCCCTTGTCCAGTTATCTCACATACAGAAGTTGTGCGAAGACCACTGGATTGGAACACAGGGCTACACAACAAACGATGACTATTGCATGGTTGAACTCCCGAGACAGTCCAGTAATTCACACGGTAACCTGCATTGAAGAACTTAACAGCAGCACCTGAGCAGTACTCAGCAGTAGGTCGTTAGTCGAAAAAGCAAGTATCACCACAGGTCGATTTAGCCTCACACTCAAGACAGCGGCTTCCCTCGCTAATTCACGGCAATCGTTAGTCCACCGAAATACAGTACTCTGTGGTTATAAGGACTTCCGTTCCACACGTCTTCAGGCTCTCGGACACCACTACAACCACAACTCCTCATACAGACGTCAGTGAGACACTAGCGACTGCTAACACCTCCATCGTCTTTCACCCAGCCACCGAAACCAAATACACTGAGTCTCACACTGAATCCACCATGGAGTCCAACACTGACTCCGACTCCAGCACCAACATTAACTATCGCTCCACCACGGAGCCCAACTCAGACTGCCTTCCCTTTTATAGATCGGGTGATGGGAACCCGAATATTCGCGAGGTCGGTGGTAGAGATAAAACATTTCCGTTGAATCTCCTAGAAACTCGCAGGTAAGCCAGCCGACGAGAACAAAACAAAGACAGGCCAGCACCAACCCAGAGTCGGTTGGGAGATTTCCGGTCGTCTGAATCTGAATGGGGCTACCACGTAACAATATACTTCTTTCAAATTTTCTTAAGTATTTTTTATGAAAATTATGGAACTCAACAGAATTGACTGTAGTATGTGTGAATAAATTGAGCTACATTAGTGAAAAATATTTGGGTATTATTACACAGAAGGATTCTATAAGACTTAACCTAGGAGTAGGGGAGACTCCTCTAAATAGGCGGTAAATGAAATACCGGGTGATACATGCAACACTTCATAATTTTCCTCTCGAAATTAGCGTTAACTTAGAATTGTATTTAATGCTCTCGGTGGCTTTCAAAGTATCTATTGTGCAGTAAAATACGTTCATTATTCAGTAGGCATGATGTTTTTGGGTCTGTTCGTGCGAAAAATAATTTTGGAAGGTGCTATAGCATGGAGAGTTTAAAATAAAATAAAGATTGAATTCCAATTTGTTGATGAATTGTGAATTCCTGAATTGCATGATAATCATATGTAGCATCGCAGTGGTTTATGATCTGTCGAGCACCCTTCTTTTTCTAATCATTGCATGTCGTTTATAAGCAAAATAATGGAACATGTAGGAGTTATGATTTGAATTACAAGGAAGTTAAATAACGTTGTAATTTATTCGCGTTAAGGACCTGTATGAGAAGAACCATGGGAAAATCTATATATAGGATAAAATAAGAGTGTTGTCTGTACATTGCTCAGAATTTGAAAAGAATGGTATTTCTATATCGATCATGTCCACAGTAACAAGAAAATGCAGTTTTCACTTTCCGTAATTTCTGTCTGTCTGTCTGTCTGTCTGTCTGTCTGTCTGTCTGTCTGTCTGTCTGTCTGTCTGTCTGTCTGTCTGTCTGTCTGTCTGTCTGTCTGTCTGTATGTATGTATGTACACGCATCACAAGGAAACGGCTGAAGAGAATTTAATAAAAATCGGTAAGTAGAGTCAGGGGGTAAGCCGCTACAATCTAGGCTATACATTATTTTTATTCACGCTGAGTGAAATGGTAGTTTACGGGAAGGCCTAAAAAAATTCTCAATTATTTATATTATTAGTGGTCATATCGATAAATACTATATAACTAAAGGTATATAGAATTAAATTTCTGATCATTTACGTCTTATGCATTTTTACCGTACCCGCTATGATAACACAGATATTCATGAATTTGGATTTTTGTTGCTAAGTCTATATCAACGCCGAACTCCGTCAAAATGGGTGAACAGAATTTAATGAAAATCGGTATATAGAGTCGGGGAATAAGAAACTACAGTTTAAGCTATAAACAATGTTATTCACCCTGGGTGAAATGGTAGTTTAGGGGAAGGCACCTAAAATTTAATTTTTAAATACCTATGTTCTTGGTCCTATGGAAAAGTACTACATAACAAAAGTTATTGAGAATATTATTTCGAATCATTTATGTCTTATTCGGTTTTACCGTACCGACTATGATAAGAGTGGTATTTCAGAACCGGAAGACAATTAATAATGTGAAGGCCTACAATATCGAAACGCGTAACATAGATCAACAATAACATTACACTGACCGTTGTTTGTTGTAATGTTCTTTGTCTCTTATGCTGTCATTCAACTCCGATAGATGGGATTACTGCTGCGTACCGAGTATAACACCCTAACTGAATATTGGCGGGAAATAGCTGAGGAGTTAGGTAGCTTTCTTCCTTAGCATGCCAATCCTCTGGTTCATATATTTTCTGATACTGCTGGTACGTAACACACTGGTTCATGATAGTATGCCAGCTATTCGATACCTACTCTGATGCGCTGTTTTGAATGAGCAGTGTGCGCACTTAAGTCAGAGGCTCAGTTAGTAGTAGGAGTAGTAGTGGTAGTATGAACTGGTCTGGAATTACAATTTAGCCCTATTCCGAATTATGGTACCACAATTCACTAAATAAATCAAAATTCAACCCTGAAAAGAGCCGTTTCTTAGGAAAAGTGTCTTCCTCTTCACTTTCAATAAATCTACATTAATTTTATTCCAAATTAGCAGCGAGGATGTGGTTTCTTCTCTGGCTTGTAGGAAAAATTACCTCCACGTCAGAAAGTTCTTTCCCCCGCCAGTGTAGTGAATTGAGATTTTCCGACTCATCGGGTACTCCCAGGAAACAGATAAGTAAACGGGCATAGTTTTTGCTCTGGGACTATCCACTATTTGAAACACCCTTCAATTCCCTTTGCGCTGTTTCTCTGGTTCTATTGTCGAGTAATAGCGTGTATTCCTGCATGAAAGCACTTGGCATCCTGATTGGTCTCAGATTTACTAATTACATTTCTTTCCTTACAGTTTTCGTGTATGACACTTATCCTGGAGAATGCGATGACGATGACGATGACGATGATTGGTAATTAATATATTCTAATTACTCTGCGAAAATGTAGCGAAGAAATAAATAAATATTAAATACATTTGTGCTTTCGTCGTCCATTTCTTTACATGAATGCTGTCTTCATTAATTGCTATGTATAGGTCATTCCTGCAATTCTTTCATGTTTAAAAATGTTCGTAATTTTTGTACATGACTTAGAATCCAGATGCTTGGGAACTGAAAGAAAAGAGAACGTCCAAAAACGTTTGGTTGTTGATCAGTTGCTTATATTTTTATCGTTGCTGTTCTGGGTACAGCAGAATTTGAAATGGAGCTGATTGTGGACGACCGAAGAGGCCCGTAGTATTTAAGTGGTTGTGGACGTAAGTATTTGTGGATGAAGATGAGGTTACTTGATCCAGTATTACTGTCAAGAGTAAAGAATGTTTAAAGACGATACACGAGTACGTTGGTTGCGCTGTTCGAATCGCTTGCATTCGACAGAATGTCGGCAGCCATGGTAATGGTTAATCGTGGTTTCCCATTTTTACACCAAACGAAGGCTGAAGAAGTACTTTAATTTTGATAAGAGTTCGTTCCTCGCCAGTCCTGAATCCTGTCCTATAATATAGTTCCTGTAAGTCCTGTCGGAATCAACGTTTGGTAAATCTAAGGCCAAGTCACACATCAGCACTGGACAAAGGCCTCAAAGGAAAATGATTAAAGAAAATAATGTACCTGATTGTGGGGAAACATATTAAACTTCAGTAAGAAGAGTGCTAGAGGGTAGTTACTATGGTATAAATTTTAAGTGTAGTGTGATCCATTTTAAAACAGCGTCCCTCGACAGTCTATGAAGTGGATGTGAGTTTGTACAGGTCTAGGTCATTTTCATTCTGTCGGAAATGACATAAGCCATCACAATAAAGGGGTGCACTAAGTCAACAATCGTGGCCTAATGTATTCTTCAACTCCGTGGTTCATATAGAAATACTGTAAGCCGGTGAATGGTGCTACATGAACTACAAGTTGGACATGCAACAAGTCTCGGAAACTTGAATTCTAAGACAAGTTATGAGCACTGTCCAGACTGAGGGAGTATGGAACTTTCGACAAGAGAAAGTCTTTTTAGAAAGCGGCGAGGGTCTCAACCACCGAGATCGTGAAGAGGAGGAGGTTGTTATTCCCCTTTATTTGTAAACAATGAACTGATATAGTTTTATCGAAGACACTTTGGTTATTTGTGGACAAAGAGGATAATTGCATCATGGAATGAGGAAAGGCGAAAAAGTATGTGTATGTTAAATATCTTGGATGTCCGAATGTTACAGAAAAAATACTCCGGAAGACACTGGAATAATTGGAATCGTTTCAAGCCGAAGGGATAACTAAAGAGACCGGAAGAGACTGGACAGGAAAACGGAAGGAAGAAAGCGGACTCATGACGAGTATATGACACAGAGAATGTTCCACACAAAACAGAAATTACTTTGTAGCCTGATGGTCAGTGGTCGATTCATTTGCAAATAAAAATAGAAATAATAAGAACAAAAAGTGGAAGAAGAAGAATAAGTCCACGACCTAGCAAGCAGTACCGAAGTAGTATAGCTTATGGCATATTATTATTTTATTAACTAATAAAATAATTCATTTCTAAAATCAGCCTTGTAAATATATTTTATCTAATCGTTTCAGTTTCCGCTAATATTCAAAGTTAGAATCATATTGTTACCGAATTGTTCTTTCAAGGTAGTATGTATAATGTATTATTATGTACTATGGAAAAATATTATTAATTTAAATTAATTTACTTTTATTATTATTTTGGAAAATCACCAACCAATCACTTTAGGCAGAGGAAAATTAGGGATAGTTTCCCTAGCATTTGCAGACGGCCTAGGAGTCCTATCTCGATACAGGTCTACAAAGCTATGTCAGATTGACATCTTGAAAGAATCTGCTGATATTATCCTGAAGGGACTGAATACACGAGCTGCAAAAAGCTAGTGCCAAAACGCAAAGATAGAAGATATGGTGAAATAAAATTAATAAAACTAAACGTGATTACATTTAAATGGTCTCGCAGTAAAAGCCAACGAAATTAGTTTCCAACAGTTACAAACTTCATATCGACTAACCCAAAATATCTACAGCAAAAATGTATCGCATAGGGCAGAAACCTAGGATAATATAGCCTTTAAGCCAGATGATTTAAGAATCAAAAAAATTAAATTTGAACAGAAAAGCGGACTTTGAAAAATTGAGAAAACCGAATGCAAAATCAAAAGAACTATTTGCCCAAAACTCGTCGGTGGATAATACCGACTCTGAGACAAACATAAAATCAAACAATACACTCATATTCATAGTAACATTAGGAAACGCTAGTTAAGATTCTATGAACATATTAAAAGAATGAAAACAGACTTGAAAAGCAAGAAGTCACTTTCTGTGAAAACAGGCGTAAAGCCGAAACGGACAAGATGAAATGGATTAGTGAAATCAATGTGGATTTGAAACCGGGAAGAATTACACTAGCAGACGTTCAAAACTGTGTAAATTTCGGATCCATTATTCACAAATCGCAAGTTCACTATGAGGAATAATCAAAGGCAAAGGCTAAAGCAACTTAGTCCGCAGATTCAAAGGAAGCCAAGAGTAAAAATTTGAAAGAAATATGGCCTTCAAGAAGCCAAAAGCACGCCTTTGTTATGTAAGTATTGGCGTTGTCCTGATAAGATTATTCATACACAACAGCGGAAATGGAAAGTATTACACCATAAAGACCTTGACCTAATGCCCCCAAACGGATACCCCAGTATTTCTATGTCTATGAGATAATGTTGATTAAAATTTCATCCTCATACTACGTAACTGTTAGTACAGGAAAACACCATTCCTCTGAGTGCGTAACGTTACAAACCACTCCTCCTAGACGTTGACTCGCTTGCTTCTCTTTCATCCTCAAGGTTGGTGAAAATCTCCGCATAAATGTTACCTGTTTTCTTTTATACCCGTAATCCTTCTGCTCACGAGTATACAAGCACAATGTGAATATAAATCCAATTTTGTTTTCAAGCACAATTTAAACTTTCATAATAATAATAATAATAATAATAATAATAATAATAATAATAATAATAATAATAATAATAATAATAATAATAATAATAATAATAATAATAATAATAATAATAATAATAATAACGGTGCGTGGCCTCTGGAGAGGCAAGGTGCAATTCTTTCTAGATGACGCCTTGTGGGCGTCCTGTGCGTCTGTAAAAATACGGCCCTAAATTTCGTGAATTCCAATGCCGAAAATGATACACACACGCAGCCCCCGAACTAACGGAACTAGCCAATGAATGTAAAAATCCTCGACTGCCCGAAAGTTGAACCCGGGACTCTTTGAGCTGAAGGCCTACACGATAACCATTTAGCCATGGAGCCGGACAACATTATAATAATTTAGTAAGTGTGATCACGAACCTGTATATTATTATATGAATTTGACGTTTCAGCCTCAGTAGCCTGTGAGCATTAATTTCAAATTCAATTCAGTTCTTCAGCGATGCAGAAGGACCTCGAAGGAAAATGATCAAATAAATTCTCTAGCAGATGCTGGTGAGACATGCAGACCACACTAAACAACTTCTGTAAATAGAGTGCTAGAAGTTATTCACTCGGAAGGTATTGCACCCCCATCTGCCCTCAAAATACCCCGTGCTAGTCGCGGTAAGAGCGCATGGTTTCCATTCGGTAATTATATGGGCAACAAATAATTTAAACTCTCCTTGAGCTCAATACCAAAGGTACATGACAGGAATACAGGTACATAGACTACGTGAATAAGAGAGGGAAAATGGGGGTAAAAATGGATTTATCAAACAAAAGTCATTAACCCAATCACTGACGCCACGCGTACATTTCCATCATACACTGAATAACATGGAAATTGCAACACCCAGAAGGAGTGGTGCTACATTGCTGCAATTGAACATGCAGGACGAGTGTTCGGTTGTGCTTCGATGATTACACTCTCAGGTCCCTCTGACCGCAAGTTTGGACAACAATCAATACAGGATGTGCCCACCACGAGCTGCAATACATATGAATTCGTCGAGGCATGGAGTCAATTAGGCCTTGGATCACTTCCTGAGGAAGTGTGGCCCATGCTTGCTGCACTGCACGGGTCACTTGTTCCAGAGTTGTGGGTGGCTAAGGACGATTGGCCAGTTGTCGACCCATCATGTCCCACACATGCTCAATAGGACTGAGGTCCGGGGATCTGGCGGGCCCGTTCTAAGATTGTGATGTCGTGGAGAGCTTCTCTGGAGATGCGTGCAGTGTGAACCCGGGCATTGTCCTGCTGAAACAACCCATTAGCATTGTTCGCCATCATAGGGACAACCACTGGATTGAGTACCCTGTCAACGTACTGTCGAGCAGTCCTAGTACCCTCAACAAGCACTAATTGTGATTTCAAATTAAAGCCAATAGCTCCCCAGACCATAATGCTTGGTGTTGGCCATGTGTGCCTCTCGACAATAAGATCTGGGCGGCCCCTCTCCCCGGTACGTCGGCGCACATGATTCCGGCGATCACTGCGGGCAAGACAGAAGCGCGATTCATCACTAAAAACGACCCTATGCCATTCGTCGACCCACGTCGATCTTTCTCGACACCAGGCCAGCCTTATACGTCGCTGTTGTTGGGCCAATGGAACACCTCCTGCAGGGGCACGGGCTCGTAAGCCAGCTGCACGTAGGCGATTACCAACTGTTTGTTGTGTAACGTGGGGTGCCACAGCTGCTGTTGCATGGGATTCCATCCGGGCCATCCGAATGATGCGGCGATCCTCACTCACAGTTGTCTGTCGCGCTGGGCCTGTGCCAGGTCTACGAGTGTGTGTACCTTCATTTGACCACTGCTGCCATACACGTTGTACCGTAGAATCATGTCGGCCAACACGTGCAGCGACAGTCCTTAGCGATAATCCAGCCTCACACAGCCAATAATCCGAGCCCTCTCAAACGGCGACAGTTGGTGATACCGTGCTCTTCTCTGTCGTCGAGGCATGTTTGACGGGGAACACTTCACTGCACAGACTGCAAGTCAACAACGCTACACCAGAGTCCGAATACTGGAGTTGACTCCTCCGCGTCCAATCACGTGGGGAGACTTGTAGCAACAAGTCAATGGGTCTGAAACTTTGATAGTTTACATACCTACATGGCATCGTTCCATAACTTGAAAATCAACACAAACGACCAATCCCTTCATGGTGTTGCAATTTCCATTTTCTTAAGTGTAACACAAAACATTGTTACACCAGGGACTCAGCCCTAATAAAGAAACACACGACTTGTGAATGACTTCGGATGATTACATTTGTTTAAATTAAGTCGACCCAAACTTCGCTTCAATATCATAATCCCCTACGGGATGCGCTTCGAAAAGTGTCTACACATGATCGCGGTAGATAATTAAACACACTAGTAATCGATCCAAACTATACATATACACATAATCAATAACAAAATAATTTCAGTGCAACGCTAGCCCTGAGCTGCAACTTATAACTACACAGATTCTAAATGTGTTGCCGCCCACACAGAAATTGAATGACATGAATGCCAGCGACCATACATTTAGCTATCGAGCTAATTAAACACAACATAAATCTAATGCAACGCTGATCACATCGACACATATTACAATGAAACACAAAACAAATCAAAATCAGCCATCACCATCTCACACAAATCATGAATCTAACCAGGAGGCAAATAAAGTGGGCGTTGAACCTGTAAAATAAACACATGAAAAATGCATAAATACTCCACATGTGGTCATCGAAATCTTCCTCAACAGGCAGACACATGGCTTACGTCCATAAGTCAGACGCAAGGGCTATTCATTCTGGAACACTTTCACTATCGCAAACAGCTGATACCTGGAACTTCTTAATTTGTTGGGAGAGATCGTGAATAACGGTCCACCTAAGACTACGAAAACACGACCTTGGGGTGGTACACTTGACTTCTCAAGAAAAGGTTTGGTCTCTACCTGCTAACTCTCGTTCGGAGACAAGGATAAATTCACCACACTCGCAGTTCTATTACTGCTTCCTACTTATGATGACCTGCGACCGCAATTCGCAGATTAAAACAAACGCACATCAATAAAGACTTCAGCCTCTTTCGTATGAATACACACATCACACACTATAAATTTTGAGACCATACTGGGGCCTTGCGTTTGGCAGTATACGGGTTCTCGACCCTCATAATGTCATGACTACGGCAGTTCCAGCGTCCTTCACATGTCTCAATCTAGCAACCCTGAATTATACATCAATATACTCGTGATTCCACACGGCTTACATAACCAGCCCCAGGTTAACATTCATCTATCTTAACGTGGATTCTGGGGTCTTATATAGCCGGTCAGCTGTTCGATAAGACCGTTAATCATGCTAGCCCAGAATAGTAAGGACTCTATCTAACAACGTTGAATTTTCGCGTTTCTGCTTCCGGACCACATCTGAAATTCCCATTCATGAAAAATAAAAATAATATGATAAAAACTACAGCTGTAACCTCATTTCGCATACGTTATCACCGGTGTGTAGACTATATAAACAATGACCAGAGTTTGCATATTGACCACACAATGGAATACATGGAAATACAATATACACTCCTACATCTACACTGGCATACCCTTTAACCCATCTAACTAAAAAAATATAAAAGATATATAAAAGGCAAGATTCAGCCCAGGATGTATTTAACTGTAAATTGAATTGAAAAACCACAGTGCGCTCTGGCTGAAAATTAACTTCTTGTTGTTTATATACAATTGATCTAAACTAGTGTGCAACTATCCCCCAGGCATGCTTAAAATATAACAAGAAGCTAAGTTTGCGCCGGCTTGATCACCCGTAATGATTACTTGGCCACTGGCCACTGGCGTCGTCACGAGCTTAGGCCATGGTCATCTGAGTCTCCAGGATGTGGGAAGCCACTCCATCGATCCTCGGCGCTGGCTCCATAGTGCTGGTTGATGTTGCTCCTGTAAAATAGTTGAATTAGGCACTTCTTCTTCGCCGCTAGTCACACAAGTGTGTAGGATCGCGTCCTTAATGTTTGGCCGTTAACTGGCTACAGCCTGCAAGCGAAAATTAGTTCGTTCCGCTCACCATTAATTTAAGAGCACTTCGCCCAGACGCAATCAGTTCTTTGCGCGGCACTGCAACATACGGTTACGAAAATTCTCGCGATCGCGCACGCAGATTATTATAATAGTTATACTTACACTGACGTGAGTTGATTGTCGGGATATAGGCGGCACCAAATAACACCGTTCATTACCGTCCTGGTATCGTTAACGCACTAGGCGCCACTTTCACAACCGTTACAGATTTTACGTCCATACTGATCACTCCCGGATTGAATTAAAACACTCCACATACACTGTGCCATAGTTGATTGTACTTGTCTCAAATACGTATCACTGGTTCAGTTCTCATATATCGGAACAAAGCGTCCTCTGATAAATATGGTCTCGGCGGGTGATCGACCAACCGGCACGAAATTCAGACTAAGAATGAGGTGACGCTCCCTCGTTACTCGAAGTTGTAAAGACCCGTAGATTTCCATTCAAAGGCGAGAACTCCCCTCTGATGAATAGAATGACTGTTGAGCGGGCGGTTTAGTTTGGATGAGAAGCAGTTGATAATGCGAAATAAACATATTGGCCTTAATTAGGCACCAAATACATCTTACGGAATCGGAAAAATTGGCTGAGTTCGAAACAGGCTGGACAAAGAGTGCTGTGGCGGTTCCCAATTTTCACGTTAAAATTTTAACGAAAATCGATGAGTGAAGCCTTGCACTGGCCGCTCCATTTTCCCTGGTGTGGTCCGGTATCTAACTGTCTTCTAACAGACTCCCACAGAAGGCAATGTTGCACAATAAGCCCACAGTGTTATGTAATGATTAAAATTATGCATATGAAGCATATGACGATATGGATCAGCATAAAGCATAATTTATTCCAGTTTTAAAACATTATCCCTTGATCTCCTGTGAAAAAGAGGTAAATTTCTCCATATTTAAGTATTTTTATTCAGATGAGAGGTATTTAGTGGACTCAGCCGAATTTTGAAAATATGATTGTTACGCAGTACTTCAATAACGCTAACTTTTGAACTTGTAGGTTGTAACCTAATAATAATGAAGAGTATTCTAGTGAATTTCATACATATTTGGTTGTTGTTGTTGTTGATTGACTCATCAGTCCACAGACTGGTTTGATGCATCCCACCACGTCACCCTATCCTGAGCTACACTCTTCATTCCTACATATCTGCTGCATTTGCTCTAATCTATTTGTCATATTCATACCTTGGTCTAACCCAATCGTTTTTACCCACTACACTTCCCTCATAATCCAACTGCACAAGTCCTGGGTGCCTTAAGGTGTGTCATCATATTATTATACCTCTTCTACTCGTCAAATTTAGCCACAACGATCCCCTCTCACCAATCCGATTCAGTGCCCTTCATTGGTTATTCGGCATTCTTCTGTAACACCAGATTTCAAAAGCTTTTCTTCCCTTTTTCTGGGCGAGTTATCGTCCATGTTTTACTTCCTTACAATGCCACTCTCCAAACGAAAGTCTACAAAAGCATTTTTCCAACTACTATATCAATGTTAGAAGTGAACAAGTTTCTTTTCTTAAGAAAGCTCTTCCTTGCATGTGCTAGGCTGAATTTCATATCCTCCTTGCTTCTGCCATCGTTAGTTATTTTACTACCCGAGTAAGAGTATTCATCCACTTCCTTTAAGTCTTCACTTCCTGATCATATATGTCCTGCATCACCTGGCTTCATACGACTGCACTCCAGTACTTTTGTTTTTGACATATATATTTTCATCTTGTACTCCTCACCCAATCTTCTGCCCATACCATTCAGCACTTCTGCAGATCTTCTGCAGGCTCTGATAAAGTAACAATAATATCGACAAATCTCAGGGTTTAGATTTGCTCTTCTTGGATTCAGTTTCCCTTTCCAAACTCTTCATCGCAGCCTTGCCTCACACATTCCTGGACTTTTTTCATAGCCCTCGATTATTATCACTGTAGACTGATTATTATAAAGATTGTAGATAAATCTTCTTTCCCGTTACCTGATCCCGATCACCTTCAGAATCTCAAATAGCTTAGTCCAATCAACATTATCAAATGCCTTTTCTAAATCTACAAACGTCATGTATGTGGGCTTGCCCTTCTTGTTTCGATCCTCCAAGATCAGACGTAAAGTCAGGATAGCTTCATGTGGTCCTATATTCCTTCTGAAGACAAATTGATCTCCTCCCAACCCAGTTTCGACGTGTATTTCCATTCTCCTGTAAATAATACTTGTTAGAATTTTTCAGGCCTGAGATACTAAATTAATGGTGCTGTAGTTATCACAATTCTCTGCACCGGCTTTCTTGGAAATTGGTATAACAATAATCTACCGAAAGTCGTATGGCACATCTCCCGTCCCATACATCTTGTACACTAGGTGAAATAACCTCGCCATGCTGGTTTCTCCTAAAGCAGTCAATAATTCGGAGGGTATGTTATCAATTCCAGATGGTTCGTTCATTTTTATATTTATCAATGTTCTGTCGAATTCCGACCTCAAAATTGGGTCACCCATTTCATCAGCATCCGCAGATCTTTTTGTCCCAGAACCATATCATCTACGTCCTGACGTCGATGCAAATGTTTTATGTGCTCGCGCCATCCTTCTGCCTTCTCTTCTTTCCCCAGAAGTGGTTTTCCATCGGAGCTCTTAATATACATACACCTACCTTTCCCTTCTCTAAAGGTTTGCTTGATTTCCCTACATGCAACATCTATAATTACTGGGATCATACCACTTTAAAAAATCCTTGCACTTCTCCTTCAGCATTTCTTCATTAGCTGGCCTGCATTTACTATCCACTTCATTCCTTAAACGCTTCGATTCTTTTATGCCCTCTTCGTTCTTTGCATTCTTTTTGTTCGTTGTTCATCGTTCAGGTCCAGTATCCTCTGAGTTATCTATTGACTCTTCGTTGATCTTTCCTTTCTTCCTAACATCTTAAGCAGCCCTTCTAACCTCATTCTTCATGACTGTCCATTCTTCTTCTACTGTGCATCCTTCAGATTTTCTATTTACTCCTTGTGCAACATGTACCTTGAAGCAATCCTTCATACTCGTTTCTTTCTCTCTTGATTCCTTCCCTTTCAATTTATTGAACTTCTGTTGGCTTTTAGTGACCAAGTTGTGACCAGAGTCCAAGTCTGCTCCCGAGAAAGTTTTTCAATCCAACACCTGGGGTCTGAATCTCTGCGTAATCATAATGAAGTCTATTTGATATATTCCAGTGTCTCCAGATCTCGTCCATGAGTACAGCCTTCGTTTGTGGTGTTTGAACCAAGAAATAGCAAGGACTAAATTGTGATTGGTGCAGAATTCAAACAGCTGACTTCCTCTTTCCTTCTTTTGTCCCTATCGGAATTCTCCTACTGCATTACCTTCTCTTCCTTAGGGTACCAATTCATTCCTGTCTCCTATCACAGATTCCTTTCACCTTTTACATATTGTATTATACCTTCTGTGTCTTCATATATTCTTTCCATTTCCTCGTCATCGGCTGAACTAGTAGGCATATGGACCTGCAATATTGTAGTGGGCATTGGTTTAGTGTCTATCTTTACAGCAATAATCCTTTCACTGTGTTGGTCGTAGTAGCTTACCCGTTGCACCTACTTTCTTGTTCATTATTAAACTAACACCTTGCATTTCCCCTGTTTGATTCTGTGCTGAATATTCTGTTGTCTCCCTGACCAAATATACTGCTTTTCCTGCCAACGTACTGGGACCTTTTCCATCGCCTCCCATAGCTCATGGGACCATGTGACAACGCTAATGTATCCCTACCGGGTCATGAACACATGGGACCATGCTCCACAGAAAACGACAGTCAAAGGACCTTTTTCTGCCTGGTGACAATGCCGCCTCATCGGGAATTTATTTAACTAATCCACTCACATGAGACGACAAATGCCCTCTACACCATAGCGAGGTCAACCGCTAATCTCCCGTTCCAAAGATATGAACCCAAGCCTCTCTAGGGCGCGGTGCGTTCGCGGCTATGCATTAGTACTATCTCACATCTAGCTTAAAGGCATACAATGAACGGAAGGGGTTCTGGATGCTAATTATCGACGAAACTAGGCACGAATTAAAATTTTCTATACTTTTAATTAACTATCGTTGAACATATTTACAATCTACAACCTTGTTTATCAAATCTAAATTACATACATTTCATTCAATTACAGCAAATTCTACGGAATTACAACCTGTTCCCAAAACAATAAAATGAACACGATTCTGGTGACTACAAATCACCTCACTAGATGACTAACTATTCATGTCATAGGGTCGAAACCCTCCACTTAACCGAACTATCAAAGGATTTCTCACGAAGTCTAAATTAAATAAAACACTAATTATAAAAACATCATGTTTACACTCTTATAACACCTGAAAAAGGAAAGCACATATAATCACATATCATACACATAATGGCTGCGTTTTGTTTACCATCGTCCGCCGTTTGTGTGACTATCTACTCTCATCGTGCCCGAGGTTCGAAGTGGAGACCTTCGGTCCTTCCTCATCGGGTATCCTGGAAACCGAAACCCTATCTGCCGCATCTTTAGGTGTGACAATTTAGTGTCCCTACATTAATTCGATCTAGCCTTTAGAGAATGTGGTAATCACGTAAAATATATATTTTACCAGCATAAGAATCAGAGTGTTTGAGAAAATTTTACTTCCTCGACGAAACGGCATTGGCCCTCAGTTCAGTAGGCCAGCTCTTACACAAAACAAAAAACAAGCCCCGACCTTCTCGGGTCACCGGCAATAAATACTGCCTGTCACTCGCCCTCCCAATGGGCTCTAATCTATTTAAAACCAACATTGACGCGCTCACAATGCCTATTCAATGGGTCATTTTATTCACGCAGTAAAAACTGATTCATTAATAACCATGCTCAAATCAGCCCAGGCCTTATTCATATCCAAAAAAAATTCTCTCATCATTTGTGCCGTTATATTACTTCATAATTTCTCAACTCTACGGAAGTCCTGAGTTCAAACATATTTCGCCTCATCGCAGAATTACCACAACTCCGTAAGCTATCAAGCTAGAGTTTACTACTATCTCAGATAATAATAATGATAATAATAATAATAATAATAATAATAATAATAATAATAATAATAATAATAATGAGAACTGTGTACCTGATATGAATTTATGCCACATTCATTAAATTGGCAATAAATATCCGACCAAATTAATTAATTAAAATATATTAAAATTCAAAAAAGAAAAACAATAACAAGCACACAAAATTTTACAGGGTCGTAGCTCGTGTTTGTTGGGTGGGTATTCGCACCTCGGCACGATGAATTCTTCACACACATCTGGATACAGCCAAACCTTGATCTACCATGCAGCAAATACTACTATTTTACATTAAAATCAAGTACTTCGTCTATCCCACATTTATCTTGCTCAGGCCTTTGGCAAAGATCCTAGCATCATATTATTCGGACTCATCTTGTATAGTCCTTTCAGATGAAGTCTACTTTCTTACCTTGCCAAAATTCACTACTTTCTCCACCCCCTTTTCCTCTGACAGTACTCGTAAAACAAAGATAAAACCATGTATATGCAATGACATACCTGGGGCCAGAAATTCATACTATTCTCCTGATTTGTTTCCTCCCCAAAATAGCTTCAAGTAATTAAAACGAAAAGGAAACTATTGACCACTCTAAGCGAACTAATTCAATTATTCAGTAATTGAAATCAACCTAACCCTATCCTCACATTCTTATTACAAAAGAGGAATATTAATATCATAAAATCATAGATTTGTACTCAACAGTTTTGGTCCATCGTCCACCGTCCGAGTCTGCGAAGGGACTCGCCTGAAGCTTCTACTCCATGGCGCCGATGCGTGAGGTCACTGGTTCAAGACGTCCCGCGATGATCCTTGCGTAATCCATGGCGTTGGAACTTTGAACACTGAAGGATACTGTTTACACTAATTTCACAAATACTTCTTCCGCCCACGTCACAGACAAATTTCCATTTTCCTCTAACATAATGAAAGTTACGTCTTTATTATCCTGATTCAGGACGCAACTATTCTACCTCAGTCTGACAAAGGCAATACCGAACTCGCGGGTTCGTTACTGGAATAGTTTATTACCCCAAAATTAACCTGATATGGGGTATTTGTATTTATTATAGAGCCTTGTCTCATGCGCTTGTTCCTGCGCACTTCTAAAAATTACGCCGTTATTCAGCACGATAAATATTACCGGAAATTTGGTTATGTGATAAGACACTGATTATTCGTGCTACCCCTATTCACACGTCTGCCTTCACAAAGTTGAAAAAAATACTACAATCGACGGGCTCTCTGTCTCTACTACGGGATATTAATCTAAGAGTAGCATTCTACGTCCGATATACCGCACATAATAGCTCTACAGTTCTCTGTTCGAAAGTACAACGTAATTCACGTACTTTCGTGCCACGTCACAATCAAACTATAATTCACACATCGCTCTCACTCAGTTCAGAACTTTACTTAAAATTCACATGGAAATTATACTTATCGCACTCCCGTTTACTGCACATTTATTATACACAGAGCGGAAATGTCCGACCACAAATCGACCGTCTGGTCACGCCATAGGCTCCCTGAAGACTGACCTGCTACCCTCTGAAGTGCAAGCATATATGGATACACATGGAGTGGGGGTGGAGCTGAGGAACTCCTCCCTACCACAATTTAAGATCTCCAGATCCACTGAGTTTATGTAAATCAGTGATGCTGAAAATTGTGTGGGCCGCCACTCAGAAATACAAGATGAAATGCAGAACTCAAAGCGATCAGTGGTTTTATCATAATTCGGTCGTCCAATCAGAGTGTTCCGGAGAATCCCTGTTAGATGTCTGGTTACATCGCTAGGGTGGGCAAGCCAGACCATCTTACCTTTAAAACGTAATTTCAGGACTGATATTATTTTATTAGCTTTCATAATCTTGTTGATGATCCAAAATTCCGACTGTTTCTTCGCTGTGTGCATCGAGTTTAATTTCAACGTTATTATGCCGAAAGTACATTCCAAATCACATCCTGATGTTGGCTCTACTGTAAGTCGGCATTTGTTTTAGGGGCGAAGTCAACAGAAACTATATTTTCTCTTTCTTCCTTCACGCGCGCTCACCTCGGTGGTTTTATAAGCTATCATCTGCGTGCGTTAGGCGCCGAATTGGCCAAAGATTGCGCAACATTATGCAACCGAGCTCCCACACTAATAAAGAAGCTCCAAGCGTGTATATACCCCACATATTTATTTACGAATGACTATTCAATGTGAGGATACGGTCACACTACTTCATTTATACCAACTACATCTAAGTTTAGTCTATACATCTCCTTATTCAGATTCTCTAACCTTGCACAAGGATTCAACCTTCTAAACTTCCACGCTCCGACTCGCAAAATGTTACTATCTTTCTTCCTGATGATCGCCCCCAATCGTGTAGTCCCCACCCGGATATCAGAATGGGGGACAATTTTACCTTCGGAACATTTAAACCGGGAGTACCATGCCATCATCAGTACATTATTCATACAGAGAGAGCCGTATGTCCTCGGGAGTTAGTTACGGCTGTAGTTTCCGTTGCTTTCAGCCTTGCAGCGGTATCAACACATCTAATGATGGGTGAGTATTATTACAAGACTATATCATTCAATCATTTAGACTGCCGCCCTTGTATCTTCCGAAAGGCTGCTACCCCTCTTTCGATGATCTATTCGTTAGTCTGGTCACTCGACTTATACGCATCAGTTACGGTCGCACCTGCGACTCGGCTATCTGCTTCATTGCGACGCGCAAGCTTCTTCACCGCGGCCAGGTCACATGGAACGCAGAGGAGGATAATTTATTAATGATATAAAAGTCAAATCATTTCTAAAGTCATCCTTGTAAATATTTCTTCACTAAACCATTTCTGTTGCGATGAATGTTCACGATCTGACTGTACTCTCAAAAGAAAAAGCTCAGTATTAATTCGTGATGAATACATAAAGTGCATATTGAAGGGATATAAAGTATTTAACACGAGGGACAACCCGACACTAATGTGATTTCATAACGCTTCCTGTGATATTTCCAACTGGTCTGTAATGTCCTAGGTCATGTTCGTTCTGTCGGAAATGATCAAGACGTAACAATTATCGAGTGCACCAAAATGTCCCGTTGTGGGCAAAAGAATATATGAACACTACAGCACCGTGGTCGAAACAAAATCCTGTATGTTAATAAAAGCCTGTCGATGAACTATAAGTTGGACAAGCTAGAGGTGTTAGAAACAAGAATTCTCAGACTGAAGGCAGACCGAAACTTAGGAATATGAAGTAAATTTACCTGAAGTAGGTGAGGCCATGCACTGGGAGGGGGTGTGTTTCTTGGATATTTGTACACAGTGAATGGAGAGGGAGAAACAAAATTTGATAACTTGTGGAGAAATGCAGACCCTTACTGCATGGACTAAGGAAAAGCGAAGAGGTATGAAAAAGTTTCGATAGCTCTGAGTTCCAAATGTTTCAGAGAATCAACTTCGGGACCACAACAAAAATTTTGAAAGCGTATCAAGGCGAATGAGGTACTAAGAGTCTATTCAGAATTTCAGAAGCGGGCCAGCCAACGTAAGATCGATTATCGGATACAGAACTACTTCCACACAAAGAAGAAATCAAATTTTTGCGTTATAAGTGCGTAATGAATTTTCAGAAAACTTTCTAATTAAATGAAGTCGTGAGTGAGATAGGGAGATTGACTCTGTTCTTCAACTGTGTTCGGGATAAAGTTATTCAATAACGAAGCAAACATCTGAGTAACGAGGTGTTGAGAATCGGGTCAGACTTAAATGTAAGAGCAAGAACCTAACAATTGATAGCTTAGCCTTCGACGATGATCAGGTAATTCTTTCTGGTTCACTTGACAGAGTCAGAAACCAATAAAACAAACTTCAAGTAAAGTAGCTAAGGCAGGCCTCCAGATTTCATTTGGGAAAACACATCTAAACTGCTCCGAGGTACAGGCCAATTAGGGCGAAATAAAATGGGCAGAGTAGTTCAAATAGATGGGAGAGTTGAGAGAATCTAATATTTCTGTGAAATAGGATATTCAAATCAAGAATAAACAAGTTGGAAATGGCCTTTCATCTAACATAAAATATCTATAACTGATGGTGAATATCTTTCAAATCCATAGTTATATATTACTGTGCAGTAGTTCGACCTGAACCTCTACAGCAGAATGCATCTCAATGTATAAGAAAGTTCTTGCAGAACAAACCAAAGAAAGGAAAATTCTAATGAAGAGCTAGGACCCCATGCAGGTAAATGGAGAATATAGGAGAAGTCACAATCATGAACTATGTCTGCATATGGAGAAAATAACAGATACTATTAGGAAAGGATGGATTACATTCTATGGTGTCTTACCACGAATGCGACCAGAAATATTGTCCACTCGAATGTTTGACCACTTTCTGAATAAGAACATTAAAGGGATCTGGCTCACCGAGATGAAATGAATTTAGAAGAATTGGGGATCTTACGTGAAGACATGTTGCAAACGTAACCCTTTACAGAAGAAACTAGGAGGGCTACAGTGTTTTCGAAGACAACCTCAAATGATGACAGAGAAGACGTGGACCGAAGAACGGGAAGAAATTCAGCGAAAAAGGATGAGGGAGTACTGAACGGGAGTTACAGCTCAAGACAAAAAACGGTGGAAATAGCCAGCTCCATAACTGGCTGAAACGAAAAAAGAACAATAATAATAATAATTTCCAAACACATAGCTGTCTAGGGGAGAGTTATTTCCAGAAACTGAGGGATTCAACCAAGTGATTCAAGATAAAGTTATCTCAACGAAGATTTATAGAATACATAAATTTAAAGATCTCACTACTAAGAATGACGAGTTCAGGAAATGAATAGAAGCCCAGAAACCATTGAGCACATCATCAGTAACTGCAGATTAACACCGCCAACATCGCACATTGACAGACATAATGATGCAGCCAAAATTATTTCGTGCATTAAGAAATTGCCCTGTCCCGTTCCTTGATCCAGAACAAAGTGCCTTACTACAAATACTAGCCACAAAGTGCACATGAAAATTACAATATTTAATTCTACTGGGTACGAACATTGCAAACGGATAAAAAACTCAGCACCATAGACCAGAGATAATATTACAAAAACGATCAACACACATTTCTCATTTAAATCGCAATCCGGAATGACCAAAATATGAAACATAAATAGAGGGAGAATATCGAAAAATATACTCCCTTAGAAATGGAAAGAGCAAGGATCTGGAAACAAGTCAGAGTAACAATTCTACCTTTTCTCCCTTTCCCCACTACTGTAGCCTCGCACCAAAATAATTTACAGAAAACTTAAATATTCTAAAACCCCCTACCTACACAGACAACGTAGCAAGAAACTCTGCAAATTTTATGACCTGTAACATTGTCACAACAATCCTGAATGCTCAGTACGGTCAATAAATACAATAAGCTAGAGCCTCCATAGCAAAGAAAATTTTTATAAAGACATAGATTCTAAATTTTAAAAACTAATGACTTAGTTCTAGTTCTTATATGCAAAATGTCAATATCTGAGCTATATCACCAACAAGATGGAATAAGGATACGAAAAAGCTCGGAAGAACTCTACTCGCTGACCGAAAAATTCACTTCAATCGCCCGGAAAAGAGGTATGCAATTCTACGGACATCTAGCACGAATGGACGACTCGCGACTGACCAAGAAAATCTTCCTCATTATCAGCGGAACCCGACAAAATAAAGTACGGTGACTTGCTGACACCCAAAAAGATCTGGCAGAAGTCGGCGTTGACCCACTGACAACTACACGGGCTACATTTAGACACAAAATTAACTTGCACAGCTTTGCAGCCAGACAATGTACAAGAAACTTGAAACTCCAGGAGGCATGGACTCAAGAAAGACGACAGACTCACAGTGCGAGGATGAAGAAGTTTTAGGAGGATAAGAGAAACAAGAAGAAGAATGCTAACTAATGGTTCTACGTGTTCCTTAGAGGGCCTAACGCATATATAATAATAATAATAATAATAATAATAATAATAATAATAATAATAATAATAATAATAATAATAATAATAATAATAATAATTGTATGTGAGGTACTCCTCCGTTCAGTTGAACTGCGTGCCTATTAGAAGGCCATCTGTGATGTGAACTCTGAACTGTGTATCTATAGAAGTTTGGACCTTTCATCTTCAGATGTCTCTAGTGTCGACTTATGTGCCCCCTCTGGCGGGAACACAGAGAATTAATTTTTTAAGGGAATTTAATATTGTCTACTTTGGTACACATTTCGTGTTTGTAAATTTTTGCATATGTTGAAGTTGTCAACACAACATGGCTTCCTTCTTTTTTAAGGTATAAGACAATCACAAATTTTTGAAAATATTTTTGTAGACGATTAAAATTGGGGGTGTGTATGGGCAATCTGCCTAGACAGTTCTGGAACTTTCCCATATGCTATATAAGCCTGGCAAATTAGGGCTATTTTGTCTTCTTCATCGCTTCAGTCTAGAGTGAATACAGTGTAAGTGGAGGCAGGGAAATCCTTGTCTGTTGTCGGAAGGTCCACCAGCATGTGGAGGCAGGGAAAGCCTTGTCTGTCGTCGGAAGGTCCACCAGCTCAAGGTAATGGCAGACAACATTAAAAAATATGATAGCTCTAGAAGGTTAACTTGAGGGAAGGATTCAAAATCCTTTCTTAAAGTAAATTTCTGAAGTTTAATATCACCTTTTAAATGTAACTTTTCGGGCAAGTGTAAGGACTATATTGAAATCCCTGCTGGAAAATATGTAACTTAGGAATTAAAGAATGTTCACCGTCTATTAATTCCCATTCAATTTGCTATGGGGATGACTATGATTTCCTAAAACTTGAAATTCTTTAAATCATTTTGGAACTAATAATTTCCGCAACTAGTCATCCTCTGTAGCCTCTGCAAACTTAGGACCATGAGGCCATGTAGGATGTTTAGTGTTCTTCAAGTATATTTCAAAAGGAGTGCAAATGCTTCGCCTCATTGCATTTACTTCATGGCCGAATTCTTAAATATTTTCCTTATACACTAATGCCATTTAGAATAGGTTGATGCTTGCTTGTTGTTTAAAAGGGCCTACAACCTAAGGTCATCGGCCCCAAGTAGAATAGGCACTACTGCCTCTGTTTAAAGGGTCACTAATTATGGATGAGTGTGTAGTCGGGCTGAAATGAGAGTAAACACGTCTTTCAGTGCTTACCTAGTGTAAAACTTCGATAAGAAACTTGCGCCTTTGAGAGGCTGGACTGTAGTAAAGTTCGGAGCTCAGTCTCCTGTGCTGTAATTAAGTGGAGCAAAAGTGCTTTTTCAAATAGTGTAACTTTAGAGCTACAAAGATCATCTGTTTGAACTTACTGTGTCAACAATTCTCTGTATGGTACCTGATTGTTTTATGACTCTAAGTCATTAGTATGATAGGAGCTGGAGGGGATCATCGTTATTCCATTTAACTGTTATTTATAGCTGTTCATTCAGATTATTTATCAAGGATAAAAGTCATAAAAAAGAAAGAAATGAAATAACATTTCAATGTTTAGTGTTTTAAATTATGCTCTAATCTTTCTCTGTCAACCCATTCACACGGCACCTCCTTACACCTCTGTACACCACCAAAACATGGTAGTAATAATAATAATAAATAGATGTGAAAGTTTTCACTAGACATTTATTACTTCAGGGAAGTGAGTCACTTTATTGCACATAAAAATTAAAACCGCATCTGCACGTTTATTTCTTTTATTACAGCCATACAGTTTGACTTACCGAAGATAGCGCCGTGTGGTGTACGATACACGTCAGAAGTACAACCGCCAACAATGAGAACTATCTTACTCCTTGCCATAGGTATGGTACGTTTCATTTATTTTGGAGTTTCATAATTGGTAATGTGTCGCTTTAAAATAATTAATACTGAAGAATCATCCGAATTTGGTATATCATAACTATCTCTGAACTGTGGTTGTAATAACCTAAGTATGAATGAGATAATTTCAGGAAACACTTCTTCACTGCACTTCCCTTCAACAATGTGCTCAACCAGTTGCTAACTTGTGAATGAGGACTACCTTGCCTCAGGCGAATGGTACAGGTTCTCTGTTAATCTTTCTCTTCCAACTTTTCTCGGTCAACTATTGTTTTCGTCCAAAACACTGGGGTAAGCCTTCTGAAACATTTTATTGCATCATATGTCACCAGCCTCCCGTTTTTCACTAAGAAATTTTGATTCCTTGAAGGATTCGACCTATTTTAGTGTTTAGAGGGGTTGTGGCCGATCATTGCATCCCTGTTAAAGTCAAGACTGCCACGAACATGATCCGATAACATTGAACAATGAACCGTTCATCATAACACCACATTTCTCTGAGTCAACCAAAATCGTAGATTCACGCTGGTATAGGTATTCATATTTTCGAAGTGTAGTAGAAGTCGATTCAGATTTGCACGTGGCATAATGTCAGCGTATATATGGTCATTTAAGATACCTTTGAACGTTTCACTGAAATAAAGAAACCAAACGGACAGGCGGTTGGAAGAATGGGGGGAGTGGGCTACTGTCAAGGTAGGTTATGAAACATTTGAGCAAGAACCATGGCACTGTAATTGATGAAGACCTAAATTGTCACAAGAAGGTGAAAGTCTGTGCAACAGAAAAAGGAGCAACTAAATGAAGACCTCAGGAAAATACTTGTCAAGTCGAGTGCGTGAACAGACATATGTACGCTGAGAAAGTAGGATGACAACAGACTGGGAACATTGGAGATGTAAATATGCCAGAGAATGGAGAAGATATTCTGGGTAGGCAGAACGAGAAATGTAGAAGGTAGAAAGAGTTTGAGAAAGGAGAAAGGAGTCAACGGTAGCTAGATATAAGTATAGGAAGGATATAGTTTCAACCTGAATTCGTTTCTAGAACGAAACACTTGAAAATAAAACTGTGTGAGTTAAACCGAAGTGAGCAATGGTGCATTAAGTCGGAATGGTTGAGGAGAATCTTATAGCTCTGAGGATGGTCCACTACACACCAGCCTCTAACTATCTAGGAAAACATTGATTTCACATCCTTCGACGTGTGAAGTATGATTCGAGATACGCTCTTGGAGCTCTCACCGTTGAGAGGAACATGCATTTGTTCAAAGTAAAGCAAGAAGGGTGATGTATTCCCTGGCGTCACCGTGATTCGTGATTGACTTGTCTCATCCCTATTAAGAACGAGGAGATCTTTGTTCAGATGTACGTTCCCTTAACGCAGTAATCATCACGATCATCTTAAGAAATTCGAAAAAAATAAGGTTTTTTTTCATTGTTCTTAACTGTGGTAATAGGGCAACGGCATTTTATGTTCAACGTACATTGTTTGCCAATGTTCCATTAATATAATTTTCATCTATTCATAGCAATTAAGAATTCAAGCTTTCATGGCAACATTGGCATTATTACAAATGTGTATATTAGAGACCTTGCGCAACCTTGTGATGTGATGGTATGGAGAGGGTCACCTAATTTTGACAGGCTCGAAGCACCTTACTTTACAAACTCAGCTCTGCGCAAGCTCTGTCTCTTGTTCTCTCTACAAACAGAACCACACTGAAGTGAAAAATTACATATTAGCAATGTTACGTTTGATAGATGACGAAATTTAACATTTCCTTCAATTTGACCCTTACTCTCATCATGTCAGAAATTTATCATAGAAACAAAATGAATATAAATTAGAAACCCTGCTAAAAACAACTTTTAATATGATCGTTATTACACTGCCCTTGATATCTTCTAAACATTTTTTGCTATTTCAATGCCTCCTGTACACATGTCTGCGTTCTGAAGTGAGCTTTGCAAAAGAAAATCCTTCGTTTTCGTTCTTCGAGAATTAACGCAGGTGTTCTCTTGCTTATTAGACATCATAATTAAAATAAACAGAGAAATTGAACGAAATAAACTATGTTTGCAGAAGATCTCGAGAACTTGCTAAATGGTGTTGATTCAGTCTTGCAGAAGGAGTGCAATGTGAAAACAAATCAAGCAGACGTAATGGAGCGCATTCGAACGAATTCAGTTGATACAAGATATCGTAATCTTAAATGTAGTAAATGAATATTGTTCGTTGGGCAGATCAATAATTCACGGTGGCAGAAGGAATGACGTAAGTGTTGACTAGCACCAGCGAGGATGTAAACGAACTAATGTCCGTTGTCGAAGAATCAACCTCGCTTTAACACTGAACATAATCGAGTGAGTGGCTTCTTGTTTTCGGTCACGTAGATGTTTGGGAGATAGTGCGTTGTAACCCCACTGTCGGCAACCCTGTAGATGCTTCTCTGTTGTTCCCAATTTTCACAGCAGGCTGTATCTTATTCAGGCCCGGTCGAATTCTTCCTTCTACTAGCCATTTCCGATCCAATCGTCACCGCAAGACCTATCTCCGAAATTGAAAAAAGGAAAGGAAAACATTGAATGCAAATATATGGTATTTCAGAATAATGTTTTGTTTTCCACAAAAGTACAAATATTTCATAAAAATACTTTAGCTGCCGTTGTACACAGATATCTATTTCCTCAGAACGATTAAAATCATTTATATATTCACACTTCACCAATTTGAATTTTGTATGAGAGCTAACGCACTGCAAAACACACACGCACTGCAAACATTTCATTGATTTAACTTATATATACTTTTAAAAACACTCCCCGCGATACATTGAATGCTATTTTACAAGGAAATGTTTTCATAATATTGGTGGCATAATTATGATCAAATTAAGTAGAAAGCTTGCTGTTGAAATATCTGCACAATATAAGGGTTAAACAATCCAGTGTCACTCAAAGAAATATTATAATGAGAGTGCGGGGTTTTCTGACCATTGAAATACTTCCTATATACATTTTGGAAATGAGCAGCCCTGGGCGCTGTTTCTTTTTCACCTCTCTTCCTCACACACGAAAAAATCAGGTGATCCTGATTCAACCTGCGAGTGAGGAGGCGTTTCAGTACATGATCATCTTCCTGAAATTGTGTTCCTCCAAGTTCTTACAAATTTGACAAATTTAAAATGATGTCTTTTATGGCACTTATTCCTTAGTGGTACGGAGGGAGATACATCAGTTAACTTAATAATTTTAATATAACTAATGAACTTCCTAATAAGAGCGCAGATTATTTTCTTGTTGGAGTTTTCGGACGGTAGACTTTTTCCCGTGCACATAGGATTGCACGAATTTAAAATAAATGCAATATTTATGAATACGAAAACTGGAGGGTACATCAAAATCCAGCAAACATTTGAATCTATGCAAAGCTGAAGGGCATTATCCACAGTAAACCTCAGGATTGTGAAATTAAGCAAGGCTTTCTATTGTCTCTCCCACTATACCTGTAAACATTTCCTTCCCAATCTTACCAAAGTAAGGTCTTCCCCTTCTTTTAAATTTACAATACTTTCCAGGAATTTGCACTCAGTTTTGTCCAAACAGTACTTTGAAGAAATGCTTTCCTGGTAACAAACACCTCGCAAATGCAGCATGACGTAGAGCAAAAAGAATATGCTGGATGGGGAAACCAACACTGGGAGTTCAGTCCAAATAGTAAACTCCTGCCCCTTACGTGGCCCACCGTTAGTCACTTTGCATTTCCCACCCTTGCAACGACTTTTATGCGAGTCTCGAGAAGATCATCGCGGACATGAGTAACATTTACCGATAGTGAGTGCTGTTATAAAAAATAGCTAATGTCATCTTGGCCAAATGAAACTCCTCAGTGTCTAAATATCTCTGACCCAAGTCAACATAACAAAACATCTGTTTGTCCCAAATAAATTGCTTTTTAATATGTATTTTGTTGTAAACAAGATAAGGTTTACAACAACACAACTTATTTATTTGCTTCACACAGAATTCTACAGTATGTACAGGAATAAAACATAAAATTGTCTTGAAGCAAAGTAGATGATTAATCTTGAGAGAGTTTCTGTTTCTATACGCTATGTACACTCTGAATGTATTTACACTCACTGCTATCTTGAAAAGATAGTACTTGGGAAAGATATAGTTCGTGATAGTTGAAAACTATCATTTGCACTAGCATAGATTAGCTAAGAGAGTTCCTTCTAACTTGAAGTGTCTGAGTTCATAAGTTTGTACTAAATGAAAGCTATGTTCACAATTAGAGAATCTAATGTGTGTGTCGGAGCTTGAGTGAGCTTGGGGATGTGTGGCATACAACATCGGGGCTCGACATGGATGTAGAGGAGTAGCCTCCGTGTTCGACGTTCGGTGTATTCTGGAGCAGGACACTGGGGAGAATCCTCATGAGTGACAGACAGGGAGCTCCTTATATACTGCACACGACGTAACAGACACCCGCACTGAAGACTGCGCGTCGAGTCTCGAATGATCCACGCTTGCGTCGTGCGGCTGGCTGGCGCTGAGCGAAGAGAGCGGAGGACATACAACACCCTCCCCTCCTAAATACGCCGATACGGCGTGAAGCCGCGGCGGTGCTGGTGGCGGCTACGATGCTGGGCAGGAGCTTCTGACGTCTCTGTTGTATTGTCCGGAGCTGTGACTGGGCGGAGTGGCGCTGCATCGTCCTGAAAGGAACCCATGATTATTAAATGGTCTAATGCTCGTTCAGCAATAGATTTATCTGGCTTAACAAGAGAATCAATAGCCGGATATGGACGGTAGCGCAGGCGTATCTGGTCCTGGTGGCGCCAAATGCGTTTCTCAGCAGTCTGAATCTCGTAGAGACGATGGCCCAAAGATCTGCGGATGACACCAGGTAACCAGAGCGGGTTTGACTTAAATGTCCTTATGTGGACCCTGTCGTTGACGGTGAACTTTGTTGGCGAGGTCTTAGGCTGGGCCGGAAGAGGCTGCAACAGAGAAAGTAAAGTTCTGTGAAGTCGTCCATGGAGCGTTTGTGCGGGAGTGACATTATTAGCGCCGGGCAGTGTTCTGTAGTTGCTTAAGAGTTGTAACAATGCTTGGTCTTTAGTTAAGCCTGAAGAGACAGCGTTTTTCATACTTATCTTAAAAGTTTGTACAAAGCGTTCAGCTTCACCATTAGATTGAGGGTGAAAAGGCGGTGCTAGGATATGGCAAATGCCATTATATGTACAGAAGTTCTTAAAAGCAGTAGCTGTAAACTGGGGTCCATTGTCAGAAATTAGGACTTGAGGTAAGCCTTCAGTTGTACATATTTTCTGAAGAGCACGAATGGTAGCTTCTGTAGTAGTAGTTGAATTCATATCCACTACATAGGGAAAGTTCGATAGAGAATCTATGACGATGAGCCAGATGGAATTGAGGAAAGAACCTGCGAAATCGATGTGAACTCGTTCCCATGGAGAAGTAGCAGGAGGCCATGAAGCTAGATCAGAAGACGGGGCGTTCTGATTAATTTGACATTGTTCACAATGGCGGATGAGCTTTTCAATGGAGGCATCAATACCAGGCCAGTAGCAGTGTTGACGTGCCAGTTGCTTAGTGCGGGATATACCCCAATGACTTTGGTGTAACAAGTCGAGAACTTGTGTCTGTAGACTAGGTGGGATAACCACTCGGAAGGCGGTGCCGGTTTCGAGTAGTATAACTCCGGCACGAGTCGTAAGACAATGCTGAATACGATGATAAGGCGCAAGGTGGGCAGGAAGTTTGTTCTGAAGGGGCCAGCCATTGCGGATGTAAGTACCTACCGTAGCCAGTGTACTGTTCCGTAGCTTTAGCAATGCAGGTAGCGTCAATAGGAAAGGTGGATACGGTGTCTTCGAGTTCTATGTCTAACTGAAGACATTCGGATTCTTGAGAATATAAGGCGGTATCAGGACCGACGGGTAAGCGAGAGAGGGCATCAGCATTACAATGCTGGGATGTGGCACGATAGGCGATCTGATAAGAATAATCAGAAAGGAACATGGACCATCTTTGAAGCTTTCTGAGGAAATGCTCAGGGATCATATTACCAGGATGGAATAAGTGTACTAGAGGCTTGTGATCAGTAATGATCAGGAAATGGTTGCCATAGAGATATTCATTGAAACGGCGAATACCAAAGATGATTGCTAAAGCTTCCTTTTCTATCTGGGAGTACCGACGTTGATGCTCATTAAGTGTCTTCGAAGCAAAGGCGATGGGGCGTTCTTGTCCGTGACGATCCTTCTGGGAGAGAACGACGCCGACGCCGTAATCTGATACGTCAGTAGCTAGCGTGATGAGCTTGCCAGGCTGAAAATGAGTGAGTTTAACAGCTTGAACAAGGGCTTTGTTGATCGTTTGCCAGGCCTATTGGCATTGCGGAGACCACTGAAATTTAACACCTTTCTTGTGTAAGGCGTTTAATGGAGCTGCAACTGAAGCGAAGCGGGGAATGAACTTGTTATAGTAGTTCGATTTGCCTAGGAAGGATTTGAGCTGCTTGATGTTCTGTGGTACAGGCATGTTTACAATCGCCGAGACATTCCATTCACTACGTCGAATGCTGTTTTTATCGAGGATGTGTCCCAGGTAGTGAACTTGCGGCTGAAAGAAAGTGCATTTAGCGAGATTCGCTCGTAGGCCATTGTCTTTCAACTTCGTGAGAAGGAGGCGCAGATGATGGAGATGTTCTTGATGATCTGCGCCGGTCACAATAATATCATCAAGGTAGTTAGCACAACCGGGAATGGAGGCGGTGAGTTGAGCTAAATAGCGCTGAAAAATAGCAGCTGAGGAAGAGACGCCGAACGGGAGACTCTGGAGCTGGAGCAGTCCGATAGGAGTGTTGAGTGTGAGAAATTGCTTGGATTCTTCGTCTAAAAGTAGCTGTGGATAGGCATCTTTAAGATCCACTCTAGAGAAGAATTGTCCACCAGCTAGACGACGGAATAAGTCCTCTGGACGGGGAATTGGAAATATATCTGTGTCGATTTGTGCGTTGATCGTAGATCGAAAATCACCACAAAGTCGTACATTGCCATCAGGTTTCTTGATTACAACTAGTGGAGTGGCCCATTGACTGGAATTGACTGGTACCAATATTCCAGCTTCTATCCATCTTTCTAACTCCTTAGTGACCTGGTCTTGAAGTGTCATGGGTACTGGACGTGCTTTGAAAAAGCGCGGCTTAGCTCCCGATTTCAGCTGTATGTGAGCTGTATACTTTTTGGCGGTTCCGAGCGTAAAGTTGAAGACTTCAGGAAACTGCTCGAGGAGAGCCGTAATATCAGAAGTAGGTTGCAACGTAGATTCTACGTTGATGTTGTCATGAATCTGGAAGCCGAATAAATTAAAGAGATCCATGCCCATAATGTTCGATGCGGTGTAGTTGTTGACTACGAGTGGTGGAATGACCTTCCGAATTCCTTTATAACTGGCGGAAGCGTGATTTGGACTTTAATATCAATCTTCCGTTTGTTAAATGTAACAAGCTGGATGTCAGCTGGAGAGCATGAAGGTGAACCTAAGTCGTGATATGTAGCCAGGTTAACGATAGAGACAGGCGATCCAGTGTCTAACTGAAAATTGACAGAGCGATCAGAGAATGATAGAGGAACGATGATCTTGTGAGAATTCTTGGTGGGAAGAATAAGATTTATCTGATCAACTTCCATGTCCTGTCGGAGCTGTATATGCTTCGGGCGCGCTGCAGGAGTCTTAGCAGGGCGGAGCGAACTCTGACATACAGTCTTGATGTGTCCTACTTTATTACATCGTTCACAAGTGGCTTTGAAAAAACGACAGGCACGACGTTCATGATGTTTGAAACATCCTCTGCAGGAAGGCAGGAGTTGCGACTTGCTCTTAGAAGTGGGCTTCCTTGGAGAAGAATGAGAGGGAACCGGGCAAGAATGCTTGGCAGAGAGCGACTTGGCTGCGCGGTTCAAGGTAGCAGAGGACTGGCGGGCTGGAGTAGAGACTTGAGCGACTTCGTGTTTAGAAGCTATTTCTGCCGCAGTCTTGGTAGTAAGTTCGTATACCGCAGCAATACGCTGGACGTCTTCTAAAGAAGGGTTACTCTTCTTGACAGCGTCAAAACGAACTTTGTCCTCAGGAGTATGCAGAATGTCCATATCCCGAATGAGGGAATCGGTATAGGGCGTACCACAACCGTCCTTGGAACATATAAACTGGCAGGGTTTAGCTAGACCTCGCAATTCCGCTATCCATTCAGCATGAGTCTGATGCAGTTGCTTCCTGCTCTGAAAAAATTTGTAGCGAGCGGCCACTATGTGCGGGGCTTTAGCATAGTGTTCATTGATACGGGCCAAGAGCTGTGCGAACGGCACGTCAGAGAGTTGCTCCTCTGGACTTAATTTTTGTAGTAATTCGCACGTAGCATTGTCAACAGAACTGAGAAATAGTGCACGTTGGCGCTTGTCATCCGTGACGGAATGGCATATGAGATGTTGCTGTAGGCGGGCGAAATAGACTGACCATTCTTCCTTAGCCGTATCAAAAGCAGAGAACGGAGGAATTGCTGAGGGCTGTGTAGAAACAGAAAGAGTTTGCATAGCTGTGAGCAATGCCGCTTGTTGTTGCTGCATGAATTGCTGTTGTTGCTGCTGTGGAGCTTGCAATACGGCAGCTAACTGCTCGGCTGTAGCCATGTTGAGATGCGTGAGAAAAAAGAACTTGTATAGCAGCGTGTACTGAGCTGGCTGTAGGCGAGACCTTCACCGGAACAGCTGGGAGGGTGTGAGAGAGCAAGCAAGCTGAAGCGTGCCGAACAGGTGCTGCGAGCGAGAGAGAGCCTTGGAATGTCGGCTGACTGTCCGTAGGTCGAAGGAGGCTAATAGTTGCACTGTAGAAAAGGCTAACTGCTGGTAGAGGCCGTACAGGTTCCAATGTGGAGTGGTGACAGTTACGGAGTATAGTGTCACTGTGCCAATGAGTAGACGATATATTGTAAGAGTTTGTTGCCTCGTTTCGAATGAGTGGGCGACACACTGATCACTGTTTGACTTCGTCGCCAATGTGTTGGTGGCAGATGGCACGTAGTTTTTTTACCTCGTCACCAATGAGTTGTGTTGTAAACAAGATAAGGTTTACAAGAACACAACTTATTTATTTTCTTCACATAGAATGCTACAGTATGTACAGGAATAAAATATAAAATTGTCTTGAAGCAAAGTAGATGATTAATCTTGAGAGAGTTTCTGTTTCTATACGCTATGTACACTCTGAATGTATTTACACTCACTGCTATCTTGAAAAGATAGTTCTTGGGAAAGATATAGTTCGTGATAGTTGAAAACTATCATTTGCACTAGCATAGATTAGCTAAGAGAGTTCCTTCTAACTTGAAGTGTCTGAGTTCATAAGCTTGTACTAAATGAAAGCTATGTTCACAATTAGAGAATCTAATGTGTGTGTCGTAGCTTGAGTGAGCTTGCGGATGTGTGGCATACAACATAGGGGCTCAACATGGATGAAGGAACGGGAAAGTGGAGTAGTGACCTGAGGTGAAACCTCATACTACCAGAATTCCGTCCACCTGGTCGAGACACATTTTTAAGAGGAGTAGCCTCCGTGTTCGACGTTCGGTGTATTCTGCAGCAGGACACTGGGAAGAATCCTCATGAGTGACAGACAGGGAGCTCCTTGTATACTGCACACGACGTAACAGACACGCGCACTGAACACTGCACGTCGAGTCTCGAATGATCCACGCTTGCGTGAGTGTGGCTGGCTGGCGCTGAGCGAAGAGAGCGGAGGACATACAACATATTTCATCAAATATTGTAGTTCCGAGGATTGGTTCTAAAAATCACGGAATCTTTGGCTCTGTTTTTACATTGCTGCTGTGTAAATCAAGGACAGCCATCAATTTGTTTTACCTATTGACGAAGAGGCTGACGATGAGGTAGTTTTAAAGGACATTCTGAGATAACAGTATGTCTAGCCTGAACACAATTCTATAGTAATGGCATAGTCTGAAGCCTAACAAGTTCTTGGACTATCTTTTGAATGTATCTATCGAAATCATTGAGAACTGAAATATTTAGTCTGTTATGGAAACATCCGTTCATTTCTTATCGATTTAAAACTTTCCTCTTGTTCCTCTTTGCTTTCTGTGCCATGGATTTTATGCATTATACTTCCCTAGTAGCGTGCACCAATAGCTGCTTTAATTCCTTAGGACTGGTACAAACACCGTAGTTGTGGCCTTCGATTTGGTAATATGAAGAATTTCAAAAAGCAATGTTATCCAGAACACTACACTACGGACTAGTAAAATATGAGAAACGAAAAATAAAAATAATGTTAGTCATTAAATCACCTGAGGTAGGTTTTTCCGCTTGTATTTTCTTGACGGTAAATGCTTAATTTTTTGGCTTGCAAATCCGAGTGGAAAGAAATATGGCTGCAGCGCCATTTCCCGGCAATTATCGTTGTAAACTTGTTTGATACATGTACTTATATTCGAAGTGGCCACAGCATAAGTGACTATATTGAGTGGGACAATATTTAACTCCTTTCTTCCATTGCCGTGTTAATTCCGTCTTTCTGAAATCTGGATCATGATCCGATTCATAATCACCGTGGCTTTGAATAATTTCACTATGTAGATATTAATGTGCGTTTGTCTTCAAGTAGACAATCAGGACAAGGAATTTCAGGTACAAATCGTTATTACCTACTTCAGTTACGACATATTCTTGGTTTTATGACTGCGATCAGTACAGTCGTACTTTGAGCACACGACAGTCATTCTTGAGGGCGACAACGTAACTTTTAACTTCTTCAGTCTTACGAAGTTCAAACACAAGGCACTATTTCTGTGTCAGCTTATTTTATGTTCTCTGGATAATTCACTTTTTTTTTTAACAAAAAACATGGCTGCGCTACGCATTAACACTGCCTTCGTGATGTACAGGCCGTACTGTACCTCCGATGACGTCACACAAAGAGGCGAACTGTTTCCTCCGTCTGCCCCGTGTAATGCAAGGACATGATGCGTCTGTACCTTTTGTAATTATGAAATATTTACAAATGTTATAATAATATTACAGGTGAGATCATTAAAACCTGTAATCGCATCATAACTCGTTAAGTGAGGTCTATGTAAGTTTAGAAGTAGGTTTGAAGTGCGATCTGCGCGGTCAAAGCTTCAGTGTTTTAGTCGTTATGTACCCAACAAATAATTATTATGCATTAATATACAAATATGGAGACAACAAACGTGCAGCAATAAACTTTACTTCCATACCTCAAGATGACCATAAATACAGTACCTTTCTTGGTTTTATTGTTGTTGTTGTTGTTGTTGA
Organism: Anabrus simplex; assembly: GCF_040414725.1. NCBI lineage: Eukaryota > Metazoa > Arthropoda > Insecta > Orthoptera > Tettigoniidae > Anabrus > Anabrus simplex. The sequence goes on from NC_090275.1 coordinate 101,625,548, forward strand.
CACTTCTGGCACTATCGTTCGAAGACTTTCGTGGAACCCTTCCTTCTATACAAACATTTGTATCATTTTTTGTTTTAGAATACCGGTAGCCCATGTTTTCCCAAATATGAATGCACCGATCAGCCAGATCTATTAGTTACCGGTACTTCCCACATTCACGGAGACTGCCGAGGAATGGCTTTTACTCCCATTAATTTGGGGAAGAAAAGGCACTCAACATTACGAACCCAAGAAATAACCATATGTACGTTCAATTGGTTACTGTCCACTTTTATACTTGTTCTGTATCAACAATAAAACACTCTGCTATAAATCTGTGTAACAACAAAGTCAAAAGCAGAACTCGTCATCAGCTCTGGAAAATGAGTGAAACATACACCTTTATTCTTCGTAACCGGTATTTTTTCCGTTGGGATTTTCATTTTTCCTAAAGGTAACCTGCCCCCATACGAAGAAAATGAAAATATTAATGTCTAACTTGTATAGTTGTATTTTCGCCGCGGTACGCACAAGTTCTTACCTTTGTGGCAAATGCGAACTTTCACACACTGTATTTAAATTTGTAGCACATTATATTTCCACAAAAACTTGTTATACGATAACAGTTAAATGAATAAATTACAGGAGAAGTATTACGTCCCTTGAATTTACATTACTCACCACGTGAAGACATCATGCCTAACCTAAACTGTGAGGTCTCATTATCTTAACAACAGCTGTTTACGTAAATCCTGATGTGATAAATTTAAATAAAAAACATGCAATATACCTAATATATATGTTTGTCTCTCAACGGCCACAATTATCCTAAGAATGTTCCCAATCCTTATGGATTACATCCACAAGTACAATTTGTAACATTCGCTTAGCTCGCCTCAATTGATCAGCTGATCGGCTTGGCGCGCTTTCTACAGTACGGCCTGTATATTACGAAGGCAGAGGCATTAAGCAAAGATGTCGGGCGTGTCACCCCACTCTGTCTTCCTGCGTGGTTTGCAGATCCACTTCTTTGAATTCGTCATTGTCCCCACCTTAACTACTGTAAAAGTGTCCACACGCTTGCCGTATAGAATAAGGGAAAGAGAAGATTAATTGTAATGTAAACACAATAGCGGAAACTTCTTATCTCAGACACACAAATGTGATTTTTGATTTCGTTTCAAGAGGAAAATAATTTCTGTTGATTACTTGTTCTGGTTTCAGCGTCACTGTTCGTAACAGCAGGATGCACTCCAACATTTAAACAACGGTGTTTGCAGGGATGTACAAAGGAATTCGATCCACAGTGCTTAGTTACCAATCATGGAGAGATTACGGTGTCAAATCCGTGTGAACAAGAAGTCTTTCTCTGCAAGAATCCTCATGGTAACTATATTATTGCGAATGAAACTCGGTCTGTATTATTACTCCTAATTTTGTTTCAGGATTAACCAATAAATTCGCACCCATTTCTAATCATCCATGAATAGGCACACCTACTAATTGGAGTCTATTTACAAGTCGTCCTCCCTTATGTAACAACAGGCGTTCCAGCCCGTTGCTATACCTGCGGCCAGCTAATCCATACTTTCACTTCCCGAAGTCCATTCACCTCACATACAGCAGCTGTGCGTAGACCACTGGATTTGAACACAGGGCTACACAACAAACGATGACTATTGCTTGGTTGGACTCCCGAGACAGTCCAGTAATTCACGCGGTAACCTGCAGCTCAACAGTATTCAGCAGCAGGTCGATACTCAAAAAAAGCAAATATTACCACAGGTCGATTTACCCTCACAATCGAGATAGCGGCTTCCCTCGCTGATTCGACAGTCCGGGTTGTAAAGTCTTCCGTTCAACACGTCTTCAGTCTCTCGGACACCACTATAACCACAACTCCTCTTACAGACATCAGTGAGACACTAGCGACAGCTAACACCTCCATCGTCCTCCACCCAGCCACCGAAACCAAATACACTGAATCCACCATGGAGTCCAACACTGACTCCGAGTCCAGCACCAACACTAACTATTGCACCACAACAGAGCCCAACTCAGGCTAACTGTCCGCAGCTAGCCTCCTCTTTTGTAGATCGGGTGATGGGAACCAGGAAATTCACGAGGTGGGTAGAGGTGGAACATTATCGCTGAATCTCCAAGAAACTCGCAGGTAAGCCAGCCGACGAGAATAAAACAATGAAAGGCCGGCCCATCCCACAGTCGGATGGGAGATCTCCGATCGTCTGAATATTAAAGGGGCTGTAATGGGGCTGGCAGGTAACAATATACTTCTTACAAATTCACTTAAGGGGAATTTATGAAAATTAGGGAACTCAACTCAGAACTGACTGCACAGGACCTGATCGAGGCGAACAACACAGCCATGGGAGTTGCTACATTTTGGAAATGCTGACCGGACACGGAAAAATGATGATGATGATAAATGAATGAATACTTCAGTAAAAAATATTTGGGTATTATTGCACAGAAGGATTCTATAAGACTTAACCTAGGAGTAGGGGTGACTCCTCTAAATAGGCAGTAAATGAAATACCGGGTGATGCATGCAACAATTTATAATATTCCTCTCGAAATTTTGCATTTAATGTTCTAGGTGGCTCTCAAAGTACCCATTGTGCAGTAAAATATATTCATTATTCAGTAGGCATGATGTTTTGGGGTCTATTCGTGCGAAAATTAATTTTGGAAGGTGCTATAGCATGGAGAGTTTAAAATAAAATAAAGATTGAATTCAAATTTGTTGATGACTTGTGAATAGTTAAATTGCATAATAATCATCGTAGTAGTTTGTGATGAGTGGAGCACACTTTCTTCGCTATTCATTGCATGTCGTTGATCAGTAAAATAATGGAACATATAGGAGTTATTATATGAATTACGAGGAAGTTAAATAGCATTGTAATTTCTTCGCATCGGGGACCTGTATGAGAATAACCATGAGATAATATAGTACAATTTTACATTACCTCCAAAATTTGCACAATCGCTTCTGTTAATCAACCAGTTGTAAGCCCGTATCCATCACCAAGCAGAGGTACCAATACGAGGAACACATTAAAGGAAGGAAAATTTTCCTCGCACTGGTTAACTAAATAGTTTTGATACGTGGCGCTCCATCTCGATTTAGAGGAAAAACTTCTGTACGCTATCGTTTAAGTTCAGTTGTGCACAATAATATTCCACCGGATCAGCTCACCGAAATAGACCAGTGGTAGAGGCTCAGAGCGGGTTCCGTTGGAGTAGAGAGCAGCACTACCTACTCTTAGAAACGTTAATTTTAATTTACCACTGTCGAAGTCATGGCAAAGAGGGCCTCTTGGAGATAATTTTGAACTCTGGGTGTTTGCCAGCAGACAGCGGAAATGGTGGTGTCATCAGCATGCATGTAGACATTCGCGCGGGGGACGGGGTATGCCGGACATGTATAATTTGAAGAGTACTGGTGAGAAGACCTCTCCCTGAGAGACCCCCAGCGTTGATAAGGCGGGGGTCCGACAGGGAGTTGCCAATCTGGACCTGAAATTTTCTTTCTGAGAGATAACTGTGGAGGAGATAATTCATGCAGTTGGGAAAGTCAAGAAATTTAAGTTTATAGGTAAGTCCTTCGTGCCATACCCTGCCAAACGTTCGCGAGATGTCTAGAAAACAGACTCCTGTGTGCCTCCTGTGGTTGTAATTTTTGGTGATTTCTTCAGTGATCCTCATAAGTTGATGAACGGTGGAGTGACCACTTCTGAATCCAAACTGCTCAACCTTGAGAAGATGCTTGTCGTCGATAAAGGCTTGCAGGCGGGAGAGTAAACTAGTCTCGAAGAGTTTGGAGTGGATGGAGAGAAGAGTAATTGGTTTGTAGTTTGTAGGGAAGGTGGTCTTGGGGCTCACGATGACTTTTACCAGTTTCCAGGGGTTGGGGAATTTGGCGCATCTAAAGAGAGCATTGATATTTTAGTGATGAAAGTTAAGGCTTTTCTTGGGAGATTTTTCAAGAAGGTAGCTGAGATATTATCTAGCCCAGGAGTTTTCCTATTATTGAGTTTACAGATGGCAGCGAGCAGTTCTGAGGGGGAGACAAACTTGAAATCAGGGGGGAGGTTGACTTCGCCTAGGTTATCAATGTCCTCCTCAACAAGTTCAATAAAGTCGTCATCACACGGTTCGGTGTTGGGAGTGCGTCTCTTCTAGGGTATCTGCAAGAGCGTTTGATTTATCATAGTCGCAATGTGCCAATCCTCGATGTCCGTGTAGGGAGGGTACGCAGGTCCTCTTCCTAGTGAATCTTCTAGCCATCCTGTGCAGAGAGTTATCTGCCACACTTAACTCAGCTAGTCTAAATTTCCATGATCTGATTTTATGATTCCTGATACCCCCATCAGATTTCGTTTCTGGCGGTTCCATACTGATTTGAGACAAGGGTCTCTGGAGAGGTGCCACTGCTTGTGGGTGCGGTTTTTAATTTTGATCTGATCAAGGATTTATATTGGAAGTGAGTCAGGCTCTTGGTCCTGGCCACGCAAGGTCCCACGGCGGAAGATTTAGCTGCGGCGATGATGGCGGAGTTATCTCCTTTGTGAGGAAGTCAGTATATTCCGGTCTTTTCACGCTGGGGTTGCCGTGGACATTGGATTGTAAGGAGTCACGGTAGGCTTGCCAGTTGATTTTACGAAGGTGGATAGGGATGGGAAGTGAATCGGACTTGAAGCAAAGGTCATGAGAACGGGGAGATGATCTGAATTAAGAGCGTCGATGGTGGTTAATTTAATATAGTGGCGGTTGTTTGAGGAGGTGGCATCAGGCATGTTGTTAGGGTTGTGGGAGTAATATGTGTGACGTTCAGGACCACGTGTGAGCAGGAGCTTATCGTCACAGTATCGTGCCAGCTGGTTGCCTCTGGGGGTGGAGGTGCGACTGTCCCATCGTGGCTTCTTGGCGTTGAAGTCTCCGGCAAGCAGATGTTGGAGTCCTGGGCGAATGATTTTATACAGAACAGCTGAGTCAAATGTGGCGTTTGGTGAAATGTAGCACGCAGAGAGACTGAGGGGTCCTTTATACGTTGCTACTTCGATGGTGGTGGCTTCGAGAGAGAGTAAAGTCAGGAGGGGTAAGGATACTTTGATGGTAAAGGGTGTTACGGATAAAGATGGCAGTTCCACCATGTTCACGGTTGGGACTGTCATTTCTGTAGGACTTGAATTTGGGAATGTGGAGGGAGTGGCGAGGTTTGAGCTACGTTTCAAAAATTAGAGCAATATCTGCCTTCAGTTCCTTGAGTAGCTCACACAGTTCGACATGTTGACGTGGAAAGCCTTCGGCGTTCCAAGAAAAGGACCCTCAGTTCCCTGGGGGATGCTCTGTTGTTGGAGGAGTTAGGCATCTTGGAACCACTCTAAGAAGGCTTCGAGTAGGGCTTGCTTTCTTGCAGCAGGTGTAGGTGCTGCAACAATACGAGAGAGGGTTTTCTTAATTCATGTAATTAGGCCCTTGATAGTTGGGTCAGAGAGGTGTTCGAATAATTCCACTAGGTCGGAAGAGCTAGAGGTATGAGAGGGGTTTGACGGTGATTTCCTTTCTGATAAGAGGGCTGTGGTTCCTTGGAGAAGAGGAAAGTCATCAAGCGTGAAGCTGATTGCATTAGAGGGTGGAGACGATGCAGACTCACAGGCCTCACGGATCACGGATTGTAGCGTTAGCGTATGTAACATTGGCTTTGAGTTTTGATAGAGGGGTGCTGGAGGCACCTTTGCGAGTTGAAGGGAGTCTGGAGTTGTAAGATTGGAGGATCCGGAGGTAGTGACTGCAACCCCGGTAGTTGGCGGAATGTTGGTCACCGCAGTTGGCACAGCGTGGTTTCTGTGAACGGTCTCCTCTTTGAGGGTGGTCGTTTGAGGTGTGGTAGTCTCCGCATATCACACATCTTGAAAGACAATGAAAACCTCCGGAAAGATGGCCGTACCGTTGCCATTTGAAGCATTGAACTGAGCCACAAGGACTCTTGTACTTCTCGATCATGATATCAGTGTGGAGGAACTGCTTGATTTCGAAGATGTCGTGGTCGTCAGAGTGGTTGGTACAGTAGGTGACAAGGAAGAGTGGGAGCTTCCCTTTGTCTTTCTGCGATGGCATCAGAGCTACGGAGGCGACGCAGAATCCAATAGACGAGAGTCTTCTGCAATCTCTTCCAGGTCTTGCGTATGGTGAAGGCCACGGCGAACTACTTTTCTGTGGGCTCTGTCAATGAGGAGTCTGGTATGATGCTGGCCATTGCATTTTTGGATTAGGGCTTTCAGAGCTTCGAAGTCTTCTAAGTTGCGTGTTTGAACTCGGATGCCATCGTGAAGAACTTTGATGGCATATTCAGTTTGACTGGACTTCAAGCGGTCCGTGAATTGTTTGATATTCTTCACATCTCTGACGTAAACAGCAGGTATCTTGATTCTGGGGGTTTGAGATGTCTGGGGGGGAATTAGGTTTGGGGGGATGTGCTGGGGGGAGTTGTAGATTGCTGGTAGGAGCTGTTAGGGAGGGGGCAGGGGGAAGGGGCGGAGGAGGTTGAGGGCTTAGAAGCAGGGGGTTTGTGGGGAGGTGGGAGGAGCGGAGGTTTATTGAAGATGTCGAACTGGTTAGATACTACCAGGGCCTTGGGTTTGACGTCGTAGATTTTCATCCTTCTTCTTTATGAGGGGATGAAAATGATCCATCTGTAGATCCGTCGGGAGAAGCAGAATCATCAGAGTCTGGAGTGAGGTTGTCCAGACTGACAGACTGGGTGACAGGTGATCTTGCTCTTGACAGAGGTGGTGGTTGAGAAGATGATCTGATCCTGACGTGGTTGACTGGAGGCATCGGTGAAACTGTTTCAGTATCCATTGATGCGGAGAAGTAGTAACTACCGAGGAGGCAGTGGAGTCAGATGGGTGGGTGGAGGGGGAGGTGCGTGAGGGGTTTACGCAGAAATGGGGGAGTAATGATTGGGGGAATTTCTATTTTGTCACACTTGTATTTCCTCTCGGGCATAATGCTCACTGCAGCTGGATTAGCATCAGACAGCACTCGTGGGCTGTTTCTATTGATTTTACCCATAGTGTAACGGGTTTGATGGGGGCGACTGGGGTGGAGTCAGTCTGCAAAGAACCAGAAGGGTTCTTGCCTACTTTGGTCATAATGAATTGGCAGAAAAGGGGGGGTCGCCCGTGCCGAGGGAGGGGCCCTAAAGCACTAGGACTTAGGGGGCAGCCAATTATGCACATCTATGCAGTCAGTCAGGGTTGGAGAGAGTGAGCAGCAGGGAGGAGCGTCAAACACCGGAGGCGGACTACAAGAACATTGTTTTCCTGCTGTCCAGGGCGAGTTTTGTTGGTTGTGGTTGGGACCACTGACAGGATGCGAGCTGCGGTCAACAGGCGACAAGTAATATGATGGCTGACGGTACAGCAAAGAAACGTTTAATGGGGACCTGATGCCGAAACAGGACGCTAAGAGCTCAGCTACACTACCAGTCCTGCTACGGAGACCGGATGGTTATAGCTGGACGATGGATAAACGAGGTCCACTATAAAGACAAAAACGCTCAAGTCAGCCCAGAGCAGGCTGAGGATGAAGGGCTGGCGACGAACTGGAGGCTGCGGTGATGCAGTAGAACGAGGCTAAGACTGGGATAGGTAGGCAACACGCAAGGCGTGGTACGGTGTCTGGCGAAGGCCGTTGAATAGTTCGGACTGCGCAGAGAAAACTTAGAAGATGCTCTATATTGCAGGGCTCTCTGTGGAAGTCCGAAGGCTTGACTCTTGACGGCGAAAGATGGCGAGCTGACGCTCAACTGGGAGCAAGCTCGGTGATGGGTCTCTGCGGTGTACTTCGAACGAGCGTAAGGCCAAAAGTGGTGAATGAATAAATGGTAAAATTAATGGTGATCCCTAACGACCGGCAACGACGTATTACTAAATAAATAGTCAGTGCCTCTGTTGAAATTGTTAGGATTTCTACAGCTTCCCGTATAATATCAGACCTGGAGTGGGTAAGAGCTCGAACAACTTGGAACACGATATCATGACCCTCTCTTAGGGCGTGCTCAGTTATTGCTGATTTCTCTGGAAAGTTGAAAAAGGTATTCCGTTGGTGTTTCTTTGTACGAGCTATAAGTCGGCCGTCATGTTTGGCGACGGTATACCTTGTCGCTGGTACAGGGAATTTTGTACAAACCAGGATATGATAGCGGGAACAATTTTACCTTGCTTTTGCCTAAATTGTGTGCAATATTTTTGACGGTGTCTAATACGGTTTTCATATTGTGCTTGCATAGGAACTTTGAAATTCTATCTTTGATATTGTGGGTGACAGGAAGTTAGGCAGTTCCTTTCACTTCCTTCTTCTATGTGTTTATATTTCAAATCAATTGCCTTTGTGGTGGTTCTCTGGTTATATTTTCAAATTCTACCGTGTATTGCTGCATGTAAGCACTTGGCACCCTGATTGTTCTCAGATTTAATAATTACATTTCTTTATTTACAGTTCGTGTGTATGACACTTATCCTGGAGACTGCGATGAAGAAAATTTGTAATTAATATATTCTAATTACTCTGCGAAAGAGTAGCGAAGATAAATAAATATTAAAGATATTTGTGTTTCCGTCGTCCATTTCTTTACATCAATGCTATCTTAAGCGGCCGACTGCAAGAAACTTCATGAATTGCTATCTAGGGGATATTCCTGCAAATTCTTCACGTTTGAAAATATTCCTAATTATTGTACATGACTTAGAATCCAGATGCTTGGGAACTGAGAGAAAAGAGAACGTCAAAAAATTTATGGTTGTTGATCAGTTGCTTATATTTTGATCGTTGCTGACCTGGGTACAGGAGAAGTTGGCATCGAGCTGATTGTGGATTACCGAAGAGTCACGTAGTATTTAAGTAGTTGTGGACGTGACTATTTGTGAATGAAAATGAATTTACGGAATCCAGTATTACTGTCAAGAGTAAAGACTGTGTTAAGGACGATACAAGAGTACGTTGGCTGCGCTGTTCGGATCAGTTGCATTCGAGAGGATGTCGGCAGCCATAACGGTATTTCTTGGTTTCCCATTTTTACACCAAACGTAGGTTGAGGCAGTACTTTAATTTTGATAACAGTTCCTTCCTTGCCAGTTCTGAATCCTGTCGTATAATATAGTTTCTGTAGGTCCTGTCTAAATCAGTGTTTGGCAAATCTATGGCCAAGTCACACATCAGTACTGGAGAAGGGCCTCAAGGGAAAATGATGAAAGAAAATAATGTACCTGATTGTGGGGAAACATACTAAACTTCAGTAAGAAGAGTGCTAGAGGGTAGTTACTAGGATATAAAACTTAAGTGTAGTTTGATCCATTTTAAAACAGCGACCCTCGACATTCCATTAAGTGGATGCGAGTTTGTACAGGACTAGGTCATTTTCATTCTGTCGGAAATGACATAAGTCATCACAATGAAGGAGTGCACCAAGTCAACAATCGTGGCCGAAAGAAAATGTACTCTTCAACTCCGTGGTTCATATAGAAATACTGTAAGCCGGTGAATGGCTCTACATGAACTGCAAGTTGGACAAGCAACAAGTCTCGGAAACACGAATCCTAAGAAAAGTTATGAGCGCTGTTCAGACTGAGGAGTATGTAACTTTCGACAAGAGAAGATGTTTTTAGGAAGCGGCGAGATTCTCAGCCTCGGAGATCATGAAGAGGAGACTGTTATTCTCCTTTATTTGTAAAAAATGAATTGTTATAGACTTATCGAATACCTTTTTGATTATTTGTGGACAAAGGGAGATCATTACATCATGGAATGAGGAAGGGCGAAAAAGTATGTGAATGTTAAACATCTGGGATGTCTGAATTTACAGAAAAAATGCTCCGGAAGACACTGAAATAATTGGAATTGTTTCAATTCCAAGGGATAACTAAAAAGGCCGGAAGAAACCGGGCAGAAAAAATGAAGCAAGAAAGCGGACTCATGACGAATATATGACACAGAGAATGTTCCACACAAAGCAGAAATGATTTTGTAGCCTGATGGTAAGTGGTCGATTCATTTGTAAATAATAAAAGGAATAAAAAGAAGAAGAATAAGAAGAAGTCCACCACCTAGCAAGTAGTACCGAAGTATTATAGCTAATGTCATATTATTATTTTATTAAGTAATGGACACTTTTCATTTCTAAAACCAGCCTTGTAAACATTTCTTCTCTAATCGTTTCAGTTTCCGCTAATATTTAAGGTGTAAATCGTAATGTTATGGAATTTTTTTCAAGGTATTATGCGTAGTGTATTATTATGTACTATTTATAAAATATTATTCATTTAAATTAATTTTATTTTATTTTTATTAGCTAAAAGAGGAATCAATTTTGGAAATTTATCATCCAATCACTTCAGGCAGTGGAAAATTAGCGATAGTTTGCTTAGCATTTGCAGACTGCCTAACAGTCCTAACTCGATACAGGTCTGGAGCCCAATATCACATTGAAATCCTGAAAGAAACAGCGGGAATTATCCTGAAGGGAGAGAATACATGAGCTGAAAAAAAGTAGCGCCGAAACGCTCGGGGAAAAAATTTGGTGAAATTAAATTATTTAAATTAAAGGTGATTACAGTTAAAGGGTGTCGCAGGGAAATCCAACGGAATTAATTGCCAGCAGTTACAAAATGCATATCGACTAACCCAAAATATCTACAGCAAAAATGTATCGCGTAGGGCAGAAAACTAAATCGACAATATAGCCATTAAGCCAGAATGGTTTAGGGGTCAAAAACGTTAATTTTGAACAGGAAAGAAGACATTGAAAAACTGAGAAAGCGGAAAGCTAAATCATAAGAACAAATAGCCCAAGGCTCGTCTATGGACTACAGCGACTCAGAGAGAGAGACAAGAAATCAAACAATACACTAATATCCACAGTAACATTAGAAAACGCTAGTTAAGATTCTATGAACATATTAAGAGAATGAACACAGACTTGAAAAACAAGTAGTCAAATTCTATGAAATCAGGCGTTAAACAGACACAATGAAATGTTTTTGCGAAATCAATATGGATTTGAAACCGGCAGGAATTGCACTAGCTGATGTCCAAAATTGAGTTATCTTCGGATCCGTTGTTCACAAATATCAAGTTGACCATGAGGAAGGACCAAAGCAGAAGGCTGAAACAACGTAGTCTGCAGATTTAAAGGAAGTCCACAGTAAAACAGTGAAAGAAATATGGGCTTCAAGAATGCAAATGCACGCCTTTAGTGTGTACGTACTTGTTGTTACCCTGATAACCGTTCAATGGCATGTGGATCAGTTGTAGAGCCATTGATGATTATGTTAAAGAAGAGATCAACAAAAATCACTCGGAAAAATAGGTCCAGCAGTTATACGATCAGTTGTTATACGTCTAATTGTGTCTAATAGCCGCGATCACTCGCTCATTTAAAGAAGAAATTGGATGGAAACAAAATGAGGACGGAGATTCATAAGCTCAGAACCCGTGGTCATTGGATACTTATAGTCAGAAAATATCATTTAATGTATAAGCAAAGACAGTAAGTGAAGTTTACATTTCCAGCGGTAGGAAAAAGCTAGTCTAATGTGTGACATCAAATACTTGAATACCCCAATACCGGACAGCTCTAGCTCAACAGCATTGAGTGGAGTGCGAACAGCGACGGTGGTGACATCTAGCATGTTGATGTGAACTGCATACTTGTCTATGCTACAGTTGAGAAGAATGCACTACACTTATTGGGAATGTGCTTGTTAAAATAATTTAATAATCATAATAATTAATAATGAAATTTTAAAATGTGAAATGCCTCCTTCATAAACCTCCAAACGAGCATTATGTTAAGCGTGCCTTTCGCTATGTCTTAAAAATTATAAAGCAGAATTTGTTAGAGGATCCACCCAGCCTCTGGGAGGAATATTTAACAACTACTCTCTCCTCTTCTTTTTTGCCTTTTCTCAATTACCTAGTACAGTACTTCGTATGGACTTTGCCTAGTTTTCCGGCCGGATGTATTTCCTAACAGCAATCATATGTGGAGGGATATGTACTGTACTCACTACTGCGTGTTTCTCTGGTTGTTTTTCGTATGATATGTAGTGTATATTTGAAGAAGCGTATGAATACGAACACAAACCCGTAGCCCCCGATCTACAGGAATTAACAGACGCGATTAAAATCTCCGACTCAGCCGGGAGTCGTACCAGGGCCCTCTGAACCGAAGGCCAGTAAGCTGACCATTCCGTGGTGGTGATTTTTGTTTTAAACTGGCCAACCATCCTCTATTAACAATAATCAGAAGGGAAATGGAAGAGGTCCAACACTTAGAAGAATCAAGGTATTATTAAAAAGGAGGAGGGGGGGGGCACGAAGCGCTGACCATTCAGCCAAAGCGCCAGAAGGGGCAGATAACTTAACAACATCCATGATTTATTAACATTTTGGGAAAGAGAAGCTGTAATTAAGGAACAGAAATTTTGGTCCATTATTTTGTCTTCTTCTTCTTCTTCTTCTTCTTCTTCGGTACGGCCGATCTTCCCGAACTCTACAGGGGAACTCACCTCACGCTGGTATCTCGCTTTTGCTGTATTTTGAATTTTCTGTTTTACCTCTGAAGACAGAAATACACAATATATATAACACAAATTGGGGTTACGTGAGTGAACTACGATGTTCCTGACAAGGTAGAAGTGTTCAGAGTTTCCTAAAGTCTCTTTCACAAATTTATGCATGAAAAATTACCATACACGCGTATTAAATTAGTTGGACAAGTGCTCAAGTCTGTGCCATTAATACACTGAAATCATTTTCTTACGCTGGGCTGAGTGGCTCAGACAGTTGATGCGCTGGCCTTCTGATCCAAATTTGGCAGGTTCTATCCTGGCTCAGTCCGATGGTATTTGAAGGTGCTCAAATACGTCAGCCTCGTGTAGGTAGGTTTGCCGGCACGTAAAAGAATTCCTGCGGTACTATATTCCGGCAACTTGGCGTCTCCGAAAACCGTAAAAGTACTTAGTGGGACGTAAAGAAAATTATTTTTATTATTTTCTTACAGTAAAAAAAAAGCTGACTGGATTCGAAACTAATGGCCTTCAATTTTCAATTTCAAGACTACCGCGATGACCATTACGCTACAGGCTCACAAGTTTTCGATTGTGAAGTTTATGGTACTGTTTAACAATGTGGACCCTCACGTTTGAGTATACTAGAGTTTCACATTTGTAAATATTATCGGTTTTACGTCCCACTAACATTTCAATACAGTGTTTGATTGATTTTCTTAATATAAGGGGCATAGAAGGTAACCTCAACACAGATGCGAGGCCATTACTTTTTTTAATACTTGCGGTCCTTATCAGTTCCCATCCCATTATCTTGCTGGGTAATTTGTTCACCACATAACACTTTTCTTGGAATATAACTGCAATGTAAGATTATTTAGTGACAAATACTGATACATTATAAACAACACGCCAATGCTCCAAGAATCATACAGATGGCAATATGTTATTGAAGAGTTCGTCACACCAAGTCATGTAGGTAGCAGCACCATCAATTTTCTCGCTGAAAACCGCAAGCTGTCCGGTATTGTCATATTAAAGTATTTGGTGACATTCAGGTGGTGGAGGCCATAATTTGAACGATGCAATTTCAGTTAAGAAGGTGCTGAAGTGACAATCGATTGTATACGTCATGAAGATACGAGTAAATGGTGAAGTGTTCCTTTGTATAACTTCCTAACTAGAAGAGTTGATATTATCAGAGAGTTTATTCCTCAAATGTCAAAAACATATGGAAAGGAAATTATAAACTAACGAACTTGGCAGAAATTATGAAATGCGAACCAATATTGTTGATGTAATAATTGTTAATGGAATTTTGTTTCATGAACGATGTATTGTAAAAATTGAGATTGAAGGTCGAAGTAAGAGCTGAGTAAAATGCATTAAGAAAGAGCTAATTGGAAGCGTAGAGTTTGAAAACATATTTAAAGAAATATTAGAAGGATATAATATTATTTAAAATAACAAGGCTTAATATTTGTTATCAGAACAAGGCGAGTGTTTTGGGTTAATAGTGAAATCACTGTAATAATTCCGCCTATATAAGTTTTAGGTCCAAATGCTTACGATGGCTGAAGATTGTCTCTGCAATGTCATGATGAGAGTTAATATGCGGGCTTAGAAGGGATTAGTGTCCTGAGAGGCCCGGGTTGGTGCTAAAATGAGTGCCAGATTGAGATCGATGAAATGGAGAGATGAGAGCAACGTCATGTAACCATCAACGAAAAGTACGCAAGATATTGTCCTTCTTCATTCTATCATGTAGAACGCATAGTAGTAGAGTGGATATCTTTCATTTTGTCATGAGGTGACATAATTGAGACAACTTGAGTAACCTAATGTGATCGTCGCAAACGTTCAGTGATATCCGTAATTGCAGCTAAGTTGAATGTGGATATATTGGAGTCATTTGTCCCGTGCAGTGTTCAACTTCTAGAATACGCATTTCGTCGAAAATTATCCCGAATTTCTCTGTAACTGTCGTGAATATAAAGAATTTTTTTCTTCATAATTTAAATTATATACTAGTACTGCGTAGATAATCTTGTGAGGTGATGTGATTTTAATGTCGATTTTAAAGCTCTTCTTATGTGATAATTTTCGTATACGCGTACGTTGTGCAGATGTGAGTGTTTCGTCAGATTAATACCATGATGATTATGACATGTTTTGTGATGATAAAATGGTTCTTCAGATAAAGATGCTTGTGTATTTCTTTGGGATGGATAATTATGAATAAGCATGGTGCGCATGAAGGTATTATGAATTGAAAATGATAGGATCGTCGATAAAGTGTTTTCATGGTGAATTGAGGTTGTTATGGTGTATGATTTGTTGAAAATAGGTATTACGAGAGTGTAATATATAGTATTCGAGATTTTCAGGGAATCTAGGGTTGACAGTGATTGATTAAAGTGTGCATCATACACAGATAAGAGACTCCAGAGGTAGACAAGCAATAATTGATGTTAATGTTTTCACTTAATGTTTCCGAAGTTTATAAGTGTTGACATATATGCAGTCATCAAAATATTAATTTGAGGCGCGACACGATGCGAATATTAAAATATTTGAAAGCATAATCACTGATAGGATATCTTTGACAAAAAATAACGTTGAGATGCATGTAGGCCTACTGAAGTATCATACTTAAGCAAAGATGTTGTCACCTGGCAGTGTACAAGTTTTATTAATTGAGTAGTTGCTTCGTAGTGTGGATCTTTCCTAGTAATGGTACATCTTCACAATTTTCAGGAGGATAGTTCTGGCGAGACCTGATGCTGTTAAATCATTTCCAGATCTTTTTGTTTATTATGACGGTATTATTGTACATTTAACGTGGCGGATATGAGTTCCCGGAATATGCTGTTCCTATTCGACCGAATTTATTAAATCTAGTTGAAATGCCTTTGAATGATATATGATCACTTATTTAAGAATGGCGACGTTGGATATAGGTTATTAGGAAACTCAAGTTGATAGGTAATGAGACAATTTATGCGAGAAACGATAATAATGATGGAATGTAGAAAGATGAAATCTTGGATCAGTGAGTGATAAAGACAAGTGAGATGATTGACTTTTCTCATTTCAATTCTATGATTGGCGAACAATTAATGATAACAGAGTAATTTTATGGATTTTGACACTAAATTTTAAGCAAGTTAATGTTGATTTTAAATTATTTTTACTAATGTGCGACTGGTTATGTATAGCATCAAGCAACAAAGCATTCAATCTAGATTTTATTTTCTTAAAATTTCGACTTATGTTATGATGTAAGATTATTGTCATCTAGTTCTACTTACTTTAATTTAATTAAATTGGGAAAATCCTTCCAATAAACTAACATTCTCGATATCTTCATATATTGAATTATGAATTATTTTAGACTTACATAATTAATTGAACAATTCCTTGTTATAACAATAAGTGCCTAACGTTAAATAGAAAAAGGGACCTAACCGGTGATCGTCGAATGTCCATGCCATGAGTGGAGACTCGTGTATCTCCGCTGACTCCAGCCGAGGCGCATTCACATTATCCTCGAACCCCTGACAGAAACGAACCACGGACGTTTAGAATACATACTAGCGTAACTGGAAAGTATTACGCCATGAAATCGATGACCGAATGCCACCAAACGGATACGTTGATTACAGTTTCATCCTCATATGACGTACTGTTAGTACAGGAAAACGCTATTCCTCTGAGTGCGTAACATTACAAGCCACTCCTCCTAGACGTTGCCTCGCTTGTTTCTCCTTCATCCTCAGGGTTGGTCAAAATCTACGCATAAATGTTACCGGTTTTCCTTTATACCCGAAATTCTTCTGATCATGAGTGTACAAGCACAATGTGAATATAAATCCAATTTCGTTTATAATATAATATAATATAATATAATATAATATAATATAATATAATATAATATAATATAATATAATATAATATAATATAATATAAAAGAAAAAAGTCAAAGCAAAAGCAAAGTCATCTCCCTACAGGCCATGAAGGCCCTTGGAGGGGTGGAAGGTAAAGGCTTCCACTATCCGTAACCTCGGCACTTGATGGGGTAGAGTGGTTAGCTCTACGCCCGGCCGCCTTTGCCCCCAGGAATTACTCTGGTACTCATTTTTGGTGTAGGCTGAGTGAACCTCAGGGCCATATGCACCTCCAGAAGTGGAAATCTCATTTCTTAAATTTTACGACTTCCTGACGGGGATTCGAACCCACGTCCTTCCGGGCGAGCCGAGCACGCCTTTACCGCCTCAGCCAGGCAGCCCCTATAATATAATATAATATAATATAATGTAATATAATATAATATAATTTAATAGAAATGGTACGTTGCCTCCGGAGAGGCACGGTGCAATTCAGTCTAGATGACGCCTTATGGCCCCAAAATTCGGTGAATTCCACCGCTGCAAACGATACACACACCCGGCCCCCGAACCATCGGATTTAGCCAATGGAGGTGAAAATCCCCGACACGGCCGGAAGTGGAGCCCGGGACTCTTTGGGCTGGGGCCTCCATGATAACCGTTTAGCCATTATAATGTAGTGTGTTCAAAAACCTATATATTATCATCTGAAGTCGACGTTACAGCCTGTGGGCATTATTTCAAATTCAATTCAGTTCTTCAGCGCTGCAGAAGGGTGTCACGGGAAGATGATCAAAGAAATTCTTTAGCAGATGCTAGAGAGACATACAGACCATACTAAATATTTTTAGTAAATAGAGTGCTAGAAATTTTTAACTCGGTAAGTATAAAGTATAATTGCTTCCAGTTTTAAAGCATTGTCCCTTGATCTCCTGTGAAGAGGTGGTAAATTTCTCCAAATTTAAGTATTTTAATTCATCGAGAGATATTCAGTGGACTCAACCAAATATTGAATATACGATTGTTGCGCAGTACCTCAATAACGCTAACTTTTGAGTTGTAACCTAATAACAATGAAGAGTATTCTAGTGAATGTCATGTATATTTTTGTTGTTGTTGACTGACTCATCAGTCCATAGACTGGATTGATGGAGCCCTCCATGCCAAACTATCCTGAACTACACCTTTCATTCCTACAGAACTGCTGCACCCTACATTTGCTCTAATCTACTTGTCAAATTCATACCTTGGTCTACAGTAACCGTTCTTACCGACTACACTTCCCTCAAAAACCAACTGCACAAGTCCTGGGTGTCTTAAGATGTGTCTATCATTCCATTTCTTCTTCTCGTCAAATTTAGCCACAACAATATCCTCTCACCAATCCAATTCAGTATCACTTCATTCGTTATTCGAACGATCCATCTCACCTCCAGCATTCGTCTGTAACACCACATTTCTAAAGCTTGTATTCTCTTCCTTTCTGGGCGAGTTATCGTCCATGTTTCACTTCCATACAATGCAACTCTCCAAACGAAAGTCATCAAAAACATTTTTCTAACTATTATATCAATGCTCGAAGTGAGCAAATTTCTCTTCTTAAGGAAGTCCTTCCTTGCATGTGCTAGCCTGAATTTTATGTCCTCCTTACTTCTGCCATCGTTAGTTATTTGACTGTACAAGTAACAATATAGATCCACTTCCCATTTCCATTTCCTAATCTAATATTTTTTGCACCACCTGACTTCACACGACTGCACTCCAGTACTTTTGTTTTGGACTCTTTTATTTTCATCCCGTACTCCTCACCCAAGGCTCTGTCCATACCATTCAGCCCTTCTGCAGATCTTCTGCAGTCTCAGATAAAATAACAATAACATCGGCAAATCTCAGGGTTTAGATTTCCTCTCGTTGGATTGTGATTACCTTTCCAGATTCTTGTTTGAATTCCTTTACTGCCTGTTCTATATAAACATTGAAAAAGAGGGGGAGGGGAACTGCAGGCTTACGTCACCCCTTTCTGGATTGCCGCTTTTTCATAGGGCCTCGATTCTTTTCACTGAAGACTGATTATTATATAGATTGTAGATGAATCTTCTTTATCGATAGCTGATCCCGAATAACTTCAGAATCTCAAATAGCTTAGTACAATCAACATTATCAAATGCCTTTCTAAATCTACGAACGCCATGTATGTGGACTTGGCCTTCTTAATTTGATCCTCTAAGATGAAACATAAAGTCAGGACTGCTTCACGTGTTCCTAATTTCTTCTGAAGCCAAATTGATCTCCTCCCAACTCAGTTTCGACTTGTAATTCCATTCTTCCCTAACTAATACGTGTTCGAATTATGCAGGCGTGAGATACTAAACTAATGGTGCGGTAGGTATCACACTTCTCAGTAACGGCTTTCTTGGGAATGGGTATAACAACATTCTGCCGAAAATCGAATGGCACTTCCCCTGTCTCATACATCCTGCACAATAGTTGGAATATCCTCGCCATGCTGGTTTCTCGTAAACCAGTCAGTAATTTAGAGGGAATTTTATCAATTCCTGATGCTTCGTTCCTCTTTTGTGTCTCTCAATGCTCTGTTGAATTCCAACCTTATTTGGGTCACCCATTTCATCAGCATCAACAGATCTTTTTGTTCCAGAACCATATCATCTACAGTATGTCCTTACGTCGAGGCAACTGTTTGATGTGTTCGTACCAACCTTCTGTCCTGTCTTCTTTCCCCAGAAGTGGTTTTCCATCTTAGCTCTTAATATTCATACACCTAGATTTCCTCTCTCCAAAGGTTTCTCTGATTTTCCTGTATGCATCATGTACCTTTCCTAAGACAATACCACTTTCAAACTCCTTGCACTTCTCCTTCAGCCATTCTCCCTTAGCTGTCCTGCACTTCCTATCCACTTCATTCTTTAATCGCCTGCATTCTTTCCTGCCCTCTTCACCTTTCGCATTCTTGTGTTTACGCCGTTCATTGACCAGGTCTATTATCTTTTGAGTTATCTACTGACTCTTTGTTGATCTATTCTTTCTTGCTAACATAAGCAGCCCTTCTAAACTCACTCACTCTTCATGACTGTCCATTCTTCTTCTACTGTGCTTCTTTCAGACGTTCCATTTAATTCTTGTGCAACATGTACCTTGAAACAATCACTCACACTAATTTCTTTCAACATGTCTAGATCCCTTCTCACTGGATTCCTTCCCTTTCAATTTCTTGAACTTCAGATGGCTTTTCATGACCAAAAAGTTGTGATCAGAGTTCTCGTCTGCTCCCGGCAAAAATGTTGCATTCCAAGATCTGAGGTCAGAATTTCTGCCCAATCATAATGAAGTCTATTTGATATCTTCCAGTGTCTCCAGGTCTCGAACATGAGTAGAGCCTTCGTTTGTGGTGTTTGAACCAAGAAATAGCAAGGATTAAATTGTGATTTGTGCAGAATTCAAACAGCCGACTTCCCCTTTTGTTCCTTTGTCCCAGTCGGCATCCTCCTACTGCATTACCTTCTCTTCCTTAGCCTACCACAGAATTCCAGTCTCCCGTCACAGTTAGATTCTCGTCACCTTATGCATATTGTAGTAAATCTTCTATGTTTTCATATATTCTTTCCATTTCCTCATCATCTGCGGAACTAGTAGGCATATAGGCCTGCACTGTTATAGTGGGCATTGGTTTGGTGTCTACGTTGACAACAATAATCCTTTCACTATGCTGGCCATGGTAGCTTATCCATCGCCCTATTTTCTTGATCACTATTAAACCAACTTCTGCATTTCCCCTATTTGATTTTGTGTTGAAAATTCTGTAGTCACCTGACCAAATATCTGCTTTTCCTGCCAACGTGCTTCACTTATACCAACTACATCTAAGCTTAGACTATCCATCTCTTACTTCAGATTCACTAACCTAGCACAACGATTCGAACTTCTAAGATTCCACGCTCCGACTCGCAAAATGTTGGTATCTCTCTTCCCGATGAACACCCCTGTCCTATAGTCTCCACCTGGAGATCCGAATGGGGGACCATTTTACCTCCGGAATAGTTTACCTGGAAGGAAGCCATCATCAGTACATCATTCATACCGAGTGAGCTGCATGTCCTCGTGATTTCGTTACGGCTACAGTTCCCCGTTCCTTTCAGCCGTGCAGGTATATCAACACATCTAATCTATGTTGAGTATCATTACAAGGCTATATCAGCCAATGGTCTCGACTGCCGCCTTTATAACTTCCGAAATTCTGCGACAAGGTCACATGGTTCGCAGGGAAGGATAATTTGTTAATGAAATAAAAATCATATCATGTCTAAATCTCAGTAATAATTCGTGATTAATACATAACGTGCAATTGAAGGGATATAAAGTACATAACAAGAAGGACAACCTGGCACTATTGTGATTTGATATCACCTCGGCTGCAATTTCCAACTTATCTATAGTGACCTAGGTCATGTTCGTTCGGTCGGAAATGAGCCAAGACATAACAATAATTGAGTGCACCAAAATGTCCCGTTGTGGGCAAAAAAGAAACATGTTTGTTACAGCACCGTTGTCAAAACAAAATTCTGCATGCTAGTGAAAGCCTATCGATTATCAATCTATCTATCAATCAATCAATCAATCATTCAATCAACCAATCAATCAATCAATCAATCAATCAATCAATCAATCAATCAATGGTGCCCTACAGGACTCTATGGTTCCGGCCAGGCGAAAGCCGGTCTCGAACCCAGAGTACAGTAGTGAAAGAACTCTCACAAACGTGAGCTTGTGCACATAGTCTTACCTGAACACACATCCTTGCTCGGCCGGACGATAGCGCACTTCTCAGGGATAACATGGGTGAACAATGGGCAACATTAAGATAAAACACTAGGATATGTGACTAATCAGGTAAGAATTAGCTAAATTAAAAAAAAATATCTAACAGAAAACATCGCTGCATTCAAAGTTTTACAATCAGGGATTTATTACATAAATAAAAACTATTTACAAATGTAAGAGCTTTCAAATGCTTGGGTAAAGATAATGTTGAGCCGATGACAACCAGTTCACTGCCTTCACGACACAGCTGTGCTGTAACAAGCATGTTACAATTGTGTAAGTAATGAAATCTAGAAAAACGGATATCTGCTGAAATACACATCTAACAGTAATTCCCATAAAATTTACTATGCCTCGTACCATCGGACCCCGGTGCAAACAAATGTAAACACATAATGTACCGTGTCCTGACTCGGTCTCGAACCCTAGTCCCATGAAGAGTAAGGCGTATAATATTAATATACAAACAATCTAAAAGAACACAACCAACACATCCAAGGGGTCAATATCAAACTGGCCAGTGTTAAAATTAAAGTAGAACAAATAGAACAAAAAAATCTCTCCCTGCGTTCAAAACATCAAGGTCGTCCCCTCCCCTATACACACTCGACAAGCTGCAGACAGCAATATAACCGAGTTTCAAGACTGTGACGTCAGGCACAACAACCCTCACCATTCCAACCCTTGACACGCGGCAGTCCACATAATTTACGAGCTCAGCTGGCTGCTAAAAGCACTCTTTTAAATACACCTGGGCTATCCGCCCTCATCTCAATATCACCAGCAATATAACAAATCTTTTTTCCGCCTCCCATGGGCTCAACCTTGATAATACAAAGACACAAATCATTAAGCTATAGTCACATGGCCGTAACAAGGCACCTCCAATGCATCCAATACACTCTCAAACTGTGCTGGGCTTTCTTATATCAATACATACAGTCAGCTACATGCATAATGCTCACATCTCTCAAACATTCGGACTCGCTCGCCCTGTCAGTAAAGCTGGGTGAATTACGGGTTGAATCCTGGTCTCAACTATACAGCCTACGTCTGCAGAGACAAATGCCTGAACGCGACACAATAAATAGTGCCTGCCTGTTAGACTAACCTACTATGACCAAGGGAGTTCGACCTGACCCGTGAAGATAACACGTACGCTAAGATAATACTATCGACATGAAATATAAACACCAACAAGGGATCTACAAAATATCATCTACCCTAATGTAAGGGGTTCGAGCTTGAGGCCTAGCTCTATATTACCAAGAATTTTCCTACCATAACTAACCTGTTGACTGACGGCCCCCCTATTCCTATCTAAATTTAAATGACATGCTTGAAACAGAATTGGAAAGCTCTGACCTTATAAGATTGATGACATGACGGAGCGGCCCTCCCCGTGGACCACTGAATTTACCACATCATGACAAACTGCGACGCTTGCAGCAGATACTGGTGAACACTTGGAGACATTCTTTCTTGCGTGACTCCTTCGTACAGCTCCGTAGATGGTTGGAAGATGTCCCCTTCGACGTCGCGCTGATCAGGTCCATCCAACAGACTGTCCAGACTCGATGCCTGTTTCCACTGCTATCGTGTCTCACACGTTACATTGACCAAGTCTTGTTCAGAATTTTAAACCT
Source organism: Anabrus simplex (assembly GCF_040414725.1). Classification (NCBI taxonomy): domain Eukaryota; kingdom Metazoa; phylum Arthropoda; class Insecta; order Orthoptera; family Tettigoniidae; genus Anabrus; species Anabrus simplex. The sequence goes on from NC_090275.1 coordinate 101,648,492, forward strand.
GGTACACTATAGTTTCTTCACCACTCTTAGTAACACTGTTATTCCATCCTTTCATTCGGACAACATGTAGTTCTGGAAGAACTACCCTGAGCCTATATTTATTCTAGCATTACGTCAGTTACAACTTGACCTCACAGAAATATGAAGCTACTAGTTCATCAGTCTATTATAGGCAGTACCTCATCTCACCATAGCATATCAACACAGGTAATATCAAGAATTTAGCTGAATATGCAAGTTGATTACTTACTTCCTCGCAGATACAGTAGTACTAGTTGTATGTGCAGCTCGAAGACAAAATGTTGTTCGCAGTGCCGACTGGTAGCATGACGACTTCGTTCAAGCAGCCTTACGGTCAAAGAATGATGTGATGTGCCAGGCGGCCTCGCTTTTATAACCAGGTTAGCGTAACCACGCCGCTTGATCGCGTGCAGGATACGCGCGCCCGCGACTCGAAGTTTTCCCGCACAAAGCACGTCAAGTACCCTTTTCAACGAATGCATTTATGATTGCAGCCCTAATGCATATCAAAATCAAGCAGAAATTATGCAGGTTGCAATACTAGTATCAAATCCAATGCAACTCTTCCGTAACCAAAGATATTAATTTAATTCTTTCTTCCCTCCGAAGGTAAGTTTTGCCGGGATCCGGGAAGCGTCCCCAATCTTCATTAAGAGGCTTGGCTTGGGACATAACTCCCTTTAATGAGGTTCTGGAGATTTCTCATAATGACGCTCTAGCTCTCTTCACACAAGAACGCTTCTTCTGGACTCTTTTATGAAATAAACTGTAAGACAATGACTTCGTGGGTGGTCTCATGTAATCCCAATATCCAATACTAAAATCTATACTATTGGTCCATGAACAGAACGGTTCATAGTCCTCCGTGAACGACAAAATAAAATTTTGTCAAAAATTTTATTTTCCTCAATGTCGAGATCATCTTCTCATCGCAATCATTTATGCTGTAGATTTTCAAAACTTCATGGCACGGGACTATCTTCGGCTACAGACATAATAGCCTCCCTATCCTTCCTAACTTGGTAATAGGCATCTAGCAGGGCTAGAAATCTCCGGTGGTTACTTTCGCAGCCTTGACATTCCGCTTCTTCTCGCTGCTCAGATAGCTGTTTATGACGGTTTCCTGAAGAAATCATATTTACTTCTTCTTCTTCTTCTTCTTCTTGTCCTTCACCACTGGGTACCTCTGGTTGTTCTTCTCCGCCGTCATATTCATCTTCTTCCGGAATGACAACCTCCTCTCCTGCAACATCTTCGGTGTCTTCCTCCCCAAGTTCTTCTTCCTCTTCTTCGTCTCCTTCTTCTTCTTCTTCTTCCTCATTGTTTAATTGGTATTGGCCTGGTCTGAAAAATGGCTTAAGATTTGCCGAGTTAAAGACCTTAGTCACCGTAGCGTCCAAGCTTTGTACCTTGTATGAGTTATTTTCATAACTATGAATTATTCTATACGGTCCAGTATATAGCTCAGCAAACTTGTGGTAGTATCTCTCTGTAGGGTTGGAGACAGTGGGTGTCTTAACTAAAACCAACTCGCCCACTTGTAGGGGTCTATGAAACCTCTTGTTCCTTGTCCTTCGCAGCCGTTTTTCAGCCTGTGCTTTCAAGTGATCCGCATCGTTTCTAATACACATCTCTCGAGCTAGTTGAGGATCCCTAGGGCAAGGAATTACATTCTCCCAAGGACGTTTGGGCAGCACATTGTTGTGAAGCCATGCCGGAATCATACCGGTGGATTCGTGTCTGGTTGAGTTAATACACTCAGTAATAATGGGCACTACAGTGTTCCACTTATAATGTTCTCTCGGGCAGTATATCCTACAATACTTGGATATTTCCCTCATGACACGTTCACTCGGGTTAGCTTGCGGATGTCTGATACTGGATAAGACATGCTTAATTCCTAGTCTTTCTAATTCACGCTTAAACCCCGCAGCAGTGAATTGGCTCCCATGATCACTTAAGATGCTCTCTGGCTTACCCATAATGGGTATTATCTTCTTCTTGATCTGCGATAGTGCCGAGCGAGTATTCGCCTTCTGAATAGGGCATAACGTTACAAATTTACTGAACACGTCCATACAGACAAGGATGTACTTTAACCCCTAGTAGCAGAGGGCAAGGGACCGAAGAAGTCTATTGCATATAATTTACGTGGTCCCGTGGGTATCAGTGGTCGGGGTGGTTGCTTCAGAAGGTAAGGATTTGGTTTCACCCTCTGACAGATGTCACAGGTACGCAGGATTTTCTGTACCATTGTCCTCATTTTAGGCCAAACGAAAGTTTCCTGCAGTATTGCTACCACTTTATCAATTCCCGAATGTCCTGTAGAGTGATGAGCTATCCACACCAAGTCAATCTGTAATCGAGGAGGTACAACAATTCAAAATTTCGTGTGATTCTCATCCACAAATTTATGTAAAATATTATTGAAGTAATGATAATTTGCCGCTATGCGCTCTGCTTCAGCGTACTGTGGAGTCCCGGGTCGGAGTTCTTTCCGAATGTACTGGATCAGCCGTCCGGTCTCTGGGTAATTTGCCTGTTCCTCATGAATATTTCGAAGTCTCTCCAGAATATTCTGATCCTCTTGGTCTAACATAGTTAAGTATATTGTGAGCTCCACCGGATTTGGATTTCTGCTTAACGCATCAGCAAGTAAGTTCAATTTACCTGGGCAATGTTCTACCGTGAGGTCGAACTGCTGGACGTAAAGTGCCCATCTACTGACCCGTGCATTAGCCATGTCCGTCTTGAGAATAATGGTAGGGCTTTGTGATCTGTTCTAATCACTACTGGGAACCCGTACACATATTTTCTCCAGTGTGCCAAGGCAGTAACTATGGCTAACATCTCCAAATCGGTGGTAGTGTATTTCAACTCGTGTCCTCGTAATTTTCTACTCATGAAAGCCAAATAAGATATTTTATGCTCCCTCTCGGGTGTTTCCTGGTAAAGCACTGCTCCGACTCCTACTGCAGAAGCGTCCGTCTGTATTATGAATTTTCTATCGAAGCTAGGGTACCCCAATTTTACGGAATTTTCTAAAAGCACTTTAGTGTTTACGAAAGCTTTTTCTTGCTCTTCTCCCCATTTCCATCTGTTATCAGTCTTTAACATGTCTTGAAGTGGCGCCACGGTTTCCGTGTAACCGGAACAATGATTGGAGAAAAAGTTCGTTAGGCCCAAGAACTGCCTAACGTGTTTAACTTTGATTGGCCTAGGAAAATTCTGTATTACTGCAATTTTAGCTGGGTTAGGCCGAATGCCCTGACCGTCGACAACATGTCCCAGGAACAGTACCCTGCGCTGACAGAAGTGCGATTTCTCAAAATTGACCTTGAAATTGCATCGCTCGAGGTCCTGAAAGAGTAAATTCAATTTTTCCAGGTGTTCTTCTAGTGTTTTAGTGCAAATTAAAATATCGTCGATGTACCTAATCGTAAACTCTTTTACCTCGGGACTGAGGTTCGATTCCAGTGCCCGTATCAAAGCGGCACAACTTGAAGCCAGGCCAAAGGGAAGCCGTAAGAAAATATACGTCTGATTATCAAATAAGAATCCGGTTAGCATATTAGTACTTGGATCCAAGACGATATGGTGAAAGCTTGAGGTCATGTCTACCGTGCTGAAGAATTCCATACCTCCGAAATTCTTAAGAATGTCTTTAAGGTTTGGAGGTCTCTCATACTCGGGGACTAGGCGCTGATTCAAAGCACGTGCGTCCAGGCACACGCGGACAGTACCGTTTGCTTTGGGTACTGCACACAATGGGTTTAAAAACGGACTCGGGGACTTGGCGATTATCCCGTTCCTCTCCATGTCTTCGATTACCTCCCGGACCTGGGGTAGCATTTTCTCTGGAATAGGATAAGGTCTTTGTTTGAAAGGCTCCCAGTTATTCACACACAATTTGTACTGGTAATTAGGGATCTTTCCGGGCCTCGAACCGAAGACCGTCTCATGCCTCTTCAATAATTCCTGCAGCCGCCCCTTGTCTTCCGGACTAACCTTCGCTTCTTCGATTTTACCCGGCAACAGATCTAAAAAATTTTCTCTCTCTCGTTGTTCTTCCAATTCGGATACCATGATTTCAAACTCCGGTATTATTTCTTCATGACCCTGCAGCCACCCTTCTGAACCAAGTTCTTCCGTCTGCATGTCCATTGTCCAAATACGTTCACCGGGTTGGTAATCCTGGTTCTTGTTTAACTCTATTCGTCCCTGGTTACCATTTAATTTTAACTGGGTAGAGTTTGTACCCATGTCAATAACAGCTTCGTATTCTCTTAAGAAATCGGCTCCTAATATAAGATTATATTCCATTCTGGGAAGCACAATACATGGATGGGACACCAGTAAGTCTCCAATTTGGATGTCCAGTAATACCTGCTCTTTACAGGACGTTGCTTTGTCTGGTATAATACCCTTAATTTTGACTTTCGAAATTGGTATGGACGGGATACGAACTCGGCTTTGAATTTCCGATACTAAGGCTTGTGATACCACACTGACCGTGGCTCCTGTATCAGCCAGTGAGCATACATTCAAACCGTGAATTCTAGTATAAATTACTGGTAATTCCTTAGGTCGGGGCAAGTTACTTTTAATAGGATCCTCTAGTAGATCATCTGGAGTGATAACCCAATTATGAATAGCTACTGTCACCCAACCGGCATTCTCGCGAAATATTCTATCTCCTTGCATTAAATTCCTCGTTTTTTTAATCCTCCCTCTCGATTTCATCAAAACTGGGTGCATTTGGGTTTAGATTCTTCTGCCTGGCTCCGTTGTGGAATTCTTGGTAAGCCAAGCTCGCAGCCCCCGGAGAATTGGCATCACTGTGGGTTCGTATAGCATCCTGCCATGTGTCTGGTGGTGATACATCCCCCGATCCTTTTACTCTTGAGTGGAAGGCGCCCTCTTGTCTGTCAGCATCTCTCGGGCGCAGTGAACTCTCCCTAGGTCTGTTATATCTCGCTCGGTTTCCATTCCACCGCTGGCTGTTATTTCTGGGGTTGTAACGATCTCCGTCTCGTCCCAGTACGGCCGGTCATTCCTTCGCTGCTCAAATGAATTCCTTCGGCGTTCTTGTCCTCTCCATCGGTCCGGTTCATCCTGCCATGTGATCCACCTTCGAGGTCGCCAGTTCGTGCCTCCTCTGTGTTTAGGGTTTTCTTCTTCTCGTTCCCTCAGGGTTGGCGTTTGAGTGCCGGAATTTTGATACTCCTTGTGGCTTCCTTCTCCAATCTGCTCTTCCGCATGGACGTTCACATGATGGACAGTTTCTATGGCCCGTATACGTGGCTGATGCAGTGCAGACGTCTGGTCCCAGAGCCTAAGCATTTCCTCAGCGGCCACCGCCGTCGTAACATTCGCAGCGATTAGAGCTCTTTGTACCTCTACAGGCAACTGCCTAATAATGGTCGTTACGATCTCCATTTCTTCGGGCGGATGATCTAGCTCTTGCAAACGTAAGTATTGGGAAATAAAGAACTCGCTTAGTCTTGTGGGAGTACTATTTGCATACCTACGAGCGTAGAGCTCCATTCTAAGTGCCAGCTGATGCCCCTGATTCCAGAACTTATTCAGGAATGCGCGTTTGAACTCATCATAATTTTTAAATGCTTGCCCAAATGCCTTGAACCAGGCTCCAGCAATCCCTCCAAGATACCTTTCTGCTGTGCGTAGTCTGCGCTCTGGTGGTATCTGGCATTCGTCCATGTATGTTTCTAACTCTTTAAGGAATGAACGGGGCGTGACCTCCCCATTCCCCTCGAATTTCTTAGGTTTCTCCTCGGGTGCCCTAATCCAATTATAACCCGGGAAAACACTGTCCTGACTGAATAGGGTAGTATTTCCTATTCTTGGCTTAGCCCTAAATGATTCTCCTAGCAGTTCATGTCCCTCATCCTGACTTTCATTCAGGCTGTCACCTCCATACTGGCGTTCTATCGGGCTGTGAGTCCTACTCAGCTTCCGCTTCTTTACTCCGTTTTCCTCCTCGAGTTTCAATTGGTCCAACTTATCACGCATATTCTCCATTTCATGCTCTAACCCCTGTATTCGCTTCTCAGTTGTCCGTTGTTCCTGCTCTCGGCAATTCTTCAAACCCTGGACCTCAGCGCTGACTTCCTTCCTAGTCTGTTGAAAACTCAGTTCTATTCCAGCAATCTTAGCCTTATTCTTTTCGGTCGTCTTCTCATATCTGTCAACTACTTCTTGAGTCCTAGCCTCTAGTTTTTCTTCTATTCTTATTAGCTCTTCTTGGGTATGGTCCATACGGACTACTACTGCCACCAGGTTTTCTTTAAATGTTCCTAGTTCCGACTGAGTCTCCCTGTCTTTTTCTTCTATACGCTGTTCTATTCCTTCGATACTGTCCGTTACTTCACGAATTTGTTTCTCTACCGTTCTGTGCGACTCTTCAACCTGTTGACTCAACTTCTCGGTCGTGGTGGCACAGCACAGACGTACGGTCTCTATTTTCGTATCTAATTCTGCTATGGTTTCCCTAGTCGCTTCATTTTCAGAGGCCAATTGCTCCAAACGAATGCTAGTGTGCTCCTTTAGCTCAGTTATTTGGTTCGTTACCCGTGTCTCTGTGAGTATTAATTGTTCGGTCATTGTTCGTGTAACCTTTTCTTCGCACTCCGCAAATTTTTCTGTGAGTTGCTCGGTCATTGTTTGTGTAACCTTTTCTTCGCACTCCGCGAATTTTTCTGTGAGTTGCTCGGTTAAGTGTTCTTTAAGTCCTGTCACTTGTTCCGAGTTCCTAATTTCCTGTTCTTTAAATTTTATACTGACTTGCTCGTTCAAACGTTCACCAAGCGCCACAAACTGTACCTCGCTTTTGGCACACTGTTCATTGAATAGCTCATTATCTCTAGCCATTAACTGTACCTTTATCTGATCGCTCAGGTGCCTCAGCACCTCATCCATGTCTACCGACATTCAGCACTCACTCGTCATAATGTCCGGCGGAAAAACCGCTCCGCATGTCACCGATTAAATTTCAAGTACAATCAATTTCCCTCAATTCTAATTTATCAAAAATGTTCCTAACTGCCAAACTCTCGAACTTCCAAAGCCTAAGTAGGCTACCTCAATACAACATCATGTCATTCAAACACAGGGTAACCGTCAGCACAACACTATGATACAAAATATATACAACACAAACACAAAATTCTCCAGCAAATGTCATAAAAACAACAAAAAACTTCAACATGCAAAAATCAAAGCCATATGATTATACACCTGTTAAACACAACACCATACAGGTCAAATCCCCACACGAATATCATCCAACACTCCACGGTAACCACAAAATCAGCACATCCTCGCTAATCAACATCAACTGCAATATCCATATTCTAATGGTAAGATCAAGGGACATATAAGTCACGAAATACCTCTCTGAACTGGCCGTCATTTGAACATCATAAGTCTCAACAAGATACTCCTAATATAACACGAAGCTAACCGTACAGATCAAAGACCAAACTTGGTATATCTGCACTACACATAATTGAATGCAGCTGCCATAACATATGTCTGAAATCAAGCCTTGCATGACCTTTATTTACCGAAATATCAGGTCCTGCTTTTATAGACACAAGTTATGACCTATAGCCCTATTTACGGAGAACATCAGCAAAATACAACTTGGCTGTGTGAGCTCGTTTACACAAATATCAAGCATCACCTGACGGCATAATAAAACAAGCTGTATGACCCTCATTACTGCAATATCGGGTCCTCAGTTGGCCGCACCAAGTTCACTATATTGGGTAACCCTCATTTAAGGATATGTCAGGCCCCATAGATGGCTTGCAACATGTTTACTATGGCGCTAAATTTACCATGGCGCTATGGTTAGCCCTCATTTACGGAAATATCGAGCCCCACAGTTGCTCGGCGATATTAATACTATGTGCCCTACAGGACTCTATGGTTCCGGCCAGGCGAAAGCCGGTCTCGAACCCAGAGTACAGTAGTGAAAGAACTCTCACAAACGTGAGCTTGTGCACATAGTCTTACCTGAACACACATCCTTGCTCGGCCGGACGATAGCGCACTTCTCAGGGATAACATGGGTGAACAATGGGCAACATTAAGATAAAACACTAGGATATGTGACTAATCAGGTAAGAATTAGCTAAATTAAAAAAAATATCTAACAGAAAACATCGCTGCATTCAAAGTTTTACAATCAGGGATTTATTACATAAATAAAAACTATTTACAAATGTAAGAGCTTTCAAATGCTTGGGTAAAGATAATGTTGAGCCGATGACAACCAGTTCACTGCCTTCACGACACAGCTGTGCTGTAACAAGCATGTTACAATTGTGTAAGTAATGAAATCTAGAAAAACGGATATCTGCTGAAATACACATCTAACAGTAATTCCCATAAAATTTACTATGCCTCGTACCATCGAACCCCGGTGCAAACAAATATAAACACATAATGTACCGTGTCCTGACTCGGTCTCGAACCCTAGTCCCATGAAGAGTAAGGCGTATAATATTCATATACAAACAATCTAAAAGAACACAACCAACATATCCAAGGGGTCAATATCAAACGGGCCAGTGTTAAAATTAAAGTAGAACAAATAGAACAAAAAAATCTCTCCCTGCGTTCAAAACATCAAGATCGTCTCCTCCCCCATACACACTCGACAAGCTGCAGACAGCAATATAACCGAGTTTCAAGACTGTGACGTCAGGCACAACAACCCTCACCATTCCAACCCTTGACAAGCGGCAGTCCACATAATTTACGAGCTCAGCTGGCTGCTAAAAGCACTCTTTTAAATACACCTGGGCTATCCGCCCTCATCTCAATATCACCAGCAATATAACAAATCTTTTTTCCGCCTCCCATGGGCTCAACCTTGATAATACAAAGACACAAATCATTAAGCTATAGTCACATGGCCGTAACAAGGCACCTCCAATGCATCCAATACACTCTCAAACTGTGCTGGGCTTTCTTATATCAATACATACAGTCAGCTACATGCATAATGCTCACATCTCTCAAACATTCGGACTCGCTCGCCCTGTCAGTAAAGCTGGGTGAATTACGGGTTGAATCCTGGTCTCAACTATACAGCCTACGTCTGCAGAGACAAATGCCTGAACGCGACACAATAAATAGTGCCTGCCTGTTAGACTAACCTACTATGACCAAGGGAGTTCGACCTGACCCGTGAAGATAACACGTACGCTAAGATAATACTATCGACATGAAATATAAACACCAACAAGGGATCTACAAAATATCATCTACCCTAATGTAAGGGGTTCGAGCTTGAGGCCTAGCTCTATATTACCAAGAATTTTCCTACCATAACTAACCTGTTGACTGACGGCCCCCTATTCCTATCTAAATTTAAATGACATGCTTGAAACAGAATTGGAAAGCTCTGACCTTATAAGATTGATGACATGACGGAGCGGCCCTCCCTGTGGACCACTGAATTTACCACATCATGACAAACTGCGACGCTTGCAGCAGATACTGGTGAACACTTGGAGACATTCTTTCTTGTGTGACTCCTTCGTACAGCTCCGTAGATGGTTGGAAGATGTCCCCTTCGACGTCGCGCTGATCAGGTCCATCCAACAGACTGTCCAGACTCGATGCCTGTTTCCACTGCTATCGTGTCTCACACGTTACATTGACCAAGTCTTGTTCAGAATTTTAAACCTGGTACACTATAGTTTCTTCACCACTCTTAGTAACACTGTTATTCCATCCTTTCACTCGGACAACATGTAGTTCTGGAAGAACTACCCTGAGCCTATATTTATTCTAGCATTACGTCAGTTACAACTTGACCTCACAGAAATATGAAGCTACTAGTTCATCAGTCTATTATAGGTAGTACCTCATCTCACCATTGCATATCAACACAGGTAATATCAAGAATTTAGCTGAATATGCAAGTTGATTACTTACTTCCTCGCAGATACAGTAGTACTAGTTGTATGTGCAGCTCGAAGACAAAATGTTGTTCGCAGTGCCGACTGGTAGCATGACGACTTCGTTCAAGCAGCCTTACGGTCAAAGAATGATGTGATGTGCCAGGCGGCCTCGCTTTTATAACCAGGTTAGCGTAACCACGCCGCTTGATCGCGTGCAGGATACGCGCGCCCGCGACTCGAAGTTTTCCCGCACAAAGCACGTCAAGTACCCTATTTAACGAATGCATTTATGATTGCAGCCCTAATGCATATCAAAATTAAGCAGAAATTATCCAGGTTGCAATTCTTGTATCAAATCCAATGCAACTCTTCCGTAACCAAAGATATTAATTTAATTCTTTCTTCCCTCCGAAGGTAAGTTTTGCCGGGATCCGGGAAGCGTCCCCAATCTTCATTAAGAGGCTTGGCTTGGGACATAACTCCCTTTAATGAGGTTCTGGAAATTTCTCATAATGACGCTCTAGCTCTCTTCACACAAGAACGCTTCTTCTGGACTCTTTTATGAAATAAACTATAAGACAATGACTTCGTGGGTGGTCTCATGTAATCCCAATATCCAATACTAAAATCTATACTATTGGTCCATGAACAGAACGGTTCACAATCAATCAATCAATCAATCAATCAATCAATCAATCAATCAATCAATCAATCAATCAATCAATCTCTACTGATCTGGATTTAGGGCAGTCGCCCAGGTGGCAGATTCCTTATCTGTTGTGTTACTAGCCTTTTCCTAAATGATTGCAAAGAAATTGGAAATTTATTGAAAATCTTCCTTAGTAAGTTATTCCAATCCCTAACTCCCCTTCCTATAAACGAATATTTGCCTCAATTTGTCCTCTCGAATTCCAACTTTATCTTCATATTGTGATCTTTCTTACTTTTAAAGACACCACTCAAGCTTATTAGACTACTTATATCCTTCCACGCCATCTCTACACTGACAGTTCGGAACATACCACTTAGTCGAGCAGCTCGTCTCCTTTCTCCCAAGTCTTCTGAGGCCAAATTTTTCAAACTTTTGTAACGCTACTCTTTTGTCGGAAATCACCCAAAACAAATCGAGCTGCTTTTCATTGGATTTTTTTCCAGTTTTTGAATCAAGTAATCCTGGTGAGGGATAAGTTGGATGACCTAGAGGTGTTAAGAACAATAATTCTCAGAAGGCAGATTGACTTACGAATAACAAAGAATTTTACCAGAAGTAGGTGAGGGTCTCCATCGCGAAGACCATGCACAGGAAGAGGCTGTGTTTCTGCGATATTTGTACAGAATAAATGGAGAGGGACTAACAACATTTGATAACTTGTGGTGAAATGCAGACAACTAAAGCATGGACAAAGGAAACGCAGAAAGGTACTTAAAAAAACCTTAAACAGCTCGCAGGTCCAAATGTCTCAGAGAAGAAAACTTCAGAACAACAACCAAAAGTTTAGAAGTGTATCAATACGAAGGAGGAACTAAAAGTCCTGTCAGAACTTGAGAAGCTGGCCAGTGAAGAAGAAATCATATTTTAGTGAGGTTAGTGCCGAATGGAATTTCAAACAAGTTTCAGATTAAATTAAGACTGGCGTGAGACATGGATATTGACTCCGCACTTCAACTCCGTTCTAGAGAAAGTTTTTAAATAATGGCGCAAAAAATCTGAGTTACGAAGGTGTTGAAAATCAGGACAGACTAAATTGTAAGATCAAGAACTTAACAATCGATTGCTTAGCCTTCACCTTGATCTGGTGATTCTTTCTGATTCACTTGACAGAGCCAGAAACCAATTAAACCAACTTCAAATGAAGTGGCTAAGACAGGCCTCCAGATTTCATTTGGGAAAACACATCAAGCCAGCTCCGAGAAATCTACAGGCCAATCAGGTCGAAATAAAATGGGCAGAAAAAAGTAAACCACCTAGGTGGGTGGATAGAACCAAATATTTACGAAAAGGAGTTATTCAGATCAAGAATAAACATGATGAAGATGGAAAACAAAGATATCTATAACACATGGTCAATATCTTTCAAAGCCATATTTATATATTGCTGTGCAGTAACTCGACTGGGAGATCTATAGGCAGAAGAATGCCTCTGAATTAATAAGAAAGGTCTTGCAGAACAACTGGAAGCCAAAGAAAGGAAAATACAAAGGTAATCTTGGACTCAGTAGAGGAAAATGAAGAATATAGGAGAAGGCACAATCATGACCTTTGTCTGCATATGGAGAAAGTAACAGATACTACTAGGAAAAGAGGGATTTATTTCAATGGCCACTTAATGCGAATGAGATCAAAAATATTGTCCAGTCGAATCTTTGCCTAAAATCTGAATAAGTAAACTAAGGTGTCTGGTTCACCGGGGTGAAAAAGTTGTTGTTTGTCTAACCCTTCTTCCGTTCCTCTACGGGGTCGGGTATGAGGTGAGATGAATCTGTTGTGGCGGTTACTTATGACCGGATGCCCTTCCTGGCGTCAACATCATCAGAGGAGTTAATGAGATGAAATTAATGACGTGATATATGATGGTAGGAAGGGAGAGGATGAAACCCGATACCGGCACATAGCCTACTCCTGTCGAATAGCACCAAGAGGTCTGTTGAAAGCTTAACGTCTCTATCCGACGGACGAATCACAATCAACAGAATCATATGCCCTCCATATGAGCACTCCGGAGAGGTCTGGAATTTAATCCAGGAATTTGGCACGCAATCTAAGATTAGAAATTGTATACCACCACATCCCCTACCCTGCCTACCAATATTCTGATGGTGAAAATATTTTCAACCAAATGGACTCGAACCGACTAACCTCGGTGTCAGACCGTTTAGACTTCAATGCCTTAACGATCAAGGCGAGATAAAAAAAGTCGTTAGAGTAACTGGGGATATTACGTGACGACATCTTGCAACGTGAGACTTTCAGAAATAAAATTAGAGGTCCACAGAGTTTTCAAAGACAACCTAAAATAAAGACAGGCAATACGTGGACCCAAGAACCAAACAATGCTCAGCGAAGAAGGATGAGGGAGTACAGAACGACTGTTAAAGCTCAAAACAGGAAACGGTGGAAATAGCCAGGTCCATAATTGGCCGGAACCAAGGAAATAATCTAACAACATCAACAACAAGAATGATAATATAATAATAACTGTCAAATTCATAGCTGCCTAGAAGATAGTTACTTCCAGGAACTGAGGGATTCAACCAAACGATCCGAGATAAATTGTCCTCAACGAAGATTTATGGCTTACACTACATTACTACTAAGAATGACGTGTGCAGGAAATGCAATAACAGCCCATAAACCATTGAGCATATAATCAGCAATTGCAGATTATTACTAGTGACAACATTGTACATTGACAGACATAATTATGTAGCCAATTGCCCTGACCCAATCTTTGATCCAGAACAGAGTGCCTTACTGCAAATATGCTCCACAAACTGTATTGGAAAATGACAATTTTTAATTCTACTGGGATCGAACGAAACGAACAGATAAGAAACACCGCACAATAGACCAGATATAATATTAAGAATCAAAAACGATCAACGCATATTTCCCATTGACATCGCTATCCCGAATGTCAACAATATGAAACAGAAATACTGGGAGATTATCAACAAATATACTCCCTTAGCAAGGGAAATAGCAAATATCTGGAAACAGGTCAGATGACAATTATTCTTCCATTTCTCCCTTCTCCCACTGGTCTCAAACCACAATAATTTCCAGAAAACTTAAATATTTTACAACTTCCCATCTACACTTACAACGTGGCACGAAATGCTGCAATTTTGATGACCTGCAATATCGTCAGAACAGTCCTGAACACTTAATACGGACTATAAATACAAAATGCTAGAACCTCCATAGCAAAGAGAATTATTATAAAGACATGAAAATCCACAGCCTCTTTCCAGTCATTCGACCAAGTCAGGGATGGAGTGAATGAAGCTCCTATCTAGCGGCGAGGATAAGAAATGTGCCGGCTGACGAAGCCTGTCACACTCCTCTGGGGCAATGAAAAATGACTGATAGGTGAAATGTTATTGGAGAGTGTTGCTGGAGTGAAATATGACAGGAAAAACCGGAGTACCCGGAGAACAACCATTCCCGCCTCCGTTTTGCCCAGCACAAATTTCACATGAAGTGACCGAGATTTGAGCCACGGTATCCAGCCGTGAGAAGTCGGCACGCTGCCGCCTGAGTCACGGAGGTTTCCTATCAGAAATTCATATACTGAAAATTTAAAAAAATTATGACTAATTTCACATTCTCCAAATCCGTGCTATATTACCAGCCACGAAGTTGTGAATAAATAATAATAATAATAATAATAATAATAATAATAATAATAATAATAATAATAATAATAATAATAATAATAATAGTAATAATAATAATAATTATAATATTATTATATAATTAAAATTATATAATAATATTATAATTATAATTGTATAATAAATTATATAATATATAATTATATAATAATATATATATATATAATATAATTATATAATTATATAATAATATATAATATATAATATATTATTATTATTATTATTATTATTATTATTATTATTATTGTACCGGGCGGTACACCTCTACTCTGTTTATTTAAAAGTTGCGCCAGTTGAAACTCCTCTTCTGGAGGAAGATTGAACTTTATCTATTCTATTAATTCTCTACTTTCTCAGAAGATGTCACCACATGGAAAATTTTGAGTTTTTGAACTGTGTCACTTTTGATGTGTTTTTGTTTCGCTTGAAGTAAGAAGTGGGAACTTTCTCTTCTAGAGGACACTACTGAAGAATTACAATAGTGCAACCTAGTGCGAAATCAAAGAACTATTTTGTTGGAGAAATTTTTATTTCAAAAGTTTGTTTCTTGTTAAATTTCTTTCTGTTATTGTTTAAGTTGGCTGTATACCCCTCTTTTTCCCCTTAGTTTGGATCTAGCCAATCCCGAATTTCTTTAATTAATTTTCCACCAATAATGTGTTTCTTTTTCTTCTATGTAGGGGTTTCTTTTCCCGAACCAATAAAGACTTTGTGGGAGGGTGTTTTATTTCCCCTAACGCCTAGAATCTTCCGCGAGAGGATATAAACTGCTGATTTTGGGGTCTCCGGGCCACTTCTGTTCCATCTTTCAGTGTATTAAGTACATAGCAGGAGGCGGGAAGCGCCTCTTTCCTCGGCAGCGATCTACTACCAGGTAATGGCCTATTAATATCTTCTTTTCTTGCTAGGTCGGCAGTTTAACTCTCGCGGCGGGTTCGAAGCGTTTTCCATCATGTAACCTTTTCCTAAAATGTAACTACTCTTTTCTTCTTTTTCTTGTAAAGCTACATATTGGGATAGAGAGTGCTAACCCTCTCGAGCTCCCACTCACATTTGTTTTGAGGTGAACTTATTTTCTCAAACTTTTCTTCGTTTATGTAATGTAAAGTGTTCTTCTCTAAGTCACCTCTGTAGTATGGGATTAGCCCTTGCGTTAGTGGCCCAGAGCCAGATTAGGTTTTAAAAGCCAAGTGTATTAGGAGTGCAAGTTCGCCTCCTCTCAAGTTGTATTTTAGAGGTCACGTATTAATCTTTTCTCACCTAATAGACCTCAGTAGGTTGGGTATTTTACCCCTGTGTATATGTCCTTTGAGGACAACTTGAAAGTTGAGTTTGGTGTGGCCTGGGAGAGGCTTAACTTTAAGAGCGAGTGGCTCTTTTCTAAAACTGAGAGTTGTATGCCTCGAGGAGGCTTTGCTGTGTAATTTGGAGCAAGGGCTCCAGGGGTTGAGTGGGGTCTTCTGCCCCTTTTGTTAAAATTGGTATATCGTAAAGTTGAGCTAGTTGCTCAAGAATTGTGTTTTCAGGGCTCGAAGCCCAAATTCTTTAATCCCTGTAATTGTACATTTCAAGTTGTATTTCGGCTACTAAGTACCTGTTCTATTTGTTGTTACCTAATTTTGAAAAGAAAATATAACCTTGTTAAATTTTAAAATTTAATTTCCCTTTAGTAGCTTGAGACCTATTCACCACCCAGCACCTTCTTTCATGCTTAAACTACCACAAAAACTCGGTAACAAGTGGTAGCAGAGCGTGGTTGAATGGGTCTCAATTTAGCCCCTTTTGACGGCTAAACATTGCTTTAATTCGAACTCTAACAATTGTCTCAGTTGCTGGAATTGTTTGAGTTTTTCAAAATTGTTCTGTCATCATGCCCGGCCCTCGCGATGTTCTCCTCCTTAACTATTTGCGCAAAGAGGAGTTGATATACGAGTTAACTATCAGAAATGTGCAATCTGGAGGCACGGTTGCAATCGACACCAACAAGCTTAGAGAGTCCCTTGATTTGCCCATTTCCATCCCCAATTTGGGAGAGAAAGAAATTGATGACTCTCTTTCCACGATCGTCGAGAATATTACTGGGCTAGCATCTGTAGTCAGCTTTTTTGATGAAAACGATCCGTCTCCTAATCAAATTAAGCGTGTGCAAGGCAGGCTGTATCACTTTGCAAATAGAGTTAATGATCTGTTGTCTCTAAAGGTGAATGACGTTCAGAGGAAGCAAGCTAATACGCTCCTTGAAACTATTTCTGAATTGTCTAATAAGGTCACTCAATTGCTAACCGGCGAAGCTCCTCCCAAAACTGATCAACCCGCCACGGTGAATGTAGGTAACGAGGAAGAGCCTCCTCAGGGAGAAGTCAATAGGATAACCGTTGCTGCTCAAACTATCTCTGCCCCATCGAACAACGAATCTGAACACCGTGCGTCATTGAGTAACATCCGCTCTGAATTAACTTCTTTGCCATTGAAACCTTTAACGACCATGACACCTGGGTTCAGCAGCTTGCCTCATCCATTGGCAATGTTGCTTAGAGGTATCTCTAAGTTTTCCGTCAACACCACCAGTGACGTAATTTCATTTTTAAGATTTCTAGTGGAATTTCAGGATCATGCCCTTGTGTTTTCTCTTTCCCCATGTCAAATTTTGCAAATTATCTATCCTTATGCTATTGGTGTTCTATCTGACAAAATAGTTAGAGCCATTGCCGAGCAATCTTCTATTGAGGATTTCCATGCCCATTTGCTAGCTAACTTCATCCCGGCTAGGGCCAGGTCCTCCCTTATTCAGAAATACTATTATCGGGTACAGCGCTTGGATGAAAACCTGGCAGACTTCATCCAAGATATTAAGTTTTATACTAGGGTGTTTGCTCTCCACTTCCCTGAGGATCAGATCGTGCAAGCTATTGTTGAAGGGATTTCACCACCCTACAGGTCATATTTGTGTTTCGCGGCGTGCCCGCAAACCTTCTCTGAACTGGAAGCATTAGCCGTCTCTGCGGAAGGAGTTAGGTATGCCGATTCCTTGCGTGTGGCGAAAGAACCCCCGCCTTCCTTCAGTAACACTCGGCCTCCACCTCGCCGACCAGTCAATCCCCGTAAATGTTATGCTTGTGGGTCGCCTGACCATCTGCGGAATAAGTGTCCTCTGATCAAGTCAAGTGGGACAAGGAATGGAGCAGGGTCATCACAAGGCTGTTTTAAGTGTGGGGCCTTCTCACATATCGCCAAGAATTGCCCAAACTCAAATAGCACCCCCTCCTGCTCAACTTCTGGTGCAAATTCCAGCTATTCCAATAATAAAAAGTGACTAGTGGCGTCGGCTGAGCCGACTAATCCATCTTCCCGAGACTTAGCCCCTAGTAAACAGGTTGTAAATGCAGAGAACGACCAGCCTTCAAATTCATCTTTTGAATGCCCTAAAGAGTGTCTTAGGATTGCGGCGGATACCCCCGCACCTGTTCCTTTTCTTAAGATTGAGTTAAATAACGAGCCTGTAACAGCTCTCTTAGATTCAGGCAGTGTTTGTTCCATTATTTCGGCTGATTGGTATTCTAAATTGAAATCTGTTTGTAAACTCCCTGACCATGTCTCTTCTCCTGTTCAATATGTTTCGGCTAATTCATCTCCATTAGAAATTCTAGGTTCCATACATGTCAAAATTCGGGTTTTTAAGTTTACATGGAAGATCAAATTGTTTGTGGCCAAGCGTTTGTCTTGCCCCATCATATTGGGAGCGGACTTCATTTCTCACTCTGGTCTTGTGCTCGATCTCCAGAGTAGGTCGTGCACATTCAAATTTGCGTCCAATTGTAGAATTCCCTTGTTAAAGTGTAATTCTGTATCATGTTCATCTATTTCGCCTACCCAGAATGAGATGTTGTTAGACCTTAGACATCTACCTGAGGAGCAGGCTGATAGTATTCGCAAACTGTGTCAGTCGTTTCCCGAGGTGTTCTCTGATACTCTTGGTGTTACTGACCTTATTGAATACAAAATTGAGGTCACGGACTCGATTCCTGTCCGTTTTCCACCGTATAGGCTATCTCCACCTAAAATGAAGGCTCTGAAAGAAATCATCGATCAGATGTTGAAGGATGGTATTATTAGGCCCTCTAAGTCAGCGTATTCTTCGCCTATTTTTCTAGTCCCGAAACCCCAAGGAGGCTTCAGGCCTGTCATTGATTACAGGGCTCTCAATCGGAAGGTGGTGTTGCAATCTGTGCCCCTTCCCGACCTTCATTCTTGCTTTTCATGGTTTCGTAAGGCCAAGTTCTTCACCATCTTGGACTTGAATCAGGCCTATAATCAAATTCCCCTTGCCGAAGAGTCTAAACATCTTACAGCGTTTGCCACGGACTGGAACTTATACGAATACAACCGCGTGCCTTTCGGGCTCCCCACGGGGGCAGCTGTGCTCACTAGGCTACTAGATAGGGTCTTTTCCGACATCAAATTTGAGTACTTATATCACTACTTGGATGATGTCGTCGTATTTTCCGAGACTTTTGAAGAACATCTAGATCATCTGCGAGAAGTTCTCGATCGCCTTCGTAAGGCTGGGTTAACTGTTAAGTTGTCCAAGGTTGCCTTTGCTAAGCCCTCAATGTCATTCCTAGGGCATATTGTGTCACCCGATGGGGTATCTGTCGATCATTCTAGAACACAGGCCATCCGTGATTTTAAACCTCCCAAGGACATCAAAGGTATCGCCAGGTTCATTGGTATGGTGAATTTCTTCAGGAAGTTCATTCCTAACTTTGCTAATAGAGCGGCGCCCTTAAACCTTCTTCGTAGGAAAGGCATCAAATTCGAGTGGGGACCTTCTCAACAAGCCGCTTTTGAAGATCTAAAATTAGCTCTCTGTAATGCCCCTGTACTTGCTATGCCTGATTTCTCGAAGAAATTCATCGTCCAAACCGACGCATCGTCGTCAGCAGTAGCCGCAGTTCTTCTTCAAGAGACTGAACTAGGGAGGCGACCCATCGCCTATGCGTCTAGGACATTGTCAGCTCTAGAAGCAAAGTACTCCATATATGAGCTTGAAGGTTTGGCAGTCTTATTCGCCTTAGAAAAGTTCCGTCTCTATCTGGAACACGTCAAATTCGATCTGGAGACAGATAATCAAGCCTTAAGCTGGGTCTTAGGTAGGCCGCGTCGTACAGGTCGTATAGCCCGTTGGGCCATCCGTATTTCTGCCTTCCAATTCGATGTACGGCATATCAGAGGTACTGAAAATGTTGTTGCCGATGGACTCAGCCGTATGTTTCATAACGACGTAGAGACCCACGAACCGGTCGACAGTTCATCACCTTCCGAGTCCATACTATCTGGTGTTAATGCCATCTTAACAGATGCTCCCATGCTTTTTAGGGATATTGAGAAATACCAACGTGAAGATCCGACGCTGGCTCCGATAATGGAAACCCTTTCTTCTGGGGAACATGCTGTCCCTTATGTTCTGAGGAATGGTGTTCTATGTTGCCCTTCGAGGCATGATAAGTTGATGAAAGTTGTTGTTCCAGCGGTTCTTGTACCTATGATCTTCAAATACTATCATGAGGCCCCATTGGGGGGGCATCTTGGAATCTTTAAAACTCGTGAAAAGATTCGTGAAATGTTCATATGGAAAGGTATGGACGGTGAAATTCGGGAACTTGTAAAAGCTTGTAAATCTTGTTTGATCAGTAAACCCACCATGTCCACTAAAGTAGGCCTTTTGTCTTCTCATCAAGCGTCGCGCCCCATGGAACGCCTGTATATCGATTATGTGGGACCCTTCCCCCAGTCAAAGGGTAATGCCAACAAGTTCATCTTTGTGTGTGTAGATGGTTTTACAAGATTTTCCTGGTTATTTCCGACTAAGCTGGCTACCGCTCAGTCCACAATTACTTGCCTAAATTCCATTTTTGCTTCTTTTGGTCCGTGCCAATACATTGTATCTGATAATGCTAAAGCTTTTACATCAAATCTGTTTCGTAAATTCTGTTTTGACTTGTCCATCTCTCATGTAACTACATCTGCTTATTACCCTCAACCATCTCTGGCTGAACGGGTTAACCGTAATCTCAGGTCCGCACTTATTGCCTATCATCATGAAGATCATTCTAGGTGGGACACGTCCCTGCATTGGTTAGCTTTTGCTTTGAATTCGGCGGTTCATGAATCTCACAAATTTACTCCAGCTTCTTTGATGTTTAAGTTTGTTCCCAACACGCCGCTCTCTAACCTCTGGTCTCTGAATGACATTCTGCCCGAGACAATAGATCCGGACAACATTAAAGATCTTTGGAAGAAGGCTAAAGCCAATCTTAAAGTGTCTCATGAAAAGGTTAGGGAAAGGTATGATCGTGGACGGAGACCCACCCCTTTGAAGGTAGGCGACCAGGTTATGGTCAAAAATTTTGTTCCCGCGGGCAAGCTTGCCCCCAGATTTCATGGGCCTTGTATCATTCTCGATTTTCTTACGCCGGTTACCTTATTGCTAAGTAATCCAGCCACCGAGAGGATATTTAGAGTTCACCTGTCCCAGGTGAAACCGGTGTAATTTCTGTGTTAACTTGCTTCATATTATTTTGAAAGGATAGGAAGGTTATATTTTTTCTTTTTTTTGAGTTTCACTTTTAAGGCATTCTGCCCCTTCGGTAATATTTTGGTTTTAGATGTAAGCATGTTTGTGAAACCTGCCCCGACCCATTAAACTGCCATCCTGTCTTTGCCACGGCCATTACCACGCTCCCGTCTCCTGCTCCACCTTACACTGTGGCTTCATAATAGTAAATGCCATGGATATCTACACGCCGCTGGCCCCTCAACCTCTCCACAAGCCTGTACCCTCAAAGGAAATGATTGTCCAACACAATTCTGCCGCCTAGCTTTAATGTTTCAGCGCCCCCGCAGCCGCGCAGCGCCGTGCAGCGACTGGGGAGGGGGATGGGCCCCCTCCTCTCCAGCGAGGACGACATGTGCACGGCGAGCCGGAACTCTCCTCCCGGCCAAGGCTGATGTGCGGCGCACGACCTGCTACATGCCCGCAGCCTGTATCTGTTCACCGCGGGCGCGGCGTACTTCAACACCTCTGCTCCCCTCATAGTGCGGGCGAGCGGTATCTCAGGGTACTTGAGGGGTCCGAGCGGCCTCCGTTGGACGCAAGCTGCAACGGCCGGTCTGGCCATCCGACTCAATCTACATCAACTACATGGACAGTCACCATAAGCAATAATTACATTTGGGAATTTAACAACAATATTTGGTGGACATTGCAAAACTTTTCTTCACTTTTAAGCATTAAAGGTTTATCTTCAGAAATTCAACTACTACAACAGAAAAACTTTACTGCACCTGCAACAACAAAATTTTGAAATTGCAACCAACCAAATTACTAAAATATTATAAATGCTTCCGCAATTAATCTTAATATCAACATCAAAACTTGGACCTTATTTTGGAAACAAAGCTTATGTTCTTCTGTGTTACCCCTTGGAGGAACTTTTGGGGGGGGAGGTCTGTACCGGGCGGTACACCTCTACTCTGTTTATTTAAAAGTTGCGCCAGTTGAAACTCCTCTTCTGGAGGAAGATTGAACTTTATCTATTCTATTAATTCTCTACTTTCTCAGAAGATGTCACCACATGGAAAATTTTGAGTTTTTGAACTGTGTCACTTTTGATGTGTTTTTGTTTCGCTTGAAGTAAGAAGTGGGAACTTTCTCTTCTAGAGGACACTACTGAAGAATTACAATAGTGCAACCTAGTGCGAAATCAAAGAACTATTTTGTTGGAGAAATTTTTATTTCAAAAGTTTGTTTCTTGTTAAATTTCTTTCTGTTATTGTTTAAGTTGGCTGTATACCCCTCTTTTTCCCCTTAGTTTGGATCTAGCCAATCCCGAATTTCTTTAATTAATTTTCCACCAATAATGTGTTTCTTTTTCTTCTATGTAGGGGTTTCTTTTCCCGAACCAATAAAGACTTTGTGGGAGGGTGTTTTATTTCCCCTAACGCCTAGAATCTTCCGCGAGAGGATATAAACTGCTGATTTTGGGGTCTCCGGGCCACTTCTGTTCCATCTTTCAGTGTATTAAGTACATAGCAGGAGGCGGGAAGCGCCTCTTTCCTCGGCAGCGATCTACTACCAGGTAATGGCCTATTAATATCTTCTTTTCTTGCTAGGTCGGCAGTTTAACTCTCGCGGCGGGTTCGAAGCGTTTTCCATCATGTAACCTTTTCCTAAAATGTAACTACTCTTTTCTTCTTTTTCTTGTAAAGCTACATATTGGGATAGAGAGTGCTAACCCTCTCGAGCTCCCACTCACATTTGTTTTGAGGTGAACTTATTTTCTCAAACTTTTCTTCGTTTATGTAATGTAAAGTGTTCTTCTCTAAGTCACCTCTGTAGTATGGGATTAGCCCTTGCGTTAGTGGCCCAGAGCCAGATTAGGTTTTAAAAGCCAAGTGTATTAGGAGTGCAAGTTCGCCTCCTCTCAAGTTGTATTTTAGAGGTCACGTATTAATCTTTTCTCACCTAATAGACCTCAGTAGGTTGGGTATTTTACCCCTGTGTATATGTCCTTTGAGGACAACTTGAAAGTTGAGTTTGGTGTGGCCTGGGAGAGGCTTAACTTTAAGAGCGAGTGGCTCTTTTCTAAAACTGAGAGTTGTATGCCTCGAGGAGGCTTTGCTGTGTAATTTGGAGCAAGGGCTCCAGGGGTTGAGTGGGGTCTTCTGCCCCTTTTGTTAAAATTGGTATATCGTAAAGTTGAGCTAGTTGCTCAAGAATTGTGTTTTCAGGGCTCGAAGCCCAAATTCTTTAATCCCTGTAATTGTACATTTCAAGTTGTATTTCGGCTACTAAGTACCTGTTCTATTTGTTGTTACCTAATTTTGAAAAGAAAATATAACCTTGTTAAATTTTAAAATTTAATTTCCCTTTAGTAGCTTGAGACCTATTCACCACCCAGCACCTTCTTTCATGCTTAAACTACCACAAAAACTCGGTAACAATTATTATTATTATTATTATTATTATTATTATTATTATTATTATTATTATTATTATTGAGCAGAGATATATTACAAACAGAACAACGTTCAGAAGGAGGTGACGGATCTGTTCATAGAGAAACCCAAGAGAACAAGAAGGGTGTTCTCGGGTAAGGAACGAGCAAAAGCGAGCCAGAGAATGAAGGAGTATTGGTGTAAAGTGAAAGAACATCTACAGTCAAGGAAGTTGTGTAATCGTCACCCCACCCATGGGAGGTTGAGGCGATCCTAAATAATAATAATAATAATAATAATAATAATAATAATAATAATAATAATAATAATAATAATTGTCCAGTAAGAAAGTGGAAGACATCAAATTTTAAAAAATGCATATACGTGGTAGCTCAGGCCATGGGATTACGTACGACTATTCCTGTTGTTGAAATTTAAAAGAACGGTCATTATTAGAAACGAAAATTTGTTTTAAACATTTATTACTTCAGGTAAATGAGTCCTTTTATTGCACATAAAAATTAAAGCCGCGTCTCCCCGTTTATTTTCCGTTTATAATGGCCCGTACAGTTTGCCTTACGGAAGATAGCGCCGTGTGGTGAACGATACACGTCAGAAGTACAACCGCCAACAATGAGAACTATCTTACTCCTTGCCATAGGTATGGTACATTTCAATTATTTCAGAATTTCATTATTGGTAGCGGTGTCGTTTTAAAAATAATTAATACTTGAAGAATCATCCGAATTTGATATGTCATAATTATCTCTGAACTGTGGTTGTATAAACCTGAGTATATACTTCACTGTACTTCCTTTCTGCAGTCCTCAAGCAGTTCCTAAGTTGTAAATGTGGACCAGCTTGTCTCAGATGAATGGCACAGGTTCTCTGTTTATCTTTCCCTAGCAACTTCTCGCGGTCAGCATTTGTTCTCTTCCGATACACTGGTGTAAGCTTTCTGAAATCTTTTAGTGCATCCTCTGTCATCATCCTCCCGTTTTTCACTAAGAAAGTTTGATTCCTTGAAGGATTCGACCTGTATTAATGTTTAAAGAGGTTGTGGGCGTCATTGTATCCCCGTTGAAGTCAAGACTACCATGAGAATGATCTGGTAACATTGAACAATGAACTGCTCATCATAAGACTACATTTCTCCGAGTCAATCAAAATCTCGGGTTCACGCCGGTTTGTGTGCGATATGATGTCGGCGTGTATATGGTCACTTAAGATACCTTTGAACTTTTCACTGAAAACAGAAGAAGAAGAAACCAAACAATACGGGGGTTGGAAGAAGGGGGCAAGTGGGCTACCGTCAAGATAGGTAATGAAATATATCGCATTGTAATTCCGGAAGGTTACGTGCCCGAAGCGATCGTGCCGGATGCCACTGCGCTGATATCGTGCCGCTAGCGACCGAGTGGATTAAGCATTGTGCCGCATGCGACCAATCTGCAAAGTCAACCATTCAGTCAGTCAGTCAGTCAGTCAGTCAGTCAGTCAGTCAGTCAGTCAGTCAGTCAGTCAGTCAGTCAGTCAGTCAGCCTTTTGTAAAATCATTTCTGAGAATTTGGAAATTAATCGAACATTTCCCTTGGTATTATTTAGTTTGTTTTTCGGGTTAAACCGTGTTGTTGTTTACTGTACATTATGTACAGTTTGCCGATGTTTCGAATGCATTACGGTATTCTTAGTAAAGGCGACTGAAATACCCCTACTCGATCCGAGGCCCAGAGTTGCATGCTCCAGGACACTGCCCTTGAGGTGATAGAGGTGGGACCCTTTGCTGAGTTTGAGGGAAAAATCAACCCTGGAGAGTAAACGCATTAAGAAAGATGTAAAGTAAGAAATTAATCCAATCCCTAACACTATTTTTATAAACGAATATTTGCTTCAATTTGTCCTCTTGAATTCCAACTTCATCTTCATATTGTGACCTTTCCTACTTTTAAAAGCACCACTCAAACTTATTCGTCTACTAACGTCATTCCACGCCATCTCTACACTGATAGCTCGGAACATACCGCTTAGACGAGCAGCTCGTCCCCTTTCTCCCAATTCTTAGCGTGACGGTGCTACAGACATGCAAATTACGCCATTGTGATCCTGTCTCCAAGATCTATATTGTTAACTTGGTGCATCAGTTACTTCCAACCCTGTATATATTGGAATATGGTTTGATTATGTAACGAAACTTCAAAGTATCTGAATAATTGCTACCATTTCCTATTATTACCTTGAACGTGTTAATATTTTATTTTTAGTGCATGACCTTTAGGGCTGGGAGTGTCCCAGGAAATGTTCCGTTCGCGAGATCTATTGCTCCTTTTCCTGGTACACTCCACGGGAGTGAGCTACATGTACTATTGGTGTGGGTGTTGTCTGTACGTGTAATTGTATTGGCTAGGAATAGGAAGAAAGTGATTCTGGCCATGAGAAAGGTACTATCCCGGCATTTGGCTGAAAATAAAAATGGGAAACCATGAAAAATTATTTTCGAGGATGGCCGACGGCGGATTCGAACCCAGCCATCTCCCTAAATAGCCGTTACAGGCAGTGCCGTAAAGCACCGAGACAACCTGTTTGGTAACTTCTCCCAGAACTGGAAACGCGGCTCCATGTATGGATATGTTCTAAGATAAAAATAATGTAAACGCATCACCATACTTGGTGTTGCAAGAAACTACTATTTTCACGCAGTAAATTTTTGAAAAACAACTTAAGACGATGCTGCTCTGACATTTCTGTTTCCCGAAAATCCAGGGACTGAACTTCATGATCCCCAAGAACTGTGTTTATAGATAAGGTAACAAATATAATCACCGGGGTGAGTAGCTCAGACAATTGAAGCGCTGGCCTTCTGACTCCGACTAGGCAGGTTCGATTCAGTCCGGTGGTAATTGGAAGTGCTCAAATACGTCAGCCTCGTGTCGGTAGATTTACTGGCACATAAAAGAACTCATGCGGGACTAAATTCCAGGATGTCGGCGTCTCCGAAAACGTTTTATTTATTTATTTATTTTATTTATTTATTTATTTATTTATTTATTTATTTATTTATTTATTTATTTAAAATGTAAACATAAAAGTAAGACATAGAAATTCTAAAAGGACATAATACTACGGACAGATAATTCTAAGACTAAGTTAGGCCTACATATCAGTACGGCAATTAGTGTGACAATACTAATAATAATAATAATAATAATAATAATAATAATAATAATAATAATAATAATAATCATAATAATAATTGTTACCGTGTTTTTGCGGTAGGTAGAGGTGAAAGAAGGTGCGGGCTTGAACGGGTCTCAAACTACGGAATCAAAGTTAATGTAAAATTTAACAAGGTTATATTTTCTTTTCAAAATTAAGAAAAAACAAGTACGGCAGGTACAGAGTAGCAAGGCAACAAAAGGTGCAATTACAGTATTTACAGTATTTGGGCTTCGAGCCCCGAATTCACACTTCTAGGGCAATTAGCCCAACTTTACTCCAAAATAAGTTTTACCAGAGGGGCAGAAAACCCCATTCATGTTCAGGAGCACTTGCTCCAAATTACACAGAAAAGCCTCCTCGAGGCATACAACACTCAATTTTCAAGAAAGAGCCACACGCTCTCAAACTTTAAGCCTCTCAAAGGCCACACCAAACTCCACCTTCAAGTTGTCCTCTCAGGACATAGACACAGGGGTAACATACCCAACCTACTGAGGTCTATTAAGTGAAAAAGGTGTAATTACATGACCTCTAAAATAACAATTTGAGAGGAGGCGATCTGCACTCCTAATGTATTTGATTCAAAACCTAATTTGGCTCTAGGCCACTGATGCAAGGGCTAATCCCATACTACGGAGGTGACTTTAGAAAAGAACAATTTACATTACCTTAAGGAAGAATCGGTTGTGAGAAATAAGTTCACCTCAAAGCAATATGAGTGGGAGCTCGAGAGGGTTAAGCACTCTATATCCCAATATGTAGCTTTAAAAGAGAATAGACGCTAAGAGTAGTTACATTTTAGGAAAGGTTACATGGTGGAAACTCTTCGGACCCGCCCCGAGAGTTAAACTGCTGAGCTAGCAAGAAAAGAAGATATTAAAAGGCCATTACCTGGTTATTGAGCTGCTGCCCGAAGAAAGAGGCGCTTCCCGCCCCCTGCTATGTACTTTACACACTAAAAGTTGGAACAGAAGTGGCACCGAGACCCTAAAATCAGCAGTTTATATACTCTCGCGGAAAGTTCGAGGCGTTTCAGGGAAGAAAACACCCGCCCACAATCACTTTATTGGTTAGGGATAAGCAGCATATTCAAGTTGGGGGAAGATACATCAGATTGGCCAGAAATTAATTAAAGAAATTCGGGATTGGCTAAATACAAAACAAGGGGAAAGAGAGGGGTATACAGCCAACTTAAACAATAACAGACAGAAATTTAACAAGAAACAAACTTTTGAAATAAAAATTTCTCCAAAAAGCTGTTCTTTCACATGGCACTAGGGTGCACCATAGTAGTTTTTCAGTAGTGTCCTCTAGAAGAGAAAGTTCACACTTCTTACTACCGGTAAAACAAAAATACATCAAAAGTGACACAGTTCAAAAACTCCAAAATTTCCAAGTAGTGACATCTTCTGAGAAACTTGAAAATTAATACCGTCGATAAAGTTCGAACTTCCTCCAGCAGAGGAGTTTCAACTGGCGCAAATTTTAACTTAGCGGCGTGGAGGTGTACCGCCCGGTACAATAATAATAATAATAATAATAATAATAATAATAATAATAATAATAATAATAAATGAAGAAAACCCATTCACACAACAAACACACAATGGTTCACACAACTCAGTTTTATGTTCCCAGGAAAAACATTCGGCAGGCAGATTTGAATTTATGAGAGGAAGTAAGGTGCCGAATGTTCATTGGGAGTGTATTCCGGAGTGTCGATTCAGTAACTAAAAAGGAATGATTGTAGGAATTCGTTCGACTTAGTGGAATTTCAAGTAGGGAACCAGAACGGGTACTAAATTCGTGGAATGAGATAAGGAAACGAAAATTAGAAGAGAGGTAAGTAGGAGTGTTCGTCGAGAGCACTTGGTAAACAAGTGTCGTTAGGTGAAAATTCCTTCGTTCATTTATGCGTAGCCATCCCAATGTTTTGAAATATGGTGTGACATGAGCGTCACGTCGTAGTTGGAAGGCATATCGTATGCATGAGTTTTGTGCTCGCTGAAGTCTCAAAGCTTGTTCAGCATTTAGATTTACTAGTACCGTATCACAGTAGTCTAGAATTGGGAATAGTAGTGTTTGGATTAATTTTAATTTACGTTTTTGAGGAAAATAATTATAGGGACTTTTCAGGGGATATCGAGCTGCATGAACCTTTCTACATACATTTGTTACATGTTCATTCCAGGTCATATTCTCATTGATGGAGTTTCCTATGATAATACTTTGTGTTTTACGAGAATTTAGGATTAAGTGGTTGTTTTTAGCATAGGTGGTAGGCCTTTCAATATCGGAATTAATATGCTGAACTGTTTCATGTAAATTGTTTGTAGTGGTGTGTTTGTATATCTGCAATCATCAGCATATAAGTGGTAGTTGCAATACTGAAGTGTGGAAGATATGTCAGATGACATAAGACTAGCAATGGTCAAACGGCAGGTGACGATACTGACACTCCTTGACGTTAGTAGTGCGTTCGACACGGTAAATATAGACATACTACTATCCAAGCTACGCTCTCTGCACGTCGGCGCGATAGCCCCATTTTTTAAAAAGTCGTACCTTATAAATCGTTGCTAGTCGTTGTGGTAAACAATCAAAAATCCCAATGGGCTGTAAAATCATCCGGTGTCCCTCAAGGGTCTGTTCTAGGACACTTACTGTTCGTTTCTTGATGTAAATTAATAAGGCATGTTGTAAGTAAGTAAGAAATCCTAAAGTCCTTTCTATCAAATCAAATAAATTTTTTAATTCCTTCTCGTGAACACATCCAACTATTTATACTGAAATATAAAACACTTGAAATTAAGTCCGATATTCTGGCAGAAAGTTCTGGGTATTGTCCGATTTTACGCAATTTATTCTAGACTTTATGTAAATATTGCAAATTGAGAGTTTATGGTACGCTTTCACTATAAATAAAGCACTGAGTTGAAATTCTAAAGTTCCAACAAGTGAGAACATACGATATTACGAGACCACGCTGTCTTCTGAAAGTCTGTCTTTACTTTTAAACGTTAATTTCCCAAGTTTATAAAAATATTAAGTAAGTGAGCTTTTGAACTGAGTTGATGTCCTTTTTCAGCAATGACACTGTCTATAAGAGTTCTGTTGAAAGTCAGAATTATGTTTCTGAATGAAAAGACACTTATATCACCTGACATATATCTTCTTGTTGAGCTCGAACAGTTGAATACTGCTCTGCAAGCAGCAATCTGGAACTCAGCTAACAGCAAGCACCACGATGTTCCATAGTACAACGTCCCTGGAACTGTCCCTCGTAGTACCAAGTCCACGTTCCGCGTTGATCTGCATCAAATCTCCGTCGTTATCCGTCGTCTTGAGTCAGGATTTCTCATTTTAATAAAAGAGTAGCTTTAACACGAGAAATCCCATCTGACTAGGCCACTGATAGTGTCCTATGTTGAAACGTGCACCATTTGATTTGTGCTGTTAGAACTGATTATAACTGTTTCAGAAATAATCACTATGCACTGGATGAGAAATATGTCGAAGCACTGTTTCTTTTAGCAAGTTGCCATAATGGAGAGTGAGAAAACCCATTAGTAGTATAATACAGGGATCCTGCCGCCACCTCCACCTGCGGCTCCCAAGTGCCCGCTCCACCTCCTCCTCCCGAGGGGCCTTCCCAGGGGCCTGCTCCACCTCCCCCTCCCGGGAGGCCTTCCCAGGGGCCCGCTCCTCCTCCCGCGGGAAATTCGAATTGGTAAACAAAGCCATGTGCTTTTTGACAGCCATCATCGACAACAACGCATCGCTAACCTCAGTGCTGCCATCTTGACGGACATAAACCTCAGTGGTGCCAACTTAACCTCACTAGCACGAGATTTGAATCGGCAAACAAAGCCACGTGCTTTTTTGACAGCTGTCATCCACCATCTTTAATCAACAGAGCACCGTGCTGCCCTCTTCATCGTAGTAGCAGGCAATTAATTAAGGCCATGGCCGCTTCCATCTCATTCCTAGGCCTTTCCCGTCCCATCGTCGCCAAAACACCTCTCTGTGTCGGTGCGACGTAAAGCAAAATAGTAGAATATTTTTTTTACAATTGTTTTACGTCGCACCGACACAGATAGGAATTATGGCTACGATGAGACAGGGAAGGGCTACGCGTGGAAAGGAAGCGGCCATGGCCTTAAATACGGTACAGCCCGAGCACTTGCCTGGTGTAAAAATGGGAAACCACGGATAACCATCTTCAGGGCTGCCGACAGTGGGATTCGAAACCACTATCTCCCTGGTGCGAGCTCGCAGCTGCGCGGCCCTAACTCCACGGCTAGCTCAGCCGGTACAATTAAATAGAAGTACGGCATGATCATGCAATTAAAAGTTATTTAGTATTTTAATACACACTAAGTAACTGCCAGACTGACGAATGCGTGCGGCATACCGGTGAATTATAACTCAGTGTCCACGACCTTGGCAAAAACATTATACCCCTACTACCCTTCCCCACAGCACATGCAAAGTCTCCACTACTTGCCGTAGCGCTATACAAATCGGTTAGCCGCGACGAACGGCATTTGGTGCTTATATCCGCCAAAAATTATTTTAATAATTAAGGAAAATAAAGGAAAGAATTAACAGATAAGACGCAAAGGCTTGTACAGGTAACGTTTCTTTAACAAATAATTCGCTGTGAGCTTCCATCCGGGATATCGTGGGTTCGAATCCCACTGTGGGCAGCCCTGAAGATAGTTTTCCGTGGTTTCCCATTTTCCCATTTTCACACCACGCAAATGCTGTTGCTGTACCTTAATTAAGGCCACGGCCGCATTCTTCCAACTCCTATGCCCTTCCTATCCCATCGTCGCCATAAGACCTATCTGTGTCGTTGCGACGTAAACCAATTAGCAAAATAAATAATAATAATTCCTAGTTCCAGGTGGCTAAAGTGAATATGTAATGTTTACTCCACAAAGTGGCGAAGGGCGGGGGTGACTTTCCCTTCACGCCCCACCCCCTAATCGCCGCTACTGTTTGTTAACACGCCAAAGATGCAGAAAAGGCAATTTAATCACTTTTTAATTTATACATGTGTAGACATTCCACTCGATAAAAGAGTAGCTTGTATGAAACAAAAAAGATACTGTTCGGTGAAATACTTGTGTAGAAGGCATACGTCTGTTTGGAGCTTCGGTTGCATTCCGACCGGGTTGTCCAGATTAAAATTGTACCGGGTGGTACAACTCAACGTCGCTAATTCAAACTTTGCGCCAGTTGAAACTCCCCTACTGGAGGAAGTCTGAACTTTATCTAATGTGTTAATTTTCAAGTTTCTCAGAAGATGTCACTACTTGGAAATTTTGAAGTTTCTGAACTGGGTCGTTTTCGATGTATTTTTGTTTTGCCTGTAGTAAGAAGTGTGAACATTCTCTTCTAGAGGACACTACTGAAGAACTACAATGGTGCACCCTAGTGCGAAGTGAAAGAACTGTTTTTTGGAGAAATTTTTATTTCAAAAGTTTGTTCCTTGTTAAATTTCTTTCTGTTATTGTTTAAGTTGGCTGTATAACCCTTTCTTTCCCCTTGTTTTGAATTTAGCCAATCCCGAATTTCTTTAATTAATTTATGACCAATCAGGTGTATCTTCCTCCACGGGGATATGTTGCTTAACCCTAGCCAATAAAATTCTTGTGGGAGGGTGTTCTCATTCCTGAAACGCCTCGAACTTTCCGCGAGAGTATATAAACTGCTGATTTTCGGGTCTCCGGGCCACTTCAGTAACATCTTTCAGTGTGTAAAGTACGTAGCAGGGGGCGGGAAGCGCCTCTTTCTTCGGGCAGCAGTTCAACCACAAGGTAATGGCCTTTTATATACTTCCTTTCTCGCTAGCTCAGCAGTTTAACTCTCGGCGCAGGTCCGAAGCCTTTTCCATGTAACTTTCCTTTAAAAATGTAAAGACACTCGGTGTCAATTCTTTCTGTTTTAACCACATATTGGGATAGAGAGTGCTTAACCCTCTCGAGCTCCCACTCATATTGCATTGAGGTGAACTTATTTTCTCAACCGTTTTGTCCTTAACGTAATGTAAACTGTTTCCTTCTAAAAGTCACCTCTTTAGTATGGGGTTAGCCCTTGCATTTACGGCCTAGTGTCAAGTAGGTTTTAAACAAAATGTATTAGGAGTGCAAGTACGCCTCCTCTCAAGTTGATATTTTAGAGGCCATATAATTGACCTGTTTCCCTACTTAATAGGCCTAAGTAGGTTGGGTATTTTTACCCCTGTTTTCATGTCCTTCGAGGACAACTTGAAAGTGGAGTTTGGTGTGGCCTTTGACAGGGTTAAATTTGAGAGCGAGTTGCTCTTTCTTGAAAATTTTGTTTTCTGCGCGCCTCAAGGAGGCTTTACTGTGTAATTTGGAGCAAGCGCTCCTGGGCACGAATGGGGTTTTCTGCCCCTCTGTTGAAACTTGTTTTGGGGTAAAGCTGGGCTAATTGCTCAAGAATTGTGAGTTCGGGGCTCGAAGCCCAAATCCTGTGAATACTGTAATTGTACTTTTGTTGCCTTGCTACTCTGTACCTGCCATGCTTGTTATTTCTTGATTTTGAAAAGAAAATATAACCTTGTTACATTTTATCTTAACTTTAATTTCGTATTTTGAGGCCCGTTCAACCCCGCACCTTCTTTCACCTCTGCTGTTCCACAGATACCTCGGAACAAGTGGTAGCAGAGCGTGGTTGAATGGGTCTCAATTTATCCCCTTTTGACGGCTAAACATTGTTTTGATCCGAACTCTAACAATTTTCTCTGTTGCTGGAAATTTTTGATTTTTCTTTTTTCAAAATTGTTCTGTCATCATGCCCGGGCCTCGCGATGTTCTCCATCTTAACTATTTGCGCAAGGAGGAGTTGATCTATGAATTAACTATTAGAAATGTGCAATCTGGAGGCACGGTTGCGGTAGATACGAATAAGCTTAGAGAGTCCCTTGATTTGCCCATTTCCATCCCCAATTTGGGAGAGAAAGAAATTGACGACTCTCTTTCCACGATCACTGACAATACTACTGAGCTAGCATCTGTAGTTAGTTTTTTTTAAGAAAATGATCCTTCTCCTAATCAAATTAAGCGTGTGCAAGCCAGGTTATTTCATTTTTCTAATAGAGTTAACGATCTGTTGTCTCTGAAGTTGAATGACGTTCAGAGGAAGGAAGCTAGTATGGTTCTTGAAAATCTTTCTGAATTGTCCAGTAAGGTTACCCAATTGTTGACTGGGGAAGTTCCTCCCAAAACTGATCAACCCACCACGGTGAATGTAGGTAGCGAGGAAGAGCCTCCTAAGGGAGAAGTCAATAGGAAAACCGTTGGAGCTCAAACAACCTCTGCCCCATTGGACAACGAGTCTGAACGCCGTACCTCGTTGAATAATGTACGTTCTGAATTACCATCTTTGCCACTTAAACCTTTACCTACTATGTCACCTGGGTTCAGCAGCTTGCCTCATCCATTAGCAATGTTGCTCAGAGGTATTTCTAAGTTTTCTGTTAACACTACCAGTGAAGTTATTTCATTCTTAAGGTTTTTAGTTGAATTTCAGGATCATGCCCTTGTTTTTTCTCTTTCCCCATGTCAGATTTTGCAAATCATCTATCCCTATGCAATAGGTATTCTCTCAGACAAAATAGTAAGAGCCATTGCCGAGCAATCATCTATTGAAGACTTCCACGCCCACTTGCTAGCTAACTTCATTCCGGCTAGTGCCAGGTCTTCACTTATTCAGAAGTACTATTATCGTGTACAGCGCTTGGATGAAAACTTGGCAGATTTCATCCAAGATATTAAGTTCTATACCAGGGTGTTTGCTCTTCACTTCCCTGAGGATCAGATTGTACAAGCTATTGTGGAAGGTATCTCACCATCCTATAGGTCATATTTGTGTTTCGCGGCGTGCCCGCAAACTTTCTCTGAACTTGAAGCATTGGCCGTCTCAGTGGAAGGAGTTAGATACGCCGATTCTTTGCGTGTCGCGAAAGAACCCCCTCCTCCTTTTGGTAATCCTCGGCCTCCACCTCGCCGATCAGTCACACCTCGTAAATGTTATGCTTGCGGGTCGCCTGACCATCTTCGGAACAAGTGCCCATTGATCAAATCTAGTAGGGCAAATAATGGACCTGGCTCATCACGAGGCTGTTTTATATGTGGGGCTTTCTCACATATCGCCAAGAATTGCCCAAATTCAAATAGCAACCCCTCCTGCTCAACTTCTGGTGCAACTTCCACCAATGTCACTAATAATAAGTGACTAGCGGCTTCGGCTGAGTCGACTAATTCTGCTTCCCAAGGCTCAGCCCCTGGTAAACAGGTCGAAAATTCAGGGAAAATTCTGTCTTCAAATTCATCTTTTGAATGCCCCAAAGAATGTCTTAGGATTGCGGCGGATACCCCCGCACCTGTTCCTTTTCTTAAGATTGAATTAAATAATGAACCTGTAACAGCTCTTTTAGATTCAGGCAGTGTTTGTTCTATTATTTCGGCTGAATGGTATTCAAAATTGAAATCTATTTGTAAACTTCCTGACTATTGCTCATCTCCTGTCCAATATGTTTCTTCTAATTCTTCTCCATTAGAAATTTTAGGCTCCTTATTGCAACCTTTCCACCCCACGCCATTTGCCGCATAGAACCAAATGACTGCATGATAATCCCTAAAAAAAATCGGGATACCGCCATATAGCACCATACGCCAAAGCGCCTGATGGAAAGGGACCTTTTTAGTCTAGAGTCAAATGCCACCTCATCAGGAAGGAACAAAAAAAATTCAGAATGATGGGTGAGCAAATGCTCTTCCGACCGTGCAAGGGTCTATTGCACCCTTCCGTTCCATAGAATCAAACCACCGACCTCCCAAGGCCATGGTACGTTCGCGGCAGAAGATCAAAGAAAATAACACATAACTAGCTTAAAGGCATAAATGAACGGAAGGAAACCTGGGATACAATGTTATTCGGCAAAATGACAGGCAGACAAAAATTTAAATACCTATTTATTGAGCCTTGATAAATCAAATTAATTAAAGGATGATCCTGAATATTTATAGTATATCAATGTTGAATATGCAATGTCCAACGGACTAAATACAAATTGTAAAGTGTCAAAAATTTTTTTTTTAGTTTACCTCTTTCTTCTTCCCGACATGATGATAAATATTACATTCTAATTTGTATAACATAGATTTTTTTACAAAGTCAGAAATATCCTTATAAATGCGACGGTTATCATTAATAACTTTCTTCACTATCAGAAGAAGCAATTATTTATACAACAAATTAAATTGAAGATAACTTGAAGTGGTCACCTAGCTAAATTAATTATATTACAAAAATAATCAAAGAATAAATGAATGCTAGTCGATATAATCCTAATCAAAATAAAATGACTGATGTCGGGTCCAGAAATCGAACCCACATCCCAATGAATCCAATGACAAAAATTACGAAAAAAAAATCTCGATTTGTCATCCACATAAAGAGTGAAACACGACTAAAAGAATGTATAAAAAGGAAAATATGTACACAATATGAAAATAAACAATAACAATATACACATGCAATTGGCTGTATATTAAAAAAATGTGACAACAAAAATCCATGGTTGCCTCAGAACTCGAACCGATGTTATCCAAGATGGCATCGACAAACGGGACAAAAAAACTGCCTTTCTTAATTAATCATATGGTCAACAAATAAATGATAATACTGGCGTTCCAGTTAGTTAAATATTATTATAAGATCATACATGAAAAAGTCAAAGAACCCTTTAAACAATAATCGGTGTCGCACGGCCTTCATTCTAAGTGGAATAGCTCGAACAATACAGCATACAGTAATCCTTTAAAAGGGGCAAGGCCCTCTTCACTCTCCCCTGGGGTCGTAAATATCCGAACGTCAAAGCGCTCGCTAATAATGGCCCAGTGTGGCAGAAATATCCTTTCAACATCTCAAGGTGAAAGCAAATCGTTTCCCTTGGAACACATATTTGTTAAATAATCTTATTTCATTATATATTCTCATATCATATTTCCAAAGCTCCACTGGCTTATAAATTCACTGTCCTGCCACAATTATATAATACAATATCAATCCACTGTTCATAGTCTCATATTCACATCCATCAACTCAGAATGACCAGCTTCGATTCCATCCGATTACAGAATACAGCCTAGGTTTTTCCTACATTTTAAAATCAAATCAATAAAATCAAATATGGATTTTAAACATATCCATAATGTTTTTCGCATATTTAGAAAGGGAAAATATTTCACATAAAAGGAAAACGCTAATCTCAATAGGAGGGCGTCTGTTCGATGTCTAGGCATGTCACAAGTTACGCATATAATTAATACAGCCATCTACAAATATATCATCATGCGAATTACATGAAAATAAGAGTGCCTTGCTATCCTAATGTTAACAGTCGATAATCCATTTTTACAAGCATAATCACCATGCATTATCATAATAAGCTTGGATATCATGTAAATAAATTATACAAAATTACGGCTTGGCTCAGTGCCAAAAACAAATCCACTATCTATTACATTTACCTAATCTAAGCACTCTGACTAACTAATATTTTATCATCACGTCAAATACATGCATTACGTTAATTATATATATATATATATATTTAAGCCCATGGAGTAGACTATAAATTCCATGAAATGAACATAAATGAATATGAAGACCACTCACAAGTTCTCTTTCTAATTAAAAAAATACATGCAATTTACATGTCTAACCTAATTTACGTGATCTGCATAATGAATAACCGCGCATTTGTTAAAAAATTATTTCATTTTAGTACTTATCATCATGTCGTAACAATCCAAGGTTCGGGTCCCGGGTAAGACCCTCATTCTTTCTTTCCAAGCTTCCATGGTGTTGACGCTGGTCACGGGTTCATGTCCGTTGCTACTCCCGCTGAGCTCGTTCATATTCCAATGGTTATCTTCTACACTTATAAGAGTTTTTTATGAGATTAAGACTTGTTGCGTCACTTTAACACACAAAATACAATTAATTGCACTATAATGAAATTAATATTTGTTGCATAATTTAAAAAGTTACAATTATACCGTTCTTGCGATCACATAACTTCAACCTGTTTTTAAATACTATTGTTTGTAGACAATTACAATATTCTCGAAGATATAAACTGTACATTTACAGTCTGAAACACTAAATAGAACAGAACACCATCAAACCGTGGTTCTGCTTTGGATCCTTCGCGTGAAGTGGATACTGTTGTCATCATCTGATTCCTTTTATAAACTTTCCCCCTTCCATGCAAGAGACAATGGATAGTCCCCACTACTTTTTTTAATTAATAGTTCCACGTGTCGTATGACATCGGTAATACACTCAAACGTGTGACTCAGATTCTTAAGTAGTCTGGTTATGTGCGGAACCTGAAATGTTCGGCCATTTATTCAAAATTAATTATCAAAATAATGCCCCAACAATGTCTTCCATGAAGGTGCTGCGTACAAGGGACGCTTAACGTGTTATATAATGCAACGATTGCGTATTCTTCCACATGGTAATATATTATAAAGAATTAGAATTTTGGCAGATGTCTATAATTAAATCATATCACATCCCGAGGTTTCCCATATTAAATATTATGCTTGTCTCGAAATCTCATCATAATAATGCGATTTGCGAGCTGGCAACATCGTGTTCGGCCATTTTTTTAACGGGTGACGGTATCATTATCGATTTTTCTGGCTTGAGATTTTCTTCCCTCTCTCTCTATCTGTGTATCCTTTTAGTTAAGACGGAGTGGTGTTTAGCAGGTTACGAAGGTTGTGTAAGCATGTGCAACCTAATGCAACTTTTTGTAACAAGTACGAGGGAGCTTTACAAAGGTTTTTCACTGCCAAATAATTAATAAATAAATATGTACATGACCGATAAGGTCCCATCTGCCTTTCCGTCGGATTCAAGAAATTTGGAAAGGGTTACAAATTTCTTGACTGATTTCAATTTATTGAAGAGACTCATTTACATAATTAATTGTGGTCTCTTCGGAAGTGTATTGTTCTCAAGAGCTCTCGGATTTCAACCCTAAACCTTTGGTTATCTCGTTCGAGTATAAAAGCAACTTGACCCAAAATTTCTCGACGTTGTTCTAATTCTTCACAATTTTGACACGATGGGATATCCTCGTCTTCCCGGTTTTCAATCCTTGTCATCTGGACTTCAGCTTCCTCAAGATTCTCATCTTCTTCATCCTGTGGAATGTTGTCATCATCTTCATCTTGATCCTCTCCTTCCTCCTCGGAGTTCTGGTCTGGCTGGTCCAAATTTGCTCTAATGCTTCCTGGTGGATAATATGGCCGTAAATTGGCTGCATTATATATGGTTTCGTTTAAACCATCCGTGCTTTGGACTTTATAGGCATTATTTTCAAGGTTTTCAATTACTCTGTAAGGTCCAATGTACAACTCCGCAAATTTGTGATAAATTTTGCTGGCGGGATCTGACACTGCTGGTCTCTTTACCAACACATATTCTCCTACCCTCAGTGGTCGATGGTATCTCTTACCTCGAAGTCCTCGCAGTCTTTTCTCTGCTTGTTGTCTCAGATATTCAGCTGTTGCCTGGATACAAAGTTCTGCTGAAAATCGCGGATCTTGTGGACATGGTATGGCATTTTGCCATGGTCTCTTCGGCATCTCATCAAAGTGGATGACGCTGGGGATCTGGCCGGTTGACTCGTGTACAGTCCCATTTATGCACTCTTCAATAATTGGGAGGACATCTACCCAACGCCAATGTTGACGGGGGCAATAGATTCGGCAAAACTTCCCGATCTCCCTCATGATACGTTCTGCAGGATTGGATTCGGGGTGACGAATAGAGCTTAAATGGTGTTTCACCCCTAATTGGTCAATGTCACGCTTGAAAACCCCACAAGTGAACTGGGAACCATGGTCTGTCAAAATGCATTCCGGTTTTCCCATTTTAGGAATGGTTTTAGTTTTAATTTGGTTGATGGCCGCTCGGGTATTGGCTTTTTGGACCGGACATAATTTTACATACTTTGAAAATACGTCCACACACACAAGAATATGTTGCAGGCCACGCCTAGGACGTGGTAACGGGCCGTAAAAATCCAAAACATATAGCTCCTTAGGCTTACTTGGCAGCAAAGGTCGTGGTAGCTGCTTCAACAAATAGGTATTAGGCTTCACCCTTTGACACGTGTCACAAGTAACCAATATTCGGCGGACTATTTTTCTAAGATTAGGCCAAATGAATGCCTCTTTCAGTGTTGCTGACACTTTATCTATTCCTGCATGACCTATGGCTCGGTGGGCTAACCACACCAACTCATTCTGTAGAACTGGTGGTACCACAATTCGGTATCGTGTATGATTTTTGACTACAATTGTACTTTGTTTCTCTTGACAATCCAATGTATTCACCATTTCTGATTGTCTGGCCCTAATTTGATGTCCACTCGATGTTTGGTCGAGGTGTCGTAAGATCTGTTCTGCTTCTACAGCCGTCTTTGCATTCGCAGCAATCAAGATTCGTTGAACATCAGCTGGGAACTGTTTGGTAATGGCCGATAGAAGTTCCACTTCAGCCGGAGGGTTATCCAGCTCCCTCATTTTCACTAATTGCCCAGTGAAAAATTCACAAAATCGTGTCGGGCCCGTCATGGAATAACGACGTGAATACAGCTCCAAACGCAATCCTAATTGCGTTTCCATTCCCCAGTATTTATCGAGAAACATTCTCTTAAAGGTATCGTAGCTATCAAAACAATATTTGAAAGCTTGAAACCATACCAAGGCTTGGTCCTCTAAGAATTTCTCCACGACCCTTAATCTACGTTCCGGAGCTACCTGATGGTCAACCATGTAACCGTCCATCTCAGACAAAAGTTTCTTTGGTGTTACAGTACCTCCTGGTTTGAATCGCTTCGGTTTATCTTCATTCATCCGAATTACATTATAAAACGGTATGGATTCAATCGGCAATGTTGTAGAATTATGCATCTGTGCCGCCGATATCTGATCTGCACTATTATTCACACCCTTGAATAAACCCATTCCTTCTCCTTCTCTCTTAAGATCATAAGGATTAACGTAGCGTTTTTTTATTGGATCTGTTTTTATTCCTAAATCCTGAAAGTCATCCTGTAATTCCAGTTTTACAATCTTTTCTCTCAACTCTTGTATAAGGTCGTCATGTATATCTACTTTTATCTTCGTCTTTTGCATCTTATGCGACCATTCCTCGGTCCTATCTGACGTCCTATCTTCATTCCTCCGTACCTCCTCTTGGACCGTGACTATTCCATCGAATGCCTGTTTTCTGACCTCAGATATTCGCTTATCCACGTTGGTAACAATTTCCTGTTTCGACGCATTGGTTTGGTTCCGAATGTCGTGCATATCGACCTGAGTCTGATGGACCTCCTTCTTAACATCTTCTATTATCCTATCTGTACGTTCCTGGTGATCTGTCACCGTTTGAATATGAACATCGATTTGTTCCGCCATACTTAATGTCTGAGCCTCAACACGTTCGACGCGCTCAGTTACCGTGCCTAACGAGTTTTCTAGCCCTTCCTGTTTTTCGTGCATATTATCCAGTCGTTTTTCTAGCTGTGCTGTGTTCCTTTCACATTGTGTCTGGTACCCCGTTATCTGTCCTACCAGTTCATCATAACGTTCAATTGTTTCCTCCAACCGTACGTTAAAGTTCCCCATTTGTTTATTAATTTCATCTCTCCCTTCCTTACACTCATTCTGTATTATCTCCATATGTTCATTAACCTGATCTATTTTCTGATCAATCATGTCCTTAACTGTTTCACTACTCTTTTTAATGTCTTCACTATTCTGACCTATCTTCTGATCAATCACTTTCATATTTTTATTAATGTCCTCTTTCATGTCCTCAAACCTTTTATTACTCTGATCTATCTTCTGATCAATCATGTCCTTAACTTCCTCTATCAGAGCCCTCATGGCTTCCATATCCATTTTACACAATATTTCAATAAAATGGGCCCCCCTTAACTCGAACCTCAGATTAGGAGAAATCAACTTGAAAATGAAATCAATTCAAGGTCAACTTAATCCAAAATCATAAAATTTTCACAACAATGTGACTTGAATTAATTATATAGCCTGAATACAGCTATCTCAAAATTATTCAACAGTATAATTTTTCAAGGGTACCTTTCATCACAATATTTTGAATACGTAGCCTATCATTACTATAATTTTGATTATTATTATTATTATTATTATTATTATTATTATTATTATCATATTTATTATTATTATTAATTTTGAATAAGTTCGTATAATAAAAATATCGCAAGTTAAATACCAACACAGGTGGTATATGCCAATAAATTAGGCCATCCTTCCAGTATTGAGGCAGATACACCTAATACACTGGGTAATATCGTCCCAAAACTTTCCGCATGAATCCTAACTTACTGCCACTTAACAACAAACACTAAAGGCCTGAGGTCACCTTTACCTATCGCGAAACACTAACACAAATTTAATAAATGATTCACTATGAGTAATGAGGCCTGTTACAACCAGTACCTCCTGACAAGTACCCATGAATACGATTACCTGAAGGGTATCGATATTCATTTTTCCTCAGATTTGGGAAAACCATTTTATTGCTTCCCGGGATTTAATTAAATCCCTACATGATTTTGGGTACCTCAATTACTATGAATGACTATCCTGGTTATCGTCACTCAGACTATAACCACGACTATGTTTCCATTTTGCCATAAATATCACATTAATTTTAATCTGTCATTCACTTCTCATACTGATCCAATTATCAGCATCCCATAAATTGAACAACCATCGTGTTCCTTCATATAATATTTGGTCAGTCCTATATTCCTAAATATGGCATTACCATGCCTGACGCCCATTTTCACAAAAGTTATCATTTGAAATTATCTCTATCGAAAACATCGAAAAATTCTGAAAATGCCGAAAAATTCAAAAATTCCGAAAATGCCGAAAATACCTAACATTGTAAATGCCTAAAAATGCCGAAAATGCCAAAACGCTGGGCGCCAAATGCAACCTTTCCACCCCACGCCATTTGCCGCATAGAACCAAATGACTGCATGATAATCCCTAAAAAATAATCGGGATACCGCCATATAGCACCATACGCCAAAGCGCCTGATGGAAAGGGACCTTTTTAGTCTAGAGTCAAATGCCACCTCATCAGGAAGGAACAAAAAATAATTCAGAATGATGGGTGAGCAAATGCTCTTCCGACCGTGCAAGGGTCTACTGCACCCTTCCGTTCCATAGAATCAAACCACCGACCTCCCAAGGCCATGGTACGTTCGCGGAAGAAGATCAAAGAAAATAACACATAACTAGCTTAAAGGCATAAATGAACGGAAGGAAACCTGGGATACAATGTTATTTTGGCAAAATGACAGGCAGACAAAAATTTAAATACCTATTTATTGAGCCTTGATAAATCAAATTAATTAAAGGTTGATCCTGAATATTTATAGTATATCAATGTTGAATATGCAATGTCCAACGGACTAAATACAAATTGTAAAGTGTCAAAAAAAATTTTTTTTAGTTTACCTCTTTCTTCTTCCCGACACGATGATAAATATTACATTCTAATTTGTATAACATACATTTTTTTTAAAAGTCAGAAATATCCTTATAAATGCGACGGTTATCATTAATAACTTTCTTCACTATCAGAAGAAGCAATTATTTATACAACAAATTAAATTGAAGATAACTTGAAGTGGTCACCTAGCTAAATTAATTATATTACAAAAATAAACAAAGAATTAATGAATGCTAGTCGATACAATCCTAATCAAAATAAAATGACTGATGTCGGGTCCAGAAATCGAACCCACATCCCAATGAATCCAATGACAAAAATTACGAAAAAAATCTCGATTTGTCATCCACATAAAGAGTGAAACACGACTAAGAGAATGTATAAAAAAGGAAAATATGTACGCAATATGAAAATAAACAATAACAATATACACATGCAATTGGCTGTATATAAAAAAATGTGACAACAAAAATCCATGGTTGCCTCAGAACTCGAACCGATGTTATCCAAGATGGCATCGACAAACGGGACAAAAAAACTGCCTTTCTTAATTAATCATATGGTCAACAAATAAATGATAATACTGGCGTTCCAGTAGTTAAATATTATTATAAGATCATACATGAAAAAGTCAAAGAACCCTTTAAACAATAATCGGTGTCGCACGGCCTTCATTCTAAGTGGAATAGCTCGAACAATACAGCATACAGTAATCCTTTAAAAGGGGCAAGGCCCTCTTCACTCTCCCCTGGGGTCGTAAATATCCGAACGTCAAAGCGCTCGCTAATAATGGCCCAGTGTGGCAGAAATATCCTTTCAACATCTCAAGGTGAAAGCAAATCGTTTCCCTTGGAACACATATTTGTTAAATAATCTTATTTCATTATATATTCTCATATCATATTTCCAAAGCTCCACTGGCTTATAAATTCACTGTCCTGCCACAATTATATAATACAATATCAATCCACTGTTCATAGTCTCATACTCACATCCATCAACTCAGAATGACCAGCTTCGATTCCATCCGATTACAGAATACAGCCTAGGTTTTTCCTACATTTTAAAATCAAATCAAT
This sequence comes from Anabrus simplex, assembly GCF_040414725.1. NCBI lineage: Eukaryota > Metazoa > Arthropoda > Insecta > Orthoptera > Tettigoniidae > Anabrus > Anabrus simplex. The sequence continues at coordinate 101,692,770 of NC_090275.1, forward strand.
AAAATCAAATATGGATTTTAAACATATCCATAATGTTTTTCGCATATATAGAAATGGAAAATATTTCACATAAAAGGAAAACGCTAATCTCAATAGGAGGGCGTCTGTTCGATGTCTAGGCATGTCACAAGTTACGCATATAATTAACACACCCATCTACAAATATATCATCATGCGAATTACATGAAAATAAGAGTGCCTTGCTATCCTAATGTTAACAGTCGATAATCCATTTTTACAAGCATAATCACCATGCATTATCATAATAAGCTTGGATATCACGTAAATAAATTATACAAAATTACGGCTTGGTTCAGTGCCAAAAACAAATCCACTATCTATTACATTTACCTAATCTAAGCACTCTGACTAACTAATATTTTATCATCACGTCAAATACATGCATTACGTTAATTATATATATATATATATTTAAGCCCATGGAGTAGACTATAAATTCCATGAAATGAACATAAATGAATATGAAGACCACTCACAAGTTCTCTTTCTAATTAAAAAAATACATGCAATTTACATGTCTAACCTAATTTACGTGATCTGCATAATGAATAACCGCGCATTTGTTAAAAAATTATTTCATTTTAGTACTTATCATCATGTCGTAACAATCCAAGGTTCGGGTCCCGGGTAAGACCCTCATTCTTTCTTTCCAAGCTTCCATGGTGTTGACGCTGGTCACGGGTTCATGTCCGTTGCTACTCCCGCTGAGCTCGTTCATATTCCAATGGTTATCTTCTACACTTATAAGAGTTTTTTATGAGATTAAGACTTGTTGCGTCACTTTAACACACAAAATACAATTAATTGCACTATAATGAAATTAATACTTGTTGCATAATTTAAAAAGTTACAATTATACCGTTCTTGCGATCACATAACTTCAACCTGTTTTTAAATACTATTGTTTGTAGACAATTACAATATTCTCGAAGATATAAACTGTACATTTACAGTCTGAAACACTAAATAGAACAGAACACCATCAAACCGTGGTTCTGCTTTGGATCCTTCGCGTGAAGTGGATACTGTTGTCATCATCTGATTCCTTTTATAAACTTTCCCCCTTCCATGCAAGAGACAATGGATAGTCCCCACTACTTTTTTAATTAATAGTTCCACGTGTCGTATGACATCGGTAATACACTCAAACGTGTGACTCAGATTCTTAAGTAGTCTGGTTATGTGCGGAACCTGAAATGTTCGGCCATTTATTCAAAATTAATTATCAAAATAATGCCCCAACAATGTCTTCCATGAAGGTGCTGCCTACAAGGGACGCTTAACGTGTTATATAATGCAACGATTGCGTTTTCTTCCACATGGTAATATATTATAAAGAATTAGAATTTTGGCAGATGTCTATAATTAAATCATATCACATCCCGAGGTTTCCCATATTAAATATTATGCATGTCTCGAAATCTCATCATAATAATGCGATTCGCGAGCTGGCAACATCGTGTTCGGCCATTTTTTTAACGGGTGACGGTATCATTATCGATTTTTCTGGCTTGAGATTTTCTTCCCTCTCTCTCTATCTGTGTATCCTTTTAGTTAAGACGGAGTGGTGTTTAGCAGGTTACAAAGGTTGTGTAAGCATGTGCAACCTAATGCAACTTTTTGTAACAAGTACGAGGGAGCTTTACAAAGGTTTTTCACTGCCAAATAATTAATAAATAAATATGTACATGACCGATAAGGTCACATTATATGTCAAAATTCGTATTTTTAAATTTACTTGGAAATTAAATTGTTGGTGGCCAAGCACTTGTCTTGCCCCATTATATTGGGAGCTGACTTCATCTCTCACACCGGTCTAGTGCTCGACCTTCAGAGTAAGTCGTGCACATTCAAATTTGCCTCTAATTATAAAATCCCTTTTTTTAAAGTGTAATTCTGTATCATTTCATCTATTTCGCCTACCCAGGATGAGATGTTGTTAGACCTTAGACATCTACCTGAGGAGCAGGCTGATAGTATTCGTAAGTTGTGTCAGTCGTTTCCAGAGGTGTTCTCTGATACTCTTGGTGTTACTGACCTTATTGAATACAAAATTGAGGTCACGGATTCGATTCCGGTCCGTTTTCCACCATATAGGCTGTCTCCACCTAAAATGAAGGCTCTGAAAGAAATTATTGATCAAATGTTGAAGGACGGTATTATTAGGCCCTCTAAGTCGGCGTATTCTTCACCTATTTTTCTAGTCCCGAAACCCCAAGGGGGCTTCAGGCCTGTCATTGATTATAGGGCTCTCAATCGGAAGGTGGTGTTACAATCTGTGCCCCTTCCCGACCTTCATTCTTGTTTTTCATGGTTTCGTAAGGCCAAGTTCTTCACCATCTTGGATTTGAATCAGGCTTATAACCAAATTCCCCTAGCTGAAGAGTCTAAACACCTTACAGCGTTTGCCACGGACTGGAATTTGTATGAATACAACCGCGTGCCTTTCGGGCTCCCCACGGGAGCAGCTGTACTCACTAGATTGCTAGATAGGGTCTTCTCCGATATCAAATTCGAGTACTTGTATCACTATCTTGATGATGTCGTCGTGTTTTCGGAGACTTTTGAAGAACATCTAGATCATCTGCGTGAAGTTCTCAATCGCCTTCGTAAGGCTGGGTTAACTGTGAAGTTGTCCAAGGTTGCCTTCGCTAAGCCCTCCATGTCATTCCTAGGGCATATTGTGTCACCTGATGGTGTTGCAGTCGATCATTCTAGAACACAGGCCATCCGTGAGTTTAAACCTCCTAAGGACATCAAAGGTATCGCCAGGTTCATTGGTATGGTGAATTTCTTCAGGAAGTTTATTCCTAACTTCGCTAATAGAGCGGCGCCCTTGAACCTTCTTCGTAGGAAAGGCATCAAATTTGAGTGGGGACCTTCTCAACAAGCCGCGTTTGAAGATCTTAAATTAGCTCTCTGTAATGCCCCTGTCCTTGCTATGCCTGATTTCTCGAAGAAATTCATCGTCCAAACTGACGCGTCGTCGTCGGCGGTGGCTGCAGTCCATCTTCAAGAGACTGAACTAGGGAGGCGACCCATCGCCTATGCATCTGGGACTCTGTCGGCTCAAGAAGCCAAGTATTCCTTCTATGAGCTCGAAGGTTTGGCAGTCTTATTTGCCTTAGAAAAGTTCCGTCTATATCTGGAACATGTCAAATTCGACCTGGAGACAGATAATCAAGCCTTAAGCTGGGTGTTAGGGAGGCCGCGTCGTACTGGTCGTATAGCCCGTTGGGCCTTCCGAATTTCTGCCTTCCAATTCGATGCCAGGCATATCAGAGGTACCGAAAATGTTGTCGCAGACGGACTCAGCCGTATGTTTTCCAACGACGTCGAGACCCATGAACCGGTCGATAGTTCATCTCCTATCGAGTCCATACTATCTGATGTTAATGCCATCTTAACGGATGCTCCCATGCTCTTTAGGGACATTGAGAAATACCAATGTGAAGATCCGACGCTGGCTCCGATTAAGGAAACCCTTTCTTCTGGGGAACGTGTTGTCCCTTATGTACTGAGGAATGGTGTGTTATGTTGCCCTTCGAGGCATGATAAGATGATGAAAGTTTTCGTTCCAGCTGTTCTTGTACCTATGATCTTCAAGTACTATCATGAGACCCCATTAGGAGGGCATCTAGGCATCTTTAAAACTCGTGAAAAGTTTCGTGAAAGGTTCATCTGGAAGGGTATGGACGGTGAAATCCGTGAACTAGTAAAGGCTTGTAAATCTTGTTTGCTTAGAAAACCAACCATGTCCACCAAGGTAGACCTTTTGTCTTCTCATCAAGCGTCGCGCCCTATGGAACGCCTGTATATTGATTATGTAGGACCCTTCCCCCAGTCGAAGGGAAATGCCAACAAGTTCATCTTTGTATGTGTAGATGGTTTTACAAGATTTTCCTGGGTATTTCCGACTAAGCTGGCTACCGCTCAGTCCACCATTACTTGTCTAAATTCAATCTTTGCTTCGTTTGGTCCGTGTCAATATATTGTGTCTGACAATGCTAAGGCTTTCACATCTAATTTATTTCGTAAATTCTGCTTTGACCTGTCCATCTCTCATGTGACAACTTCTGCTTATTACCCTCAACCATCTCTGGCTGAACGGGTTAATCGTAATCTCAGGTCCGCGCTTATTGCCTATCATCATGAAGATAATTCTAGGTGGGACACGTCCCTCCAATGGTTAGCCTTTGCTTTGAACTCGGCGGTTCATGAATCTCATAAGTTTACGCCAGCTTCGCTGAAGTTCAAGTTTGTTCCCAACACGCCGCTCTCTAACCTCTGGTCTCTGAGTGACATTCTACCTGAGACAATAGACCCAGATAACATTAAAGATCTTTGGAAGAAGGCTAAAGCCAATCTTAAAGTGTCTCATGAAAAGGTTAGGGAAAGATATGATCGTGGACGGAGACCCACCAATTTGAAGGTAGGCGACCAGGTGATGGTCAAGAATTTTGTTCCCGCGGGCAAGCTTGCCCCCAGATTTCATGGGCCGTGTATCATTCTCGATTTCCTTACTCCCGTTACCTTATTGTTAAGTAATCCAGCCACCGAGAGGATATTTAGGGTTCACCTGTCACAGGTGAAACCGGTGTAATTTCTGTGTTAACTTGCTTCATATAATTTTGAAAGAAATATGAAGGTTATATTTTGTTTGAGGGGTTTCACTTTTAAGGCCTTCTGCCCTTGGAATCTGTTTCCTTTGTGTGTAATTATTTTTTGTAAACCTCCCCCGATCAGTTAAACTGCCATCCTGTCATTACCATGGCCATTACCACGCTCCCGTCTCCTGCTAACGTAACACACAGTGGCTTTCAAGTTAAATAAATTTCTCCACGCCGCTGACCCCTCAACCTCGCCACAAAGCCTGTGCCCTCAAAAAAAAGATGATGGTCCAACAAAATTCTGCCGCCGAGCTTTAATGTTTCAGTGCCCCCGCAGCAGCGCGGCGCCGTACCGCTACTGAAGCAGGGTAAGGGCCCGCCCTGCTCCAGTGAGGCCAACCTGTGTACGGCGAGCCGGAGTCCTCCTCCCGGCCCAGGCTGATGTGCGGCGCACAACCTGTAACTGGCCCGCGACCGGCATGTTCGCCGCGGGCGCGGCGTGCTTCGACTCCTCCTCTCATAGTGCGGGCGAGCGGTATCTCAGGGTACTTGAGGGGTCCGAGCGGCCTCCTCTGGACACAAGCAGCAGCGGCCGGTCTGGCCGTCTAACTTAATCAACCTTGGATATATGTAATCCGCTATATGGACATTCCAGTTCAACATTACTACCTTTTTTTGGATTTTACTGCAATATCTGGTGGACTTAGAAAATTTTTCCTCAACTTTAAAAACTAAAAGTTTCCTTCTGAATTCAACTTCTACAAATATAAAGACATTACTTCAACAGTTACTACAAGAATTTTGAAACTGGATCCAATCATTTTAAGAAAATTTGTTGGTAAATACTTCTGCAATTAACTTCCATATCAACATCATAGCTTGGACCTTATGTTGATATAAAAGTTTATGTTCTTCCGTGTTACCCCTTGGAGGGACCTTTGGGGGAGGGGGAGGTCTGTACCGGGTGGTACACCTCCACGTCGCTAATTCAAACTTTGCGCCAGTTGAAACTCCCCTACTGGAGGAAGTCTGAACTTTATCTAATGTGTTAATTTTCAAGTTTCTCAGAAGATGTCACTACTTGGAAATTTTGAAGTTTCTGAACTGGGTCGTTTTCGATGTATTTTTGTTTTGCCTGTAGTAAGAAGTGTGAACATTCTCTTCTAGAGGACACTACTGAAGAACTACAATGGTGCACCCTAGTGCGAAGTGAAAGAACTGTTTTTTGGAGAAATTTTTATTTCAAAAGTTTGTTCCTTGTTAAATTTCTTTCTGTTATTGTTTAAGTTGGCTGTATAACCCTTTCTTTCCCCTTGTTTTGAATTTAGCCAATCCCGAATTTCTTTAATTAATTTATGACCAATCAGGTGTATCTTCCTCCACGGGGATATGTTGCTTAACCCTAGCCAATAAAATTCTTGTGGGAGGGTGTTCTCATTCCTGAAACGCCTCGAACTTTCCGCGAGAGTATATAAACTGCTGATTTTCTGGTCTCCGGGCCACTTCAGTAACATCTTTCAGTGTGTAAAGTACGTAGCAGGGGGCGGGAAGCGCCTCTTTCTTCGGGCAGCAGTTCAACCACAAGGTAATGGCCTTTTATATACTTCCTTTCTCGCTAGCTCAGCAGTTTAACTCTCGGGGCAGGTCCGAAGCCTTTTCCATGTAACTTTCCTTTAAAAATGTAAAGACACTCGGTGTCAATTCTTTCTGTTTTAACCACATATTGGGATAGAGAGTGCTTAACCCTCTCGAGCTCCCACTCATATTGCATTGAGGTGAACTTATTTTCTCAACCGTTTTGTCCTTAACGTAATGTAAACTGTTTCCTTCTAAAAGTCACCTCTTTAGTATGGGGTTAGCCCTTACATTTACGGCCTAGTGTCAAGTAGGTTTTAAACAAAATGTATTAGGAGTGCAAGTACGCCTCCTCTCAAGTTGATATTTTAGAGGTCATATAATTGACCTGTTTCCTTACTTAATAGGCCTCAGTAGGTTGAGTATTTTTACCCCTGTTTTCATGTCCTTCGAGGACAACTTGAAAGTGGAGTTTGGTGTGGCCTTTGACAGGGTTAAATTTTGAGAGCGAGTTGCTCTTTCTTGAAAATTTTGTTTTCTGCGCGCCTCAAGGAGGCTTTACTGTGTAATTTGGAGCAAGCGCTCCTGGGCACGAATGGGGTTTTCTGCCCCTCTGTTGAAACTTGTTTTGGGGTAAGGCTGGGCTAATTGCTCAAGAATTGTGAGTTCGGGGCTCGAAGCCCAAATCCTGTGAATACTGTAATTGTACTTTTGTTGCCTTGCTACTCTGTACCTGCCATGCTTGTTATTTCTTGATTTTGAAAAGAAAATAAAACCTTGTTACATTTTATCTTAACTTTAATTTCGTATTTTGAGGCCCGTTCACCCCCGCACCTTCTTTCACCTCTGCTGTTCGGCAGATACCTCGGAACAAAAATAATGTCTATGTATTCGTCGCTGCTGAACACACTAGCCATTGGCGATAAGCAGACAGTAAATATAGTGCGGCTGTACCATACACCAGCCTAGAACTATGCGGTCGAAAATTATGTTTACTAATGCAAGGGGTGCATTCGACCGCCAGCGCTGAGTAACATGCTGCGAGTGTAACTCTGTTTCTTATCTCTTCATATTCTGACGTAACCTGCCCGCTGGCAGTAGTTCCCCTGTTAAAATCAGTTGGTAGACACCCCACACATCACTTGTGCATGCGGTACATTTATAAGTAGAAAGTACGGCGTCCGTGAGCCACCTGGTACTACTCAGTGGCTAATTCCAAGCTACTGAGGTGACTAGAATGAAAGTAAATTACGCTTTATAGAAAGGACAAACAGTTACAAAATCGTAGTCACCTCGAACTAAGTTGAAGGGGAACTCGAGAGGGTAACGCACTCTCTATCCCTGATTTACAGTTTAAGATTTTTATGAAATTTTTCATTAGCCGAAAGAAAGTTCATATTTTAGAAAACTGGAGGTCACATAGTAGGGAATTAGAACCTTCCTCTCGTGTAAGTCTGCGGAGGTAGCTGCAGAGAGATATGACTGGTGGCCATTACCTGGGCTGATGATCTGCCTGGCGAAGAATGACTTAACACACCCACTCTGGGGTAGACTGAAAGACCGCAGCTTATATATGCGAGGGGACGGTTCGAGAGGGTTTTGGACTAAATCTGGACACACCCTCTCATTTTTATTGGCAAATTCAAAAGGTACAATAAATGTGTGATTGGTTGAAACATAATTACAGAAAATTCATGATTCGCTAGAGTGAACAACTGGCGGAATGAGAAAGAAGTGTTGCAAACCTTGAAATAACAAAATAAATGAGCATTAATTTAGTTGGGAAACATAAGAACACAAAACTTTAAATAACTAATTCTTCCGTCTTACACCAGAGTGCATGACCACAGTTTTTTGTATAGACATCTATGGAGAAAAGTTCAAACTGCTTGACGTAAACCAAAACAAAACAAATGACTCCAGTCAGTTTAGGCAACTTCAAAATGACACATTACTCACTAATTCACTGGTGACATCCTCAGGTCAATTTCCCAACTTCATGACGTAGATGTTTCACGTTTTGTTAGATAGATAGCGATCCTTATGGCACTTCTTTTAAAATTACGGGGTTGAGGTGTACCTCCCGGTACAATAACAGCAAAGTGATTTACGAGAACACAAAAGTGTCATTCCAACAGTTCACCAGTCTAGCTAGCAGAGGCGCCACAGGTACGAAACAACTTCGTTCGCATAGGACCTATACGTCTGGAGCTCCAGGTTGTTTAATTTCGCTATGTGCATCAAGAAGTTTAAAATTATGGGACTCGATCGTCGGAAACGGTGCTTCCCCCATGAGTTGTTTTAGAGTTGGAAAGGCAAACACCCTATGAATCTTAACTCCAAACGGAAGGACACTTAACAGAGTTTACCGGAAGATCTATAATGAAAAAGTACTATGCTTTAATATATAATGTGATCTTTTATATTGCTTTAATATTATGCGTACCATCCACCACCCCGGTATCTTATGCATTAGAAGTAAAAATATAACTAAAAATAAAATAATATACTTAATGAAATTTAAATAAAAACGTTGTGGTTTAAACATTACATAGAATTTGCTTTTAAATACATGGATTAAAATATCTAACGTGGTTGAATTAACAAACGTGCTTGAAACCGCGGATATATACTAGTACATAATAGTAATATTAATAATAATAAAATTATAATTGACGAGCAAGCAGCCAGATGTCTTCAAATTAAGAAATGATTGCAGAAGGTAACTGAGACCGTAAAATGATATACGATTATTATTTTATTGAAATTTGAAACTGTATTTTTAAAGCATCATTTCATCTCTGAAGTGCGTCCCTTTATTGGTCATATAAAATAAATCACCAGCTACACTTTTAGGTAGCTTTTCATTTTCTCTCTCAGAAAACGTAAACTTTGGCTTACAGAAGAGAGAGCCGTGTGGTGTAAGGTTAGAGTCAGATGTGCAAGCACCTACAATGAAGATAATCTTACTCCTTATCATAGGTATGGCACATTTTTCATTATTGGTAGTACTTTTGCTCACGTTTTGAAATGATTAGTATTGAAGGTTGACGAAACAACCGGTTCCGATACAATATAAATAACTTTGGAAAGTAGCTTTATTTACCTAATTATGTTTGAGAAAATTTCAGTATACCCATGGCTTTTTTCTTATGGGATAAATTCATCACTCAACTTAATTTCCACAATATGCTCAAGGAGTTCCTAACTTGTAAAGGAAGACCATCGTATCTGAGATTAGTCTGGCACTGGTTTCGATTTTTGTGTACTTTCCCTTCCGACTTCATTTCGTCAACGCTTGTTCTCTTCCAGCACACTGTACTTGCTTTCTGAAGCATCTAATTGTATCCTCTGCAACAAGTCTCACTTTTTATCATAAGGAGATCCTCTCGATTCTTCGAAGGCTTGGACCTATGATTAGTACTTATGGGGTTTTCGGGTTATACGCGGAAATAGCAAAAATGTGTCGTTTATTATTATATGTCCCGCTCCTGTTTTGCTGTTTATATTCATCTTAAGAATAAGTAACAGTATGATTATTATTCTTAACTCCGTTTCATGATTCCCCTCGTACTTTATTTCTTTACATACACACATGATCTCCGTTAGAGACTGCCTGAATGCACAAATCAGCTTCACAATCCCCTATTTACAACCAGCACTGTTTGCTCGTTTCTCCTTGCTTCTTATTTAACGTCGTACCAACTCTGAAAGCGTTCTTTGGCAACAGCAGAATAATAAAGGGATAGGGCTGGGAAGGAGGAAACAATGGTCTTGATTAAGATACAACCCCGGCATCTGCCTGACAAAAATGGGAAATGAAGGAAAATGATTTTCAGGGCTACCGACAGTGCGGTACGAACCCACCATCCCCCTAGCGCATGCTAAAACCTGCAATCCCCGAACCATAGCCAACTCTAAAAGTACAATAATGTTGATGTTTTCTTTATACACACAGTTAAACATTAGCATTGTACCATATGTTTTACTGAATCTCTTCAGAGTTTGTATATATAATTTTCTGACAGTCGTGTGGCGTGATCATTAATAATTCTGTTGAAAATTCTTTACTTTTTTAATATTTACTCAAACTTGGTGGGCATATGATACCAATGGATATTTAATACTTAAACTGGTGGGTGGAATACGAGATTATGAGTGCATTGCTTGCATAGAACTCTACCGACATTACCTACAGACTCCTTCCAAAATTTCCTAGCACGTAACTTTCAATGACTCAAGCATAACGTATAATAGAGGCAGTCCATTCCAAAACTTGCTATGTGACACTTCGTAAATTTTTCATGAAACGGAAAAACTTCTGATTTTGAAACCATTCCTGACATAAAGGAGATTTTTACACCAGCAACCTACTCTGCTAATTTACAATTACTTAATAAAGGTATCACACATAAGGATTTTGTAATTTTAAGGATATTTAGTGATTAAATATACAAATAGCCAGTTTTGTAAGAACACAACTTGTAAGATATAAAGATTAGGAATAATGCATGTTTGGGAAACTTATTAAAATTCTGATAAGAGTGGGTGGACATTAATAAAACGGAAAAATCTTCTGAATTTGAAACCATTTTAGATACAAAAGAGATTAGGAATAACATCAAAATGTATTAAAAAGTTATAAGAAGCGAGCTGGAAGAGATTAGTGAGTAATAACGTAAATTATTCAAGTCATCATATTGTAACATTGAGTTAATGTCCATTGAATAAAAGCTTCAAATTCACTACTTGAACAGGAATGTACACAAGTTTTCACAGAACACAGAAATAAAGAGACTAAGAAGAAGTTGCATGTCGGAAAGAAATGGAATTAGAAATGGCTGAGGAAGTAAGGAGAAATGAAGGAACTTACTAGGAAATTAAATCTAGCAAAGAAGTCAGCCAAGGATAACACTATGGTACTTTAAAGCAGAAACAGCTTCCAGTAAGGATATTACAGGAAAAAATAATAAGCAAAGGGAGAGGGTATGCGAGGATCTTCAAAAGGCATAAGTATTCAGTCAGCAGTAGTTAAAGATTTTTTGTTATAAGGATAATGTCCAGATAGAGGGGGGAGGGACTAATACTGAAGAAATATTAATATTTAAAATAAGACACAAAGTTGAAAACTAAAAAAAGCAACTGGAATTGATATGTTTTCTGGGGATATACTAAAGACAACGAGTTAGGATGTAGTACCATATTTGTAGTACTCATTTGATTAAGGTTTGCATGAAGCAGCTATACCTAATTAATGTAGAGTTGACCACAACAAATTCCACAATGTCTAAATATCCCTGACCTAAGTCAACGTAACCATACATCATTTTTCTATTCATTTCATGGAATATCTAAGGTCCCAGGTTTAGTTATGAACTAGCCCTAACTACTTTGCAATTTTATTCATAACCAATCTCTGACAAAACTGGACTACCACATAGAGAAGTTGCCCATTGACTAAGAGTTTGAGGATGTGGGATTCTTAAACAACTTTCTGAAGAAACAGTATGCCTGGTCTGAATAGAAATGTTTTGCCAAAGCCAACTTCATCACAGACTGCACCTACACATATATGGCTGTGTTAGTTTGAAATATGAAAATATCCTGGATCATCTCTTGAATATAGCTATCTAAATCCTTGAGAACTGAAGCATTAAACCTGTTATGAAAATATTCTATGTTTCCATTTTTTTTTCTAAGTTCTTCTTTACATTTTGTGCCATGGGTTTCATTATTCTGTTGCAGCTATTTTACTTTCCTTGTAGCCTGAAGCAATGTATGCTTTAATTCCTTAGGACTAGGACATCCCTATTATTGTGGTTAACGGTCTTGTGATACGATATATTAAAGAAGCATTATCATCCAGCACCCTATAACATTTTATTGTACGAATAATGTAAGTTTTATTGATGAAAAGTTATTGAAAACATTGTCCGACTCGTTGGCTGACTGGTCAGCGTACTGGCCTTCGGTTCAGAGGGTCCCGGGTTCGATTCCCGGCCGGGTCGGGGATTTTAACCTTAATTGGTTAATTCCAATGGCCCGGGGGCTGGGTGTTTGTGCTGTCCCCAACATCCCTGCAACTCACACACCACACTTAACACTATCCTCCACCACAATAACACGCAGTTACCTACACATGGCAGATGCCGCCCACCCTCATCGGAAGGTCTGCCTTACAAGGGCTGCACTCGGCTAGAAATAGCCACTCGAAATTATTATTGAAAACATTTATTAAATCTCACGTTTCGGCGTAAGCCATTTAGCAGAAATTTCATTATCTTTTACCTGAGGTACGTTTTGTCGGTTAAATTTCAAACAAAATAATAATCACTTATTAAATCATAATTTCCAATATGTAATTTTTTCTTTCTTGTCAAGTGGAAAATAATGTATGCTCAACACTTGTTCTGGTTTCAGCGTCACTATTCGTAGCAACAGTATTGTCTGAAGAGTGTGACCCGGGTTGTCCTCGGATCTATGATCCACTGTGCGTGATTACCGAATTCGGAGAGAAGACATTCACCAATGAGTGCCTCCTAATTTACTTTGCATGCATGAATCCTGCTGGTAATTATGTACCTCTTTCAAATATACTTAAGGAGTTGATATGATAATTAGAGAACTAAACTTGGATTTAACTGTAATAAGTGTGAATGTATTGAGCCCGCGTCAGTGAGAAATATTTGGGTGTTATTGTACAGAAGGATTGTATGAGAGTCAAACTAGGAGCTGAGGAGACTCCTCTAAATGGGCAGTAAGTGAAATACCGGGTGATACATTTAAAACTTTTCAATTTCAATGAGTTTAATTATCCTCTGGAAGCTAGCGTTAACTTGAAACTGCATTTAATGTATGTCCTCCGTGGCTCTGAATATTATCAATTATGCCCTACAATGGATTTGTTATTCAGTAGGCATGATTTCTGTGGATTGATTTGGACCTAAAATTATTTTGGAGCATGGTATAGGACAGTTTAAAAACAAACAAAAATAATTAAATTCCGTGTTGAACATAAATTGTGAATTCCTAAATTCCACAATAAACCTTCAGAAAATACTTCCATAAATAATTATCATCACAATGTATTGTGAAGAGTAGAATATCCTTTTACTATTCATGGCATGTTGCTACTAACTAAAATAATGGGAAATGCAGGAGTTATTACATGAAATACAAGGAGTTCAAATAGCATTGTAATTTTTTTCTCGTCGGGGACCTGTAAGACAATAACCGTGGGTTATATAATGTCATTTCATTATGCCTTGAGAATTTCGGTAATCGCATATGTTAATAAATCAGCTGTGAGTGCGTGTCCTTCACCAAGCACAGGTACGGGAATCCTCCACCCCCGCACTGGCTGACAAGAGAGCTTTGATAAGTACCGCTGCCACCTAAAAGGGGATCAATGCTATTTGTCCTTTATAATTGACTAGAAAGACTTCTGCGTGCTATCGTTCAATTTCGCTTGTGCACACTAATATTCGTTGCCAACTAACCATGACAGTTACACTGATTTGTAAGTCTGGTGTTTAAATATCACTTATTAAAAATCTGTTAACATTTATCAAACAAGGCGTTCTTTCCTGTAGCACGTCGAACGTTCTCTGTCGAACAAGCCTAAAACGAAAATGTGACAGTTCCCTGTTGAGTTCAATATCATCGACGACTCTTATGTTATGAATTAATATTGACATATCTTAATAAACACTAAGGACACGAGAATAAGCATTTGTTCTTTTGGAGTATCGGAAGAGAATGTGAACTTCTTGTTGATTCACAGAGAACTTTGCTCTCCATCCTCAGGAGCTAATCCCGTCTGCTCACGACCGAGACTTCTCTAATAATGAAATTTTCGATATAAGAATGCTTCACAGTTGGTCTAGAGTAAGTGGTAGTCTCGTGCGTCACTAGACGGATAACGGAATAATAACAGTGGAAGCACAAGGAAGAGAAATATCCACGTAAATTCTCAGTGGCTTGCAACCCCGTATTACTTAAGAGATAGCCAGTGTCCTTGTTGAAATATTTAGAATTCTTACCTCTTCCTACAGCTCACTGTATAATCCCACACCTGTAGTGTTCAGTGTTGGTAGGAGTTCGAGTAACTTGGAACACGATATCATTACCCGTTGATAGGGCGTGGTCAGTATTGCTGCCTTCTCTGTCCAGTTGAGACAGATACTTGTTGGTGTTCCTTGATGCGGGTACCAATAAACCGCCATGTTTGGCGACTATATACCTTGCCGCAAGTACAGAAAATTGTGTACATCCAGGGTGTGAAAGAAAATTTGTCCTTGCTTGTGCCTAAAATTTTTCGGTGTCAAACACGGTTTTCATACTGTACTTGCGGAGGAGCTTGGCAATTCCCGTAAATTATTCATTCTGCTAGATTTGCTTAGTCATCCCTCCGAGATGCATCGCTCTATCAATATGCCCATCATTGTAATCAACACCCTTGATCATGGACACAATCACTATGCACTTTTTACACAAAATAATTAGTTTCCTCGTGAAATAAATATGCGAATTGACACTTAACTTTGGAACGAGCAATAATCACACTCGGTTTGCCAGTATATCTGCATGATGAATCAAATAAAAAAATAGAAACAATTCAGCCATGTGCGGTCATGAGACGCAGATTATGAAAATAACATATAATTATAAAACTGTCCCAAAATTGAAATACGGATGCCTATTATCTTCTGCTATACATGTGTGCGTTGGCAGTCTCCTTTAATATTTGCAAAGTAACTCACATTTTTCAGTGACCAAAACATGCACTCACGGTCACTTGCAAAATAAGTACTTGTCAAAATCACAGTTCGACCTCGTGGGAATATGACAGACTTCACGTAATCTACGTTCTTCTGGAACGTTATGAAAACTGTGACTCTTACGAGAACCTTGTGAGCAGTATGAGATTACTACGATAAACTTATGGGAATCTGATCTACGTCCGATATTATACCTCTCAAGTGATCCAAAAAATATCACGAGAGTAGTAGGGCAAAGACAATTCTAAATCGCTGTGTCAGCAAGTTTTCTGCAGCGTCAGCACTTGAGGTCATTGACCTCGGGTGACGTCAAGACCGCGTGCTATTGTTTGTAAACAAAGCCACGTGCTTGGCCATGTGTTTCTTTCTACTGCTGTCAAGCTGACAGCTGCCATCTTTAAACAACAGGGCATCGCTAACCTCAGTGCTGCCATCTTGACGGCGCTAAACCTCATGGCTGCCACCTTATGCACGTGGTGACGGGAAATTTGAAATCCACGTGCTTTTTTTGACAACAGTCAAGGTGACAGCAGCCATCTTTAAGCACGTGCAGAATTTTCAGCATCGCTAACCTCAGTGCTGACATCTTGACAGAATCTTACCTCATAGGTGGCACCTTATGCATGTAGTGGCGGGCAATTTGAAATCCATGTGCTTTTACGAGAGGTGCTGTCTTTAACTACGTGTAGCTGACAGCTGCTATCTATAAACACGTAGGCATGGACTTTAAACAAGTTTTCATGGCTAACCGCAGTGTCGCTATCTTAACAAACCTAAACCTTACTGCTGCTACCTTATGCATGCAGTGTGGCGGACAATTTAAAAATCTCTATGCTTTTTTGACATCTGTCAAGATAACAGCCGCTATCTTTAATCACGTGCACTTGTTTTTAACATGGCTTACTTCAGTGCTGCTATCTTGACGGAGCTAAACCTTATTACAAGTAGTGGCGCGGAATTTAAATTGATCTTGACCAGACTTACGCACGCCGCGGAATTTTAACGACATAGCTAGGGGTCTAACCACAGGCAAGCGGCTCTACTCAACATACAACCATCTTAGAGGTAATAGTTATAAAGCAAGATGCCCTTGTCGGCATACTACCATCTTATAGGAAGCTGCTGTTATTGACGTACTTACTAACTTATAGCGAGCTTCCCTTCTCAACATACCAACATCTTAGAGAAGATAGTTTTAAAAAGCAAGCTACTCTTGTCGACATACTTACCGTCTGAAGCCAAGCTGCTCTTTTCAACATACCAGCATCCTAGAGAACATAGATTTAAAGCAAGCTGCTCTTCTGAACACTCTCAGAAATTAACCTGACTGCTGTTATCTTAACTACATTGCCTATGGAATTTAAAAATAATGTAACAGCCTCCTTCACCTCCTCCTCTTTCGATGTGCAGTCGTAGAATTTAAGAATTTAACCTTCTCTTGGCAGATCACAGCGAAGAAGAGGAGGGAGCGGTACGAGAAAATAATATTTTTATATGTTTTGTTCGTTTGATAAACATGTAAAATAAAACATTATACGTATACGTTCTACAATATTTATTACAAATAATGCATGTACAAGTTAATTATAGCATTAGTCATTTTGTGCATCTTGAATACAAAATTAGTAATTTTAGGCATCTTAAATGATGATGTAATTTCGACTTCTTACAGATAATTTAGGTACAAGTTAATCATAGCATTAGTAATTTTGTGCGTCTTGAATTATAATGTAATTTCCCCTTCTTACAGATAATATATGTACAAATTAATTATAGCATTAGTAATTATCTCCATCTTGAATGATAACGTAATTTTACCTTCTTGCATATGTTGGTGTAACTTCTTCTTACAGTTAATTATAGCATTATTCATTTTATGCATCTTGAAATTTTTACACAACTACATGTTGCTGTACCCCCATGGTACACTTGTAAGGGAATCCCTATCCCACACACGCGTATCATCAAAAGGAAGCGATGAGCATATATTTTGCTCGATAGTATATACATGATGTTTGCGTGATTGGATTGTTTTTTGCGTACAGAAAGCCGCATTTCTAGACGATAGTACGTCGCGATAGTGCTGAACATGTAAACGGCTAACGACGCTTGAACGTACGCCTTTTGATTTTTTAACAGATTGTGAATTTTGAGTGTCATAGGTATACATTTTTGCTGCAAATCCATAAGCTCAGTCATAATATTCATGCCACATTCATCTTTCATAAGCCCTACAACTTTCTTGTTCTGTGGCTTAATGTTAAATGGATTACTAGGTGAAAAGGAAGAAATGTCAAAGTATTGAGAATGATTTCGCATCACATCGTAGACGTCCGTCTTCCGAATATGATAAATAAAACTATCTGTATCCATATACAAAAGTGAAGGATGAGGAAACTGTTGCTTCGCAAATCCATAATGAAAATCATACATTTTTAGTTTTGACAAATCAAGTATAGCCATTCCTAAATTAGCTTCGCATAGACGATCTCAGTTTTTTCATTTCAACAGAAATAAGGTCACTCGCATCCTGCTTAACGCTCGTTTAAATGATACTGTAGTTGGTATTCCCCTGACGTCCTCCGGTAAACAATTCCATTCGCGTGCGGCAAACAACGAGAATAAGCTGTTACATGCGGCAGTTCGATGGTGAGGGATGATGAGGAGGTTGGATGTTTGAGCCCTTGTACGTCAGTCATGAACATTTGAGAAGTAATGGAAACGTGAAGAAAGGTAAGATGGGGAAGATGTAGTAACAACTCGATGGAGGAGAGACAAAGTATGATGGTTACGACGAACATGGAGTCGCGACCACTCTAGTTTTAGGAAAGGTGGTGACACGTGGTCATATTTTCTAAAATTGCATATATATCTCACACATGCATTTTGAGCGCGATCTGGCCTTAGGGAAAATTGCGGCCTCACGTCATTGAAAACAACATCACAATAGTCAAAATATGGCATTACAAGAGCTTCAATTAATTTCGTTTTAAGCTTTATTGGAATTATATGTTTATATTTATATAAAGAATGTAAAGCTGAGTAAACGTTTTGACAAATATGTAAGATGTGCAGACCAAGTCATGCGTTCGTCCATGATAACCCCGAGATTCTTCATTTGTGATACAAACGGAATTGGAACATCCTGAAGGATTATTCTTGGCAAGGGGCGTTTAGTTTTACTTGTTATTTGACTTTAATGGCCAAGAAGGATTACTTGCGACTTTATATGGTTCAATCTCAGGCCGTGCACAGCAGACCAATCACAAACAGCCTGTAAGTCAATGTTTAGTAAGTCGATATTTTCCTGAAGGTCTCGTGCTGTAGAGTCTGTGTAGAGTTGAAGATCTTCAGCGTAAATAAGGTATTTGCAGTGTCTTAAGTTCGATGATATGTCATTCACAAAGAGTGCGAAAAGAAAAGGACCAAGTACAGAGCCTTGAGGGACTCCTCTGTTCACGTGGCGCCAAGTGGAAACTATTTCATTATTACCTTTCGCACAGTTGACGTCCGTGAAGATAAGAATGCATCCAAGCAATCGTATTCTGAGAAAAATGTAAAGCCTTCAGTTTTACAAGTAAAATGTCAATGTCTAAGCTGTCGAAAACTTTACTGTAATCGAGTAGTACCAGAACTGTGAATCGTCCTCTGTCTGTTGCTTGTCTAACATCCTCAGTCACTTTAAGTACTATGTCCTTGTCGGAAACCGGACTGGAGAGGATTAAGGAGATTGTGCGTTAGAAGGTACTCAGACAATTGTGTATGGACTACATACTCTAGGATTTTAGATAAAGCTGATAAAATGCAGACTGGACGATAGTCTCCCTCGTTCGAAGGCGTTTGACTTTTCGGAAGAGATAGCACAATAGCCTTCTTCCAGAGAGAAGGATATGTCGAGTACAGAAGAGATAAATTGATTATATGAGTTAAGGTTGGTAATATACAATCAAGAATTAGTTTGACCATGTCACTCCCAATGTCATCAATTCCTTTTGCTTTCTTGATTATTCTGAGGATTGCTTTTCTGACTTTGAGGGGCGCCACATGATTGAAATAGAATTTAGACAGGTATTTTAATTTATTGTATATTTCGGTTGTAATTGTGCCCTGTAACATGAAGTAGTCAAAGTTAGATTGACAGAGCACATATTTCGACAATTATTTTTCAGCAGTAAATGTGCCCTGTACATTGAAGTAAAAATAAGTATGGAGGACAGGCCACATATTTTAACAAGTATTTCAAATTTTTGTATTTTTCACTACTACCACCGGGCGAGTTGGCCGTGCGGATAGGAGCGCGCAGCTGTGAGCTCGCACCCAGGAGATAGTGGGTTCGAACCTCACTGTCGGCAGCCCTGAAAATGGTTTACCGTGGCTTCCCATTTTCACAATGCTGGGGCTGTATCTTAATTAAGGCCACGGCTGTTTCCTTCCCATTCCTAGGTCTTTCCTGTCCCATCGTCGCCAAAAGACCTATCTGTGTCGGTGCGAAGTAAAGCAAGTAGCAAAAAAAAAAAAGTAGCACTTTTACCATGAAGTAGACAATAGTTATAGTGACAGGTCACACATTTTGTTAGGTTTCTCAACTGACTGTACTTTCAGTCATAAATCTTGGGTAATTAATTAATTTATAATTAATCACAATGACCATTTGTTTCCTTACCGGTATTTGAAAAATAATTAATGCAAACAACGTCTCAACATGTAGCTCTTACTTTTGGTCAATACTGGGTTATGAAGACAATTTACTGCCCAACGGGACTAATGAGTCCCATGCTTTGTTTGTTACCATATACGTATTATTTGTAATATACTTACAGCGTAATAATATTAAAATTATTTGTTCAAAATTGCTCAAGAAAGGCTTAGTTAAGTTTCCAATATAAATAAAACCGCACTTGAAGGCTTAGTTTTTCTTTAAATGAAGGCCCATTGGTGAGTGTGTTATATACCGGTATCAATTTTGTACACAGCACACATGTAAACGGGTATGGGAAAAATTATATGTGTTTGTATTAACTTAATACCCTTATGAAAAAATTCTGCAAAATATTGAACAGTGAAAGATTTTTCAGAACAACGAATAAGAGAAATGTGACTATTCTTATAACATAATAAGCTCATGTGGCATTAGAAAAAACCCATATTGTCACTTGAGAAGTTCAATAAAGAACGCTAAATGCATTGTATGTACATATGGATATTATATCCTTATGAAATCAGCAAGTTTTGAACATCCTACACTGGCCTAAATAACTACATGAACTACTACACCCTTCGAAGAGTCATTGATAATCTCACCCAAATAGGTCATAATGTAATACCATAATCTGCCAAAATTCAAGTTAGCAATAAGTTATTACGTGTTCTTCATAATGGTACACTTGCTGCAAGCCGTATGGCCATGCTTATCTCATGTAACGAGAAACAAGGCTAACACACCTGGGTATTTAAATTTAATTTATAACTAAAAAGTGCCAATGAAATAACAGGCCTCGTTACATTTACCGTAAATCTGCCGACATAAGGAAGAGGCCACAAGATGACGTGATTTTTGTAACAGCTTTGAAGTACCGGTACTCTAAGTAAACGTTCTTTCAGGAATATGAAGAATGAAAATTTAGGTAAGAACTCATTTCTGCATTTCTAAAGCATAGGAATGCTCCTCAACAAGATGGTCCAATTCGTACAACGTTTCATTACACTTACCCCACTGTTTGGAGCTGGCTGAAAATCTCATTTAATTGAACGTATGCACTTCGGTACAAACTCTTGTTTTCTTTGGAAAGCTGAAGACCGTTACTTTATGCCCATTCATTTAAATTTCATTACATCTGTGCACCGAGCAGCAGTGCGGCATGCCCTAGTGAATTTATATTTCGGCAACTCGTTTGCAGAATTGACGAAAAAAGAACACAAATATCAACCATTTAAGTGCAATGTAACTCAGCACAACTTTGTCGCCGTCATTCAATTACGTACACACAGAAAACCCAACATTCCTCGGGCACAGTGTTAGTGTAACTAGAAATGCTAAACAAATATCGATATATCGTAAATATCAATATTTTTAGATGGAAATATCGATATATCGACCTCGATATTTTGAGGTCCGATATATTGTCGATATCGACACTTTTGTGCCCAATATATCGATATTTCTGTCTAATTTAATCAAATACAGTAGAGACAATACGCGACACTCAACGAGATATCAAGGGACAGCTATTAGAGCCCTCTCTAGCGGATTGACCTGAGAACTACTGATTCCGTCATAAGAGTACGTGTATTTGTGTGTGTAAGTTTTGGTGTTATTTATGCGTTTCCAGTGAGTTGACGTAATTAAATAGTAGCGTGTGTCATTCCTTGATATCTGCTCTCAACATGAGGGGAAAGGTATATGCTCTGTTCGTCTGCAGTAACTATGAAGTAGAGAAGAAAGCGCGGTCTTTCTTCAGTTTCCCTCGTGACAAGAAAATCTAAGTAATATTGTGTTTGCATATATATTCTTCCAGTGGCAAAGAGATTTTTATAGTACTTCATAATCTCCTGACCTGCTCGACCCATATTTTAACTGGCTTAAAATATAATACGCATAATTTATTGTATAGTGCAGCAGTTAACCTACAATACCGATGTGCTGTTGTAGGTGTGATCTGTGTGTTTGATTTAATTCAGTAAAATACATATGCATGTGTGTGTGTGTGGCTGGTTGTGTTCCAAGTTACCCCGTTTGGAATGCTATAATGCGTTGTCATGCAGTGAAGAAGATATGGGTGATTTAAGAAATGTACATATTTTGTTGAAACAATAAGATGATACAAATTTGCCTTACCCTAATGAAATGGCATTACGGCAAGTATTGCTTCTAGGGAAAGTTTGAATGTTTTTGAGGCCAAATTTATAGATCTTTCTATTAGTAGGCTTCAAGTTAAAAAAGAAAATTGTCAAGCTCTTAAATGTAAATTCATTGAATCGTGTGTAAGGAAAGTGCCGATATTTTTGTTGACAAGTGTTTTTATATGATGATACAATGCTTTTAAATGAGAAAAAAGAAAACTCTAGCCGTGAACGTTCAGGCAGGAATTCTAAAGCTCAAAAAATATGCATAAATCAAAGACCAAGCCCTTTCACAGCAGTCCATTTCACATCTTGATTACATGTCTAATTTCAGTCTTTAAATAATAACTTGTTAAACAATTCTTTAATCATTTATCCAGAATTGCTTTAGCAACCTTGAAGTTAATATCTTAGTAACTCTTTGTTTCTAGACGTAATTTATTTATCCATTTCCGTACATACATTTCCATTGATATTTGAATTTAGCGCGAATTTTCAGGTCAAGCCACTAGGAGCGCCACTTGCGACTTGTCTCCCATTCTAACCAGGCTAAATCCGGATGTGTCGCGTATTGTCTCTATTGTATTTGATTTAATACTTTTGGCTACGTTTTGATTCTTTTTCAGACCCATTCAATATTTGCATGCTACAGTTACATAATTTAAATTTTCGTTTCTCAATTCACTTCGGTATATACAGTGATAATATCACAATTCATTCATCGTGCATAGCTTTACACGTTAGCTAGGCAATACTCGAGCATTATAGCGACCTCGGTCCCAGCAGAGAGACTGTTTCCAAAGGCCGGTAACACCATCACGGAAAACAGAAAATGGCAAAATGTTATCCAAATTGTTTATTTTCTAAATGGCTTACCTAAGAGGTATTGGAAATTGACCTAAGATCATCATCGTGTATTTTTCACGAAAAAATGGAATTGCAGTGCTGAGTAAGAAGTTGGGAAGAAAATTATTTATTATTTTATAGAGCCCTGATAATTATCACATGTACTTCGTACACAAATTATACGTGTGTAGTTTTATCATGTGGTTTTTCGGTGTAAGTTATTAACTCGTTACTAGACACCTTGCACATGTTTCGGCTGTAAATGATTTTATAACATGTCATTGTAGTGAAAAAGTCATGTTACTTGGTCATTGTTTTAGGCTTGTTTCCTGATCTGTTTCAAGACGTATTAAACGCAATGGATGCTTTAATCATTGCGTTAAATGTAAAACTTGATTTGCAATAACGGATAATAGCACCAATATTTTAAAAACAGGTATATCGGCGATATATAGATATTTTGAAGACAGATATTATAATGACATCGTTATTTTAATACCGATGTATCGAAAAACCGATATATCGATATTTTGAAACGCTTTGCCATCACTAAGTGTAACCACTTAGGAAGACGTCACTCATAGTTCGCCAGGCAATGCTGATGCTTTATCTATCGGTAGACACGGCGGTGGACGTACAGTTCAAGGCATTCAGCTCACGGGCTGCTGGCTAAGGAAGGGTTCAATGAATACTGCGACTAGAATTCGCGAACCATCACCAATTATAATACTTAACTGCGCTACACCCTCATTGCTCGCCGGGTTACCTTTCTATCAGTTCCTAGTGTGCTGGTTATCTGATTCTCTTTTCAACTACTAGCGTACATTTCTACATTTAAGAACTTGCCATCCTGGTTCTTCTCATAATTACTAATTACATTTCTTTTCTTTCTTTTTACAGTTCGTATATATGAAATACGTTTGGGACGCTGCGGTAAGCGATATTGGTAATTAACATTTTCCAGTTACTCTGTGAAAATGTAGCAGAAGGAATAAATAAATATTAATGTTATTAGTGGTTTCATAGTCCATTTCTTTGCCGGCATTGCTCTCCTCATCTCCCGTCTGCAAACAACTTCATGAACTGCTATCAGGGAATCATTCCGGCAACTTCTCCACGTTTGAAAATGTCCGTATTGGCGTGAAATCCAGATGCTTGGGAACTGAGAGAAAAGTGAACGTCAAAAAATTTGTGGTTTTGTATCAGTTTCTTACATTTTGATAGTAGCTGCTCTGGGTACAGCCTAGGTGTAATAATTAGTAAGAATGCTTCTTGGAAAAATCAGTGTAAGAAGGCAAAACTTAAAGGAAGAGGAGCGCTTGCGGTAGTAGGGGCATTAGAAAAGAAATTTCCAGACGTTAAATACAAAATTCAGAAAACGGTGTTTAAATCACTGGTAATGGGCAAAATGCTATTTGGGGTTGAAGTATGGGGAATGGAGGAAGATAGGAGTGAACTAAACCAGGTGGTGGCGAAATTTAGCAAGATCATGATGGACCTACCGAATTGTACAGCCAATGCCGGGGCCAGATTAGTCTGTAAAGAATCTATAGAGGTTGAAATAGCTAAGAGGGTGTTCAAGTACTGGATTAGATTGGAGGAAGGGAAGGGTGGGGCGTTAGTACAAGAAACGTTTAATTTTCAGAAAAGTATGACGAATGAAGGTTACTGGGTGAATAAGTGCAAAAAATGGTTACAAAAGATTGGATTGGGGGTATATGGAGAGGTCTGGGGGGATGGTAGGAATAAATGGGTATGGGAAAGGATAAAGGGAAGACTACTAGATATGGAAAGACAGAGCTTAATAGGGGAATGTAGAGAGAGAGTCTCTTTATCAGTTTTAAATAAATTGGTGGAAGTAATAAACCCGAAAACGGAGTTTGAGGGTAGAAGGGATAAGAGAGGTTTGTATTGGTGGTTATTGGGTGTTCCGAGGAATAGGGGTTGGGTAGGTAGTGAGAATAGGGATAGATGTGTGTTATGTGGAGAGAAGTGGGAGGACCTGCATATTTTTAATCAATGCCGACCTTTGGCGGAGATAAAGATCAAACTACTAAGTAAGAAGGAGCTGCATATGGTAGGGGAAAGCTATAAGATAACATCTTGGTTATGTAGAGAGTGGGAGAAAGGAACGAATATAACGAAATTCTTAAATGTGGCCAGAGCTATATTTATAAAGAAATTGAGGGAGTAACAGGGGTTGTGCAGATAATGTGGTTTGTGCTGAGGGAGAAAGGGGGAAGGCATTCTGCTCAGAGGAATGGATATCCGCCCTGAGCAAATGCGGGAAGGGTATCATGGTAATCATGATATCAGAAGAGGGGGCTTTAGTGTTAGGGGAAAGGGGGAGAGCACCTTGCCCTGTGGAAAGGTGATCCGCCCGGGGCAAAGGGAAAGCCTGAGAAAATTAGGTAAGCGTTGAGAAAAGGGGAGGTTGAGTAGGTTTGAGGGTAGTGTAAAGCTTAGTAAAAAAAAAAAAAAAAAAAAGCGAGTTGACTGAGTGAACTAATGGACTTGGAATGGAGTACTGTCTGTGGGTGTGTAAATGAGGAGTGAAAAAAAAAAGGGATTGTTTGTGAGGAAGAAGTATAAAGAAGGTATATGTGATAGAATTGAGATAGATTAAGTGGGAATGTAGTTAAGGAGAAAATGTTGGCAGTATGGAAATTATGAAAGTAGGTAAAAAAATAAATAAAAATTAAATGGTGTAGATGCCTTGATGAAGGGTGTAAAATTGAGGGATTCTTGATGTTTATGTATTAAGTTTAATGTGTAATAGTAATTTAGATAGATTAAGGGGGACTGTAGTTAAGGAGAAAATGTTGGAAGTATAAAAATTAAGTCCAACGGTTTGAGGCAAGTGTGGTGTTGTAGATACGAAGACTGAGTGAACTGATGGACTTGGAATGGAAACTGTCTGTTTGTGTGTAAGTGAAAAAAAAAATTGTTGATGTTTAAGTCTTAAGTTCAAGAAGGTGAGATGTAGTGGGCGGGAATAGTGCGAGAGAGGAGAAGGTGGCGTATCAAGGGAAGAGGGACGGGTTGGGGCTTGACCCAACCCAAAGAAGCTAGGCTTTAGCATGTCTGCACGGCAAGAAAAGAAAAAGAAGAGGGAAGGTAGTGAGCTGACAATGAACAGAGAAGGTGTGACGTATATAGCGGAAGTGTGTGACAAGCCATGTGATGGGTCCGGTTTCCGCCAAGCTGGCTTGGCACACATGGTAGGTAAGGAATACATTGTCAGCAGGTGTAGGTGAGAAATAAGATCAGTTCTCACGTGGCGAGGCTGGTCCCTGCGATCAACGGGTTGGTGGGCATGTATTCCATACCAGGGCTGACGCAGAGACCGGTCTACTATATATATATATTTTTTTCTAGGTGGTTGGTAGGAATAGGGGAATAGGGAAATAGGGTAATTTGTAGTGCGGTGCTTCCTGCACGTTTGCCGGCTATCCGCGTGCGTGTGGGAGGACACTGAGTAGATTTAGAGGTAAATAATTTTGCTAAGTAGTTTTAGGAGAGATGTAGTGCCTAGTGTTTGTTTGTTTGTTCTTTTTGTTTCTGGGTTTCGCTCTCTCTGTCTTTATTACCTGTAAAGCCGATGGTGTATTCTAGGGTGGGTAATAAAGATATGTATGTATGTATGTATGCTCTGGGTACAGGATAATTTGAAAGCGAGTTCATTGTGCCTATCGAAGTAATACGTGTTATTGAAGTAGTTATGGAGGTGATTGTTTTGTGAAGAAGATGAAGTTACTGAAACCAGTATCAGTGTCATTATTAATACTAGTGTAAAGAATGACACCTGAGCAAGCTGGCAGCGCTGTTCGAATCACTTACATTCGAGAGAAGGATGGCAGTCGTCAAAATGGTCATTCGTGGTTTCAAATTTTCACATAAAACGAAGGCTATGGCTTTATTATGATAAGTGTTCGTTCCTCGCCATTCCTAAATCCTGACTGTACTATAGCTTGCGTAAGTTCTGCCTGAATCAGTGTTTGGTAAATCCAAGGCCACATCGCACATCAGCACTGATGAAGTGCCTCAGATGAAAATAGTCAGAGAAGAAATTATACCTGATTATGGAGAAACCTACAAACATACTGAACGAATTCGATAAGAAGAGTTCTGGAAGGTAGTTCCTAGGAAATAACCATTATTGTAGTTCGATACATTTTAAAACAGTGTCCCTCGACCATCTGTGAAGTGGATTTGAGTTTGTCCAGGAATAAATGTTTCATTATGTCTAAAATGACATTAGCCATCAAAATTAAAGAGTGCACCAAGTCAACAGTCGGTGGCCAAAAGAAAATGTACACTTCAACAACGTGGTTAAAATAGAAAGCCTGTTAGCACGAATGCCACTTCATGAACTAGAAGTTGGACAAGCAACAAGTCTCAAAACAAGAATACTCAGAAAAATTTTGAGCAGTGTCCAGACTGAAAGTGTATGGAGACTTAAGACAAGAAAGGATGTTTACTAGGAAGTGGGGAGAATATCAACCTCAGAGATAACATATAGGAGGAGGCTGTTATTTTAGGAGATTTGTACACGATGAACGGACATAGACTCATCAAAGACATATTTGATTATTCGTGGAGACTGAAGATCATTAAAGCATGGACTGCGGAAAGGTATGAAAAGGTTAGACGTCTCGAATGTCCAAATGTTATAGAAAAGTACCTCGGGACACAATAAAATAAGTGGAATCGTTTCAAGCCGAAGAAATAACCAAAATTTCCGGAAGAATCTGGATAGAAGAAAACGGAACGAAGCCGGCGGTCTCATGATGTAGTATCTGATACAGAGGAAGTTCCACAAGAGCAGAAATAAATTTGTGCCATGATGTTGAATGGTCGATTCATTTATAAATATTAATATAAGTACTAATAAGAGCAAGAAGAAGAAGTCAATGACCTAGCAAGATGTACCGAAGTAGTCTATTCAAATTTCATGTTCAATACGTTTCCAATGTCTTTGAAATCATTTAAGAAAAGGCTAGGAAAACAACAGATAGGGAATCTGCCACCTGGGCGACTGCCCTAAATGCAGATCAGTATTGATTGATTGATTCATCGGTGATTAACACCTTAGTCCACTCTTCCTATGGCCAATTACAATGTTTTCTAGCCCATTCAAGCCTCTTCTGTTATTTTACTGGCCTTATAAGGGGTTTCCTTGCTATGACACAGCCTTTCAAGCCGGCTTCAATCAGTCTCCTTTCTACTGTTGCAACAGATATTGTTGTTATTGTTGTCGTGTTCATTTCTTCCAATTCTGCACGAATTTGGGGCGCTGTTTTGAATCTATTTCTCTTACTGGTAATTCTGACATATAAGTACGAGGTCGTCCTGGTCGTGGTAGGTCCTTATTGATACCTGTTGTCTTCTGGCGGTGATGGGTGTATTGCACTCTCCCTATAGATACGCTACACTGTTTCAAAATTTGGCGAATAGATAAACCTGCTTGGCTAAGTGCTACAACTGCAGCACGTTTTTCTATGGATATCACCACTCGTGGAGCCATACAAGCGATGTGCACACTTCAACTGTCACGAAGGAACTGACATGTTATGTTATGTATCGTAACAATATTTGCCCTTCATTGAAGATATCACATCACTACAGGGAACCACACAGGTGCACCAAATGCGGCGTCCGTCGGCAAATAGGTAAACAAACATATCCGATAGGTACATAACGTTTATGTACTGTGCCCGTTGCATTTTCGGACGTGTTCCAAAATGGCGTCCAGGAAAGGTATAGACCACTCAGGCCCAAGATAGTATACTAAATAGGAGGCCATGATTAACTTGGAACGACTACCCTTCAAAGGCGGTGCAGAACAGAGCAATGTCAGGGGAATTGTTAAAAAAACAAGTAAAATAATAGATATTATTAAAAATGTACTTGAAAAACTGAACTCGAGACAAGAGGAAGCAAACTGCTGTTGCTGCATAGAAAAAGGGAAATAGTCAAGATTACGACGGAAGTTTTGAAGAGCAACTGTTATAAATTAAGAGAAGACGGCAAGAAACTTGCACAAACACTGTGAAAAATATAGAGACAGCGTGATATACGAGAATTGATTTACATACGTGCAGGGATAGACCCGAGGCGCAGGATTAGCGATACATCGGAATTCATTAGTTGGAAGTCGTAAAAGAAGAGAAGGATAGGAAATAATTACTACGTCAGAAAAAGGAATCGAGGATGGAATACCATTTTTCAGAAAACAAATAATTTTAAAATTGATGATTTTCATAAGACGAGACGGAAGATTTTACGCAGATTTAGAGAATTGGTTAACTAGAGCGCAAGAGAAGACTAATAGAATATTTAAAAAAAAGAAATATTACTCTAAGAAAATCTTAAATTGAACATTTACTTGTCGCCATTATTTGATTATATTAGCAGTTATTCCGAGAAGAAGATGACTTGCTAAACATCCAGATGGACCAACCTGGAGGGAGATATGATCCAACCAGCTGACCCTACCTAAGATGAGATGAGGAATCCAACCAAACCTCGAACCATGGCCAATGAACCAGCGATGCGACGAGCAGGAAGAGAGCAACTGACAGCTGATATGATGAAAGACGAGCTAAGTGTTTGCCATAAGTATTATAATTCTTAGTTTAGCTAGGCATATGCAGTAATATAAAGTATTCTAAGTGTGAAATATTTAAGAGTCAAGTGAAACACTGAAGTGAAGTGCGCTACATTTAATCTGCTATTACTGTATTAAGTTAGTGTATAATTAGATTGATATCTCGTGGAGTATGGCTATGCATGAAATAAGTGAATTACCAAGGTAATTGAAAAAACGAGTAGGAAGAAAATCTATCTAACAGCTGAATGCAAAGATTATTGTATGGTGAATAATATCTACGAATCTCACGAAACCATTCAGTCAACGAGTACATCACAGGCGGATCACATGAGAGGAAGTAAACGATATGGTCGAGTTATTCCTTGCAAAGTACTGTTGTTAAATGCACGAACGAAATATTTAAGGTTAAGCATCGTAACATTAGATGAGAATTGATCTATTTAAATGAGTATTTAGGTAAAGAAGAATGGTACGTCTTAGTAATTGCGTTAATTATGAAAAAGGTTATGAATGATGAAAAAATGGTATTGAGAAAGATAAAATGGAATTGATTGAGGGTTTTATAGTGAAGAAAGAAGATATATGAATTAATTTGTGTATGATAATGTTGGTTACGGTGATTATAAGACTATATATGGATGGTAGATGCAAAAATTAGCATATATTGGATCAGTTAGACGATGCAAGCACGAGGAAAGAGATACACCGTGGGAGTGACACAAAATAAGGTATGAATGGTGGATATATACGTATAATTGAGATTAGAGAGTTAGCGTAACGTCAAGTACAGCTGTTAATATTAAAATATATGTATAATATGACGTGTTCTCGTAACATATGTGAAGTGAAAGGTGTGTTAAGCCAATATAGATATTAAAAGCGACGAATATAAATAGTACGGTACCGAGATATCATAACGTAAATATTTATGGAATTACTTGCACATATAATATATTAACAATAAGCTTAGCGAATGGATGCATATTGAGCCGTATAGCAATAAATTAGGAATTATTTAGATAGAATAGTGAGATAGATTATTTTATATTCTGAGTGTTGACTTATAATTCATGTAATAATTTTAAATGAGAAGATAGTAAATTAGGAGCGGTAATTCAGAAGGCAATAGGGATGGCAACCTTAGCACGTCAGTCTTCATAATACATTTATTCGCCAGAGAAAACCTTCGACAATGAATTAAGATAGCAAGATTTTAGACTTCATCAATTGTAAGGAGATATTCCATTTTAAACTACAAAGTGATTATGGTACAATGATTGATTTGAGTGATTGATTTAATTTTCAACATGATTATGAATCATGAAGCTTAAGTTCAGTTCAGAGAGAGTGAAGTCGTTTTATTATTTATTTTATTAGTAAGCCAGCGCTGACTTAAATGTAAAATATTATGAATTATTGTTTAATTTAATCATCGATTATGGAAGTTCTTAGGAATACGAGTTCTTCCATATCACCTGTAAGAGGGTAAGTTCTGATAAATTTTAAGCAAAACTTCAGTTGTCTGCAACTAAAATTTGACATCATACTAAATGTTTAAGTTACTGGTTGTTCCCCGCAACACCTCTGTAACACGTGTATATTTTAATACACTACAATATATACTGATCTCCATTGAGGGCAGTCGCCCAGGTCGGCAGATTCCCTATCTGTTATTTTCCTAGCCGTTTCTTAAATGATTTCAATGACATTGGAAATTAATTGAACATCTCCCTTGGTAAGTTAATCCAATACGTAACTTCCATTCCTATAAATGATTATTTGCCCCAACTTGTCTTCTTGTATTCCAACTTTATCTTCATATTGTGATCTTTTCTACTTTTAAAGACTCCACTCAAATATATACGTCTATTAATGTCAATCCACGCCATTTCTCCGCTGACAGCTCGGAACATACCACTCAGTCGAGCAGCTCGTCTCCTTTCTCCCAGTTCTTCCCAGCCCAAACTTTGCAACATTTTTGTAACGCTACCCTTTTGTCGGAAATTACCCAGGAAAAACGAGCTGCTTTTCTTTGAATTTTTTTCCAGTTCTTGAATCAAGTAATCCTGGTGAGTCTCCCATACACTGGAACCATAGTCTAGTTGGGGTCTTACGAGAGACCTATATGCCCTCCCCTTTACATTGTTACTGCAACCCCTAAACACCCCCATAACCATGTGCAGATTTCTGTATCCTTTATTTACAATCCCATTTATGTGATTACCCCAATGAAGATCTTTCCTTATATTAACACCCAGATACTTACAATCACCCTCAAAGTGATCTTTCAATCCATCAACGGAGTAACTAAAACTCAGAGGACTTTTCCTATTTATGAAAATCACAACCTGACTTTTAACGCGGTTTATCATCATAGCATTGCCTACTGTCCATCTCAGAACATTATCGGGGTCATTGTGCACTTGCTCACAATCTTGTAAGTTATTTATTACTCTATAGAGAATAACATCATCCGCAAAAAGCCTTATCTCTGATTCCACTTGTTTACTCATATCATTTACATATATAAGAAAATATAAAGGTCCAACAATACTGCCTTGTGGAATTTCTCTCTTAATTAATATAGGGTCGGATGCAGCTTCGCCTACTCTAATTCTCTGAGATATATTTTCTAGAAATATAGCAACCCATTCAGTCACTCTTAAGTCTAGTCCAATTTCACTCATTTTTGCCAGTAGTCTCCCATGATCCACCCTATCGAATGCTTTAGACAGGTCAATCGCGATACAGTCCAATTGACCTCCTGAATCCAGGATATCTGCTATATCTTGCTGGAATCCTACAAGTTGGGCGTCAGTGGAATACCATTTCCTAAACCCAAACTGCCTTCTATCAAACCAGTTATTAATTTTGCAAACATGTCTTATATAATCAGAAAGAATTCTTTCTCAAAGCTTACATACAACGCATGTCAAACTTACTGACCTATAACTTTCAGCTTTATGTTTATCACCGTTTCCTTTATCCACAGGGGCTACTATAGCAACTCCCCATTCATTTGGTATAGCTTCTTCAACCAAACAATAACCAAGTAAGTACTTCAGATATGGCACTATATCCCAACCCATTGTCTTTAGTACATCGCCAAAAATGTTATCAATTCCAGCTGCTTTTCTAGTTTTCAACTTTTGTATCTTATTGTAAATATCATTGTTACCACATGTAAATGTTAATACTTCTTTAGTATTAATCACCTGGACATTTTCCTTTTAACCAACAATCCTTACACACTACTGACTGAATACTTCTGCCTTTAGAATACCCTCACATAAACACTCTCTTTGTTCATTAATTATTCCTGGAATGTCCTTCTTGGAACCTGTTTCTGCCTTAAAGTACCTACACATACCTTTCCATTTTTCATAAAATTTGTATGACTGTCAATTATGCTTGCCATCATGTTATCCTTAGCTGTCTTCTTTGCTAGATTCAATTTTCTTGTAAGTTCCTTCAATTTATAACTCTTATTTCTTTCCAATCTGCACCTCCTTCTTAGTCTCTTCATTTCTCTATTTAATAAGGTAGGTCTTTACCATAACTTGCCACATTTAAATGTACAAACCTTTTTCCACATTCCTCAACAATTGCTTTAAACCCATCCCAGAGTCTGTTTACATTCTTATTTACCGTTTTCCACTCATCATAATTACTTTTTGTAAACTGCCTCATGCCTGCTTTATCAGCCATATGGGACTGCCTAATAGACCTACTTGTATAACTTTCCTTACTGTCACATTTATTTTTAACTACGACAAAAACAGCTTCGTGATCACTAATACCATCTATTACTTCGGTTTCTCTGTAGAGCTCATCTGGTTTTATCAGCACCAGGATACTTTTCCCTCTAGTTGGTTCCGTCACTTTGTGAATTAGCTACCCTTCCCATATTAACTTATTTGCCATTTGTTGGTCATGCTTCCTGT
This sequence comes from Anabrus simplex, assembly GCF_040414725.1. NCBI lineage: Eukaryota > Metazoa > Arthropoda > Insecta > Orthoptera > Tettigoniidae > Anabrus > Anabrus simplex. The sequence continues at coordinate 101,725,999 of NC_090275.1, forward strand.
CGTTCACATTTCCTTTCCAATTGACATTTGGTAAATTCAGATCTCCCTCTACAATCACATTCCTTTCCATGTCGTTTCCTAGATACCTGATTATTTTGTCAAATAATTCTAAATCAGTGTCAGCACTACCCTACCCCGGTCCGTACACTCCAAAGACATCAAGTTGCCTATTATCTTTAGAAATGAGCCTTACACCTAGAATTTCACGGTTCTCATCTTTAACTTTCTCGTAGCTTAAAAATTCTTCTTTCACCAGAATGAATACTCCCCCTCCCATCATTCCTATCCTATCTCTACGATACACATTCCAGTTCCGTGAGAAATTTTCTGCATCCATTATATCAATTCGCAGCCATGATTCAACTCCTATTATAATACCTGGTAAATATACATCTATTAAATTACTTAATTTTATTCCTTTCTTTACAATAATTCTACAGTTCAACACTAACATTTTATGTCATCCCTGCTTCCAGATTTCTGAACCCTCATCACCGTTCCGTAGACAACCTCCGCTTTCATAAACTTCACCCGTGCTGCATTTACCAGATCCCACACATCCCCAAGTATGTTGGTACTTTTATTACCTTGCCTTACGTTGTTGGTACCAACGTGAAACACTACCACCTTCTCCTTAACGTCCTCCTTCTCTCCTACTTTTCTCAGCATCTGCCTCAAACTAATTCCTGGATAACACTCTACCCTGGTTCCCTTTCCTCCACACACTTTCCCTACGTGTCTAACGATGGAATCCCCCATTACCAGAGATTCAACCCTACCCACATCCTTTGATCCCCTCCCCTCCTGGTCAGCCCTATCTTTCCTATAGCTGCAGTAGCTACTTCCTCCTCCCTTTTCTCACTCCCATGAACCCGTTCCACCTGCCTTTCCCTATCCTACACTCTACGTTTCCCTTTTCTACCTTTTCGCTTCCTCCTACTTCCACACATCTCAGCAACAGTTCCCTGTTCCTCATCTTTCCTCTGTTGCTCTACCTTGAGTGGCTCGTACCAGTTTCTCACAGACACCTGTCCTGAATTATGATCCTGAACAGAGCCCTTAGCCTGCAATCTCCTTCCCCTTAGAACATTAGACCACCTGTCTTCTACAGTTCCCCTCTTTCCTTCCCATCCTTCTTTTACACCTGATGTAACCTGTACATTGGTTGAGGGAGGCCTACCTTCCTTCCTGTCCTCTGTGAGAATCCTGATTATCTCTCTCAAACTCTCCAACTCCTCCCTCATACCCCTCAGTGCCTCGACACACCCACAGTTCCTACACTTGCAATCTTTAGCCATTCTTTTCGGGGGGGGGGGGGTGGATGAAAAGGAAAGTAAAATAAGTTGTTTTGTGAAAAATCAAAATGAACGAAAAAATATTGTCTATCATAGTACTAAAAATCACACGACAATAAGGTAATTCATATACTACAGTATAACACTACACTACTAAAATAGCACAAATTTTTTTAAACTACTGGGTTGATGACTACGATGTTACACAGATGTATGGAAGGGCAGATGGTTAGGTTTGACGTGAGGTTGAGTCCAAACTCTTAGCTATGATAGGTTATGCCTGGGCATATAGCTAAGGCCCATCTAGGTCTACAAGGTGGTGTATGTAAGGGCAGCAACCAGACAGCCTAGTAAGGCAAACTGGTGTAGGGTGGGATAGCCGGTTACGTCAGCGTAATGACAAGTCTCCACTCTAACCTAGCGTTAAGTTAGGTTTTGATAGGTTAGGCTAGGTTAGTTTAAGGTAGTTTAGATAACGCGTGGCCGACGTAAATTCAGGTCTCAGTACTTAGCCAGGGTGTGAGGTTAAACTCTTACTCTTAACTAGAGTGTGAGCCCCCGCACTTAGACAAGGTGCGAGTTTAAGGCACAAAGTTAGCTAAAGTGTGAGGTTAAGCCCCTAAACGTAGCCAAGGTGCGATGTTAAGGGCCCAGTCTTAGCCATGGTGTGAGTTTAAGGCACGACTCTTAGCCAAGATGAGAGTATAAGGCCCTAAACTTACACGTGTATGAGGTTAAGGTACCTCTGTTGGCCATGTTGTGAGGTTGCGGCCCCACTCTTAGTCAAGTTTAAGGCCCCACACTTAGCAGGGTGTGAGGTTATGGCTCAAACATAGTCAAGGTATGAAGTTAAGGTCACTAACGTAGCCTAGCGATTCTCAGTGGATCGGGTTAAAAGCACGCCATTCACTGTGGATCAGGTCTCCAAATATGGGGGAATAAGATGTTGTGGAACTCCCCAATTTTATCTACTACCTTTATTTCAAGATCTTCTTGATCGGGGACCTAGCACTGGTAGTTCATTAAAACTTCACACCGCGCCTTACCTCACACGTTTATCAGTCAGCATCCATCACCCCTAAATCAGTCACCAGCAGACTTTTGTGAAACTGTGCACCAAATTTAACTTCACTTCTTTATCACTCCACGGACAAGATAATAATAAATATTTTCCAGGTCCTATTCCGTGATATTCACATCAAATTCCTCAGTGTCTAAATATCCCTAACCTAAGTCAACATAACCACATATCGGTTTATTTTAAAATAAATATCTTTTACTATTCATTTCAACAAACATCGAAGGTCCCAGGATTGGTTCTGAACTATCCCTAACTACTTTGCAATTTTTCAAAACAATCCTCTGACAAACCTGCACTCCCACACATAGAAATTGCCCATTGACGGAGTGATTGAGGATGTGGGAGTCCTAAACGACTTTTTGATGAAACAGTATGCCTGGTCTGAATAGAAATGTATTGCCAAAGCAAACTTCCTCACAGAATGTGTGTACGCATATATGGTTGACTGAGTCTTAGTCTGACAAGATCCTGGATCATATTTCTGATATAGCTGTCTAAATCACTGAGTAAGCAGGCGGCGCTGCTCGAATCACGTACCCGTTAACTTGCATTCGAGATAATGTCGAAGGCCCTGATAATGGTTATTCGTGGTTTTACATTTTCACACCAAACAAAGGCTGCGGCTGGACCTTAATTATGATACCGGTTCCTTCCTCGCCAGTCCTAAATCCTGACCTAGTCCATAGTTTCCGTAAGTCCTGCGTGATCAATGTTCGGTAAATCAAATCCCACACCATACATCAGCATTAAAGAAGGGTCCATGGGAAAAGAATAAGCGAAAAAATTATACCTGATCGTGGGGAAACATACTAAACTTACTTCAGCAAGTAGAGTGAGTTCTAGGAAGTAGATACTAGCATATAAAACGTAAGATAATTTGATCCATTTTAAAACAGTGTCTCTCGACCTTCTGTGAAGTGGATGTGAGTTTGTCCAGGCCTAAGTCATTTTCATTCTGTCGGAAATGACATAAGCCATCACAATGAAAGAGTCCACCAAGTCAACCATCGTGGCCAAAAGAAAATGTACACTTCAGTAACGTCGTTAAAATAAAAAGCCCGTAAGCATGTGAATGCCTCTTCATGAACTACAAGTTGGACACGCAACAAGTCTCAGATACAAGAATCCTCATAAAAATTATGAGCTCTGTCCAGACTAAAGGAGTATGGACACTTACGACAAAAAAAAATATTTTCTAGGAAGTGGTGAGAATCTAAACCTCAAAGATGATGAAAACGAGGAGGTTGTTATTCTCGGTTACTTGTACACAATGAACTGATATAGACGAATCGAAGACATATTTGATTACTGTGGAGAAAAAAGGATACTACAGCATGGTCTGAGGAAAGGTATTGTGACGAACAGACAATCAAACACAAGGACAACGAAACAAATGACGGCACAGCATTGCAAACACATCATTTCGATTGCCAGCACTACCAAAAGAGGGACTAAAAGCCATCCCAGGGCGAAATCACACCAAGTATTAGGGCAGGCCTCGAACACAACACAAGCTACAGAACTGGGAAGCGATTTAATCTGGGCAAACCAAGGTCAGGGAACCTCAACAGAGGGTGGGTAGTGGGGCAAAAGAATAGAACGATTAATGAAAAAATATAAAAACAGATAGTGACAACGATAAGTAATTTCATAAAATAAGCAAAAATAAATCTAAATAAAATAATAAAAGAGAAGAAATTAATTCATACACCGAATCATTGGGATCTTCCAAAATTTTAAAATCCTCAAAAGGATTCCCAATTTGTTTAAAAACGTATTGAAGTTCAAGCGTGCATCTTGAGTACCAATAACAAAAGTTTAAATTAGGTTACTTAATGATTTAATCACAATTCCCTTTAATAAATTTTAAGATTTTACACACAAACTCCAGTTCTTAAAAAAACAAACTTTTAATCGTTGGTCAAATGACCATACCTGTTGGGAGCTCTCAATAACTAAGATTAAAAATAACAGGGTACCCCTTTTAGAAAACTAAATTTTCTAATAGAAGATTGAAGTGCATTATAAGTACAACTCCCTTTTAAAGGAGGTCAATCTAAATGAAATCAAGAAAATAACCAAAAAGGAAGGTGAAACATCCCACAAAATAATTCAAAACAGCATGAATGGCAGAAGGCGAAAGAGATAACTTCAAAATTTACAAGTCCGCAACATGCCTAAACACGGCATATACACAAGAAAAAAATAAAGTTATTGAAAAATCACCATAACATATGAAAAAGAAGAAATATAGGCTAGTAGAGATCACATTACTTAAATCATCCCGAAAATGTTATTTAATACGAGGTACTAATATCCAGTCACAATCAATTAAAGACTTGACGTCTACACAACTCAAGCGGACATTGAAAAAGAGAAAATGGAATTCAAAATCATAAAAAACAACCAGCCCAAAACTCAGAAACAGACAGGAAATCAAACAACACAGACATATTCACAGTGGCATTTGAAAACGCTAGTTGAGATTCCACGGACGTACTTAAATAATAAGATCAGACTTTAAAAACAAGTTGTGAAAACGGGCGTAAAGCCAAAAATTAGGCACAATGAAAATGATCTGTGAAATGAAAACCGATTTGAAACATGCAGGAATCACACTACCACATATCCAAATCAGGGTAATCTTCAGAACCATTATTCACAAACAGCAAGTTGACGAAGAGAAAAGACCAAAAGAAAATACTGAAATAACCCAGTCTCAATAAATAAAGGATGTCCACAGTTAAAGAATGAAAGAATTATAGGCTTAAAGAAGGCAAAAGCACGCCTCTAGGTACTTTGTGTCGTCCTAATGGCTTTGTTCATATATACTGTAGATGAAAATATCTGTCTGTCTGTCTGTCTGTCTGTCTGTCTGTCTGTCTGTCTGTCTGTCTGTCTGTCTGTCTGTCTGTCTGTCTGTCTGTCTGTCTGTCTGTCTGTCTGTCTGTCTGTCTGTGTGCGATGCCATGCCAAATCCACATGACGCAAAGATCTGAATTCTTTTAACTCAGGTAGATGGGAATTTTCCGAATTAAACTCGAAGCCGGCTTCCTAACTTTATATTTCGTTGGTGAGTTATGAACGAGAAACCGTCGGTAAACGTGTGTTGGGATATGACAATCCAACGCGCTGTCACCAGTATTAAAAGTATAATAAGTAATACGAGTCAAGGAGCCATTTCATGTCCCAGGAGTAGGAAGCCATTTTCGGTCCCAGGCACAAAGGGCCACATTCACTCCGTATTATGCGGAAATATTTGTCCGTGTGTCTGTGTGCGATGCCCAGCAGAATCTGCGGCACGCATACATCTGACATTTTTAACATACGTGGGCACAGAATTTCAGCGATCACATACGGCTCTGTCAAAGCTCTTTTCTCACTTCAAGCAATGAACCTGTCAACGTCATCAATAAGCGAAGTTTACAAGAATAATTACCCGGAGTTCCACAAATTTACCGACACGACATTTAATACAAATGATGCCGTCAACTATAGACAGAGCTTTCGAACAACTTGGAGACAAGTCACAATTAGCAACCTCGAACGTCTTAAAGGGGCCGATTTTGGCACCCCTTTCTCTCTGCAACTGAAAACGACTCTCAGTCAAGAAACATGCAGAATATTGTTGAAGCCACCATCATGACAGGTCATGCCGCAGGCGGGGTTGAATTCATTCCTCGGATTCAAATCATCCCTTCGGTTATACCATTTCAAGATATACGTCTGCAGTTCCCAGTTCGCTTCAGTTTCGCTATGTGCATCAAAAAGGCAATAGGGCATTCGGTTAAAGTTGAAGGACTCGACCGGAAACGGTGATTCTCCCATGAGTTGTTGCACAGTTGGAAAGACAAACACACTATGCATCTTAGCTTCAAATGGAAGGACATTTAATACTGTCTGTCCGGAAGATCTGTAATGAATGAATGAATCAATCAATCAATACTGATCTGCATTTAGGGCAGTCGCCCAGGTGGCAGATTCCCTATCTGTTGTTTTCCTAGCCTTTTCCTAAATGATTTCAAAGAAATTGGAAATTTATAAATCAATCAATCAATACTGATCTGCATTTAGGGCAGTCGCCCAGGTGGCAGATTCCCTATCTGTTGCTTTCCTAGCCTTTTCCGAAATGATTTCAAAGAAATTGGAAATTTATTGAACATCTCCCTTGGTAAGTTATTCCAATCCCTAACTCCCCTTCCTATAAATGAATATTTGCCCCAGTTTGTCCTCTTGAATTCCAACTTTATCTTCATATTGTGATCTTTCCTACTTTTATAAACGCCATTCAAACTTATTCGTCTACTAATGTCATTCCACGCCATCTCTCCGCTGACAGCCCGGAACATACCACTTAGTCGAGCAGCTCTTCTTCTTTCTCTCAATTCTTCCCAACCCAAACATTGCAACATTTTTGTAACGCTACTCTTTTGTCGGAAATCACTCAGAACAAATCGAGCTGCTTTTCTTTGGATTTTTTCCAGTTCTTGAATCAGGTAATCCTGGTGAGGGTCCCATACACTGGAACCATACTCTAGTTGGGGTCTTACCAGAGACTTATATGCCCTCTCCTTTACATCCTTACTACAACCCCTAAACACCCTCATAACCATGTGCAGAGATCTGTACCCTTTATTTACAATCCCATTTATGTGATTACCCCAATGAAGATCTTTCCTTATATTAACACCTAGATACTTACAATGATCCCCAAAAGGAACTTTCACCCCATCAACGCAGTAATTAAAACTGAGAGGACTTTTCCTATTTGTGAAACTCACAACCTGACTTTTAACCCCGTTTATCAACATATCATTGCCTGCTCTCCATCTCACAACATTTTCGAGGTCACGTTGCAGTTGCTCACAATCTTGTAACTTATTTATCACTCTATAGAGAATAACATCATCCGCAAAAAGCCTTACCTCAGATTCCACTCCTTTACTCATATCATGAGTATGTTTTATTATATACTATTAACTGTTATATTGCTTTTAGATAATGTTTACCATGAACCAACCCAGTATTTTAAGAACTGAAAGTAACAATATAATTGAAATAAATTCATGCACTTGATGCAATTTATGTGAACATGTTGTGGTTTAATAAATAAATAAATTTGTTTCAAATAAACAGATTAAAACATCTAACGTGGTTGAATCCACGCGCGTACGCTAGTATATCAAGAAAATAATAATAATAATAATAATAATAATAATAATAATAATAATACAATAGTCTCATTAATCTGAACTAATTGGGACCGGAGTGTGTTCCGATAACGAAATATTCGGATTAACCGGAAAAATATTTTCTAATAATAATGTTATTGCTTTACGTCCCGCTAACTATTTTTACGGTTTCCGGAGACGCCTAGGTGCCGGGATTTTCTCCCGCAGGATTTCTTTTACGTGCCACTTATACGAGGCTGACGTATTTGAGCACCTTCAAATACCACCGGACTGAGTCTATCGGTGGTCATGACTGAGCCAGAATCGAACCTGCCAAGTTGCGGTCAGAGGGCCAGCGCCTCAACCGTCTGAGGTAAATAGTTTCTACAATAGAGCACATACTGTAATTTGAAAGTCCATTCTTTAGCAGTTACACTAATAAAATTACAGTAGGGTATTTAAGAACCCGTAGGAGAGAAAACGACAATAAAAATGACATTAGCGAGTGGATGGAAGCTGACTGTCATCAATTACAAACAGACCAAGAAATTGTAGCTATGATGGAGAAAGAATCTGGAGTTGATGAGGAACAGAGTGACGACGAAGAAGACCACAATAAACAAATTCACATTCAGATGCCGCGGTAGCTTTAGAACTTCTAGTAAAGTATGACTTATAAAACGCAAGTAAATCTTCATTCTATAATATGTCCTTTCATTTCAATAAGGAATATTTTTCTTAAAAATTGAATATTTCAGCCGGATTAACCGGACTTTCGGATTAACGGGGTTCGTATTAACAGGACTCTAGTGTAATAATAATAATAATAATTAGCGAGCAGGCAGCCAGATGACTTCAAATTAAGAAATTATTGCAGAAGGCAACTGAGATCATAGGGTGAAATACGATTATTATTATTATTATCATCATTTTTATGGAAATTTTAAAGTACTGTCGTTAATTGAAATTGAATTTGTTTTTAAAACACCATTATATCCCTGAAGTGCCTCCCTTTATGGGTCATATAAAACAAATCACTATCTACACTTTCAGATTGCTTGGCCTTCTCTCTCGGAAAACGATAAGTTTGCCTTATAGAAGAGAGAGCCGCGTGGTGTAAGATTAAGGCCAGAAGTACAGCCACCAATAATGAAGACTATCTTACTTCTTACCGTAGGTATGATATATTTTTTACTATCTGGGTTTTTCACAATTGCTAGTGCTTTTGCTCTGGTTTTGAAAGTATTAGTATTGAAGTTTGACGAATCAGCCGATTCTGATATAACATGAATATTTTTGGATTGTTGCTTTATGTACCTAATTATATTTGAGAAAATTTCAGGATACCCATTGCGTTTTTTATGGGTTAAATTTTATCACTGTACATAATTTCCCCAATGTGCGCAGGGAGTATTAATTTGTGAATGAGGACCACAGCATCTCACATGAGCCGGACACACTTTCTGTATCTTCTGTACTTAACCCTCCGACTTGACTTGGTTAACACTTTTTCTCTCCTGACCCACATGTACTGTATTAGTTTTCTGAAGCCTTTTTTATTGTTATGATTATTATTGTAAATGCGACTTTCGTGTGGCGACGTCAGGGCTCCCAGCCCTTTCTTACACTTAACCACTTCTTGTATATAAATGAGTACTAGTTTACAAATTTTTTACCCTCTTAAAAGGTTAGAATGTCAACAATTTTTATTTTAATATATGGTAACAGTATAAAAACTGAAATGACCTAATTTAAACATATTAAATCTTTACAACCTAAAGTATGAACTAAACTAGCCAAATTATCACTAACTACGCTAACAAAAGTAAGTAAAGTATAAACTTTGACCAAGCCTCCCGTTTCACCCTAAGAATAAGTTCTCGATTCTTCAAAGGATTAGCCGTACCATTTGTACTTACAGACTTTTGCGGGTTACAAGAGGAAACAGCAGAAATATGTCGTTTATTGTTATACATCTCCCTGCTCTTCATATTCATCTTAAGGGAAAGCAACCACAGGATTATTATTCTTATTTTAACTGCTTTTCGTATTCGCTTTCGTAATGTATTCATTTAAATACAAGCATTCATAATACATCTCCGTTACAGAATGTCTGAATGCACAATTCAGCTTCACAATCCCCTGTTTACAACTAGCGCTGTTTGCTCGTTTCTCCTTGCTACTTATTTAACATTGTACCAACTCGGAGAGCGTTTTTTGGCAATTGCGGGATAAGAAGGGGATAGGGCTGGGAAGGAAGCAACCATGACCTTGATTAAAATACCACCCGGCCATTTGCCTTGCAAAAATGGAAAACAACGAATAATAATTTTCAGGACTTAGGAAAGCGTGGTTCAAACCCGGCACCTCCCGAGCGCATTCTAAAGTCTATAATCCTCGAAACGCATAGCCAACTCTGAAAATACAATACTGTTGACCGTTTATATCTAAATACAGGTAAACACTTGTACTGTACGATATGTTATAATTTTTATTCCCTATTTGGATCTGTTCAGTGTTGGTACATATAATTTTCCGAACGTCGTGTGGCGTGATCATGAATAACTCTGTTGACAATTCATTATTTTTTAATATTTACTCCAATTTGGGGAGCAAATGATTCCAATGATTTCCAATGAATTTTTACTACTTAACCTGGTAGATGGAATACCAGATGAAGAGTGCATCGCTTGCTTAGAACTCTACCGGCATTGCCTACAGTTTCTTTGGAAATTGCCTAGCCCCGTAACTTTCAAGAACTCAAGCGTCCATTCGAAAACTGGCTAAGCGATATTTTGTAAATCGGATGCTTTTGAAACCATTTTAGATACAAAGGAGATTTTATATCAAAAATTGATTCCCCTAATTTAGAATTATTTCATAAAGGAAACACGTATATCTTTTCGGTAGTTTTAAATTCATTTATTGAATAATTATGAACATAGCCTGATTGGAAGAACACTATATGTGAGGTATAGATTTTAAGAATAACGTGTGTTTGGGAAACTGACTAAATGCTGATAAGGGAGGGTGAAATTTGAGGAACAATGTTTAGTAATAACACAGGAATGATTTAAAAATTTATAAGAAGGCAGGTGAAAAAGTTTAATGTGTTACAAATCATCATATTGTACAATTGTATTAGTGCCTATCGTATAAAAGCTTCAAATTCACTACTTAAACAGGTCAATAATCACGCTCTCACAGAACACTTCAATTTTAGACAGTCCAACATTGAAGGTCGTTGTGAAAATCAATCAAAATACTGCACATGGCATCTGCAGCTCAACTGTGATTTTCTCCTTTCAATAATTCTGGTGACTCATTATCTTGTTCAGCTGTGACTTTCACACCATCAAGTAGTCGTCCCTACACGTCTACGCCTTGAGCTGTTGTTCTCCAAGATTGACCTAAATGTGCTGTTGATATCCCTAGGCTTTACATGAATCACAGTCACTCCTCTTGGTGACTAGGCAGTACCATACGGCTGATACAGAAGGCTTGAAGGAGTTTAAAAAAAGTTACACTGAAGAAAATGGAAAAATGCTCAATAGGACTGAGGTCCGGGGATCTGGCGGACCATTCTAAGGTTGTGATGTCTTGGAGAGCACCCCCTGTGGGTGGGGGCGGTAGAATAACACCCACGGTATCCCCTGCCTGTCGTAAGAGGCAACTAAAAGGGGCCTCAGGGGCTCAGAACTTCGGGGTGTGGGTTGGCGACCACAGAGCCCTCAGCTGAGTCCTGGCATTGGTCAACTCTTGTTCTTTTCCGACCCCGATGCTATTAAGTTTGCGAGGGCTAGGAAGTATTTCATTTTCACGCCTTTCGTGGCCCTTGTCTGCCTTTGGCCGATACCTTCATTTTTCGAAGTGTCGGACCCCTTCCATTTTTTCTTTCTGATTAGTGTTATATAGAGGATGGTTGTCAAGTTGTACTTCCTATTAAAACAATAATCACCACCACCACCACCTTGGAGAGCTTCTCTGGAGATGCGTGCAGTGTGAACCCGGGCATTGTCCTGCTGAAACATCCCGTTAGCAATGATCGCCATCATAGAGACAACCACTGGATTGAGTACCCTATCAACGTACTGTCGAGCAGTCATAGTGCCCTCAACAAGCACTAATTGTGATTTCACATTAAAGCCAATAGCTCCCCAGACCATAATGCTTGGTGTTGGCCCTGTGTGCCTCTCGACAATAAGATCTGGGCTGTCCCTCTCCACGGTACGTCGGCGCTCATGATTCCGGCGATCACTGCGGGCAAGATAGAAGCCCGATTCATCACTAAAGACGACTCTATGCCATTCGTCGACCCACGTTGACTTTTCTCGACACCATGCCAGCCTTACACGTCGCTGTTGTGGGGTCAATGGAACACCTTCTGCAGGGACAGGGGCTCGTAAGCCAGCTGCACGCAGACGATTACCAACTGTTTGTTGTGTAACGTGGGGTGCCACAGCTGTTCGAATTTGCGCTGCTCTTGCATGTGGTTCCATCCGGGCCATCCGAATAATGCGGCGATCCTCCCTCACAGTTGTCTGTCGCGCTGGGCCTGTGCCAGGTCTACGAGTGTGGGTACCTTCATTTGACCACTGCTGCCATACACGTTGTACCGTAGATGCCTGTCGGCCAACACGTGCAGCGACAGTCCTTAGCGATAATCCAGCCTCACACAGCCCAATTATCCGAGCCCTCTCAAACGGCGACAGTTGGTGATAGCGTGCTCTTCTCTGTCGTCGAGGCATGTTTGACGGGCAACACTTCAGTGCACAGACTGGAAGTCAAATACGCTACACCAGAGTCCGTATACTGGAGTTGATTCCTCCGCGACCAATCACGTGGGGAGACCTGTAGCAACATTCCAATGGGTCTGAAACTTTGATCGTTTACATACCTACACGGCATCGTTCCATATATTGAAAATTAATACAAATGACCAATGCCTTCATGGTGTTGCAATTTCCATTTTCTTAAGTGTAGTATGATCGGTGGAAACCGGTAAATAAAAATGTAAACATACTGTGGGATGTGCTTAAAGCAATTGTTGAGAAATAGAAAACAGGTTTTATACCATTAAATGTGGTAAGGAGTGATAAAGACCCAATATATTTTAACAGATAAGTAGGGACACTAAATATGAGGTGCAGGTTGGAAAGAAATAGAGTTAGAAATGGCTGTGGAAGTAAGGAGAAATTGAAGGAACTTACTATGAAATTGGATCTAGCAAAGGAGTCAGCCAAGGATAACTTGATAGTACTTTAAAGCAGAATCAGGTTCCAAGAAGGACAATCCAGCATTCGTTAATGAACAAAGGTAGTGTGTGTTCGAGGATCGTCAAAAGGCAGAATTATTTAGTCATCAGTATGTAAAGATTGTTGGTTACAAGGTTAATGTCCAGATAGAGGGGAGAGGGACTAATACTGAAGAAGTAATCATATTTACCTACGAAAACAACAACATTTACAATAAGATATAAAGTTGAAAACTAGAAAAGCAGCTGGAATTGATAAGATTTCTGGGGATATACTAAATACAATGTGTTGGGATTTAGTACCTTATCTGAAGTACTTATTTGAAAATTGTTGGTATGAAGGAGTTTTCCAAATAAATGGAGAGTTGGCCACATCTAATTCCTCAGTGTCTAAATATCCCTAACGTAAGTCAACAAAACCACAACTCTATTTATTGTAAAAATAAGTTCCATTTTACTATTCATTTCATCAAACATCTGAAGTCCCACAACTGTTTCTGAACTAGCCCTAAATACTTTGCAATTGTATTCAGAAGAATCCTATGACAAACCTGGAATGCCACATATAGAAGTTGCCTATTGGCGAGGGGGTTGAGGATGTGTGAGTTCTAAACAACTTTCTGAAGTAACACTATGCCTGGTCTGAATAGGAATGTATTGCCAATGCAAACTTCCTGGCTAATACTAAGATGGCTGTATTAGTCTGAAATCTGGGAAGATCTCGGATAATCTTTAAAAATATAGATCTAAATCATTAAGAACTGAAGCATAAAACCTGTTATGAAAACATTCTGTGATTTCGTGTTGTTTTTCTTCATATTCTTTGCATTTTGTGCCATGGATTTATAATTCTGTTGCAGCTGTTTTACTTTCCTTGTAGTCTGAACCAATGTATGCTTTATTCCTTAGGGCTAGGACAATCCCTATTACTGTGGTTTGCTGTTTTGTGGTTTGAGAGTTTAAAAATCAATATTATCCGGCACCATAGAACATTTTATTGCACGAAAAATATAAGTTTTAATGAGGAAAATGATAAATTAACATAATTTGGAAACATTCATTAGACCCCACGTTTCCGCGTAATCCATTTAGCAGGAAGTTCACCATCTATCACATGAGGTGCGTTTCTTCCGTTAAATTTCAAACAAAATATCAGACACCTATTATCTCAGACTTTCAAATATGTAATTATTTCGTTCCAAGTAGAAAATAATTTTTGTTGAACTCTTGTTCTGGTTTCAGCGTCCCTGTTCGTAGCAACAGGATTCTCTGCAGAGTGTAACCGGCGATGTACTGTGGAAAAGAGCCCGCGATGCATGGTGACCGGATTTGGAGAATATACATTCATCAATAAGTGTTTCCAAGATTTGTTTTTTTGCCTGTATCCTGATGGTAAATATATACCTCTTTCGATTTTACTTGAGGAGCAGGTACGAAAATTATGGAACTAAATTCCGATTTACCTGTAACACGTGTGAATGAATTAAGCCACGTCAGTGAGAAATACATATTTGGTTGTTATTGTGCAGAAGGATTCTGTGAGAGTTATTCTAGGTGTAAGGGAGACTTCTCTGAATGGGCAATAAAAGAAATACCGGGTGATGCATATAAACTTTGCAATTTCAATTCGTTGTAATTTCCTTCCCGAAGCTAGTCTAAATTTGAAATTGTGTTTAATGTCCCCCATGGCCTTGAAAGTATCTATTGTGCTCTAAAATGGATTCAGTATTCAGTAGGCATTATGTCTCGGGATAGATTCTGATGTAACATTATTTTAGAGCGTGGTATATCAATTCTAGTTTAAAATCTAATAAGCATATTTGAATTCCATGTTGTACATGGCTTGCGAATACCTAAATTCCATGTTAAATATTCACGAAATACTTCCTAATACATATTTATCATCACAGTACTTTCTAATGAGTTGAATATCCTTCTTTTACTATTCATGCCATGCTGTTGCTAACTCAAATAATGGGTCGTATAGGACTCATTATATGAAATACAAGGAGTTGAAGTAGCATTACAATGTCTTCTTGTCCGGCACCTGTACGACAATAACCACGGTGAAATGTAATATCATTTCACTATGCCTTAAGAATTTCCACAATCTCTTATGTTAATCAAGCTGTGAGTGCGTGTCCTTCACCAAGCACAGGTAGCAATGTGGCGAAGAAGTTAAAGGAACTACAACCCCCGCCCCGCTCCCCACCGCCCCCGCGCGACCTGTTTATCCAAACATCATTGACACGTGATACTGCCATCTCGAAACGGGATACTTGTCCTGTATGACTGACGAAAAATAATTATTATTATTATTATGAATATCCATTACAAATTAACCCTATTTTACAAATTTTACAATTGTAAGTCAAACATAATGATGGTGATTTACAGAACCATTTTACGAAAGATAAAAATTGAATTAAAATTTATAAATGTTTGTAACAGCATTTCTGTATAAAAATATGGTGTAGTGGTTGTTACTACATTTCAAATGAGGGTCCAAACCATCTCTTGCTCTTGTAAACAGAGGACAATCAAATATTAAATGATCAACTGTTTGAGTAGACCCACAAAAGCAAGAATAGTCAGCTGTTAACATAACTTTAAAACGTTAAAAACATGATTTGAAATTTCCATGGCCTGACATACATGGTGTTACCTCAAAATTTGGCACGAAAAGTTTGCACTGAAGTCGGTTGTAAACTGTGGGAAAATATATTCTTCTAGTAACGGATCCATTCGAAGTAGAGGTCAAAAGGATGTTCCATTGATTCAAGATATATTCTTTGATTTGTATTCTTGCGTAGCATAAGGGAGAACTTCCAGATTTGATTGAGCAGCAGCTTATGCTAGTTATCATTTCCGATGGATCCTGTATGTCCGCGAATCCAGGAAATGCAGATATATGACAGTTTTGCTGAGCTATAGTTCTTATAGCAGCTGCTAACGGCTTCATATTATGTTTGTTGTCTATAGACTTCAAGGCAGCTTGCTAGTCACTAAGTGTTTGGACCATTTTGTTGTTGTCTTGGCACCACTGTATTGCACATTTAATGGCTAGCGGCTCTGCCTGAAAGACCGAACAGCAGGAGGATAGTTTATACTGCGCTGTAAAAACTTCACTTACTGCGCGCTGTCGTTTAATTTCTTTTGTGTACAATTGTATTCCTTAATAATGTTATATATCAATTAACCATGAAACTCACATTGACTTGTAAGCCTGGTGTTTACACATCACATAACAAGCTCTTAACAATTGGCAAGCAAGGAATTTTTTCTCGTGGCATGTCAAACGTTCTCTGTCAAACATGACTAAAACGAAAATGTGACAGTTGCGTATTGAGTTCAGTTACATCGACAACTATTCGCTTTTGAATTAATATCAGCATATCTAATTATAGACATTATAGACAGGATAATAGGCATTTTTTATTTTGCCGTTTCGGAAAACAAGGTGAAAGTCTTTACGCTTCGCAGAGAACTTTGCTCTCCGTCCTCAGAAGGTAATCTCGTCTGTTCTAATAATAATGAAGTTTTAAATATAAGAATGTTTAACATTTGATCTATGACAAGTGGTACTCTCGTGCGTCACCAGATGGAAATCGAAATCATAAGAGTAGAAGGACTGGGAAGAGAACTACCTGCGTAAATGCTTAGTGGCTGGCAACCTTGTATTACTTAATAGATAGCCAGTGTCCCTGTTGAAATGGTTAGGATTTTTTCATATTTCTATAGATTCCCGTATAATCCTAGCCCTGTAATGTTCAGTGTGGATAAGAGCTCGAACAACTTGGAACGCGACATCATGACCCGTTGACACGACGTGCTCAGCTATTGCTGGCTTGTCTGGCTAGTTAAGACGGATATTTCTCTGGTGTTCCTTGATACGAATACCAATAGACCGGTATTTTTGGCCAATGCATACCTCGCCACAATTACGGGGAATTTTGTACACCCCTGGGTGTAATAGTGGGGACAAATATTTGTCTTTGCTTTTGCGTAAACTATGAGCAATTTTACTAAGGGTGCCAAACTTCGATTTTATATTGTGCTTGCGGAGGACCCTGGCATTTCACATGTAGTTTCTGATTTACATCTATTTTTAATGACACGTTTTGTAAATTCGATCTGGGGAGTGGGAAACTAATTTTTTTTAAAATGACGTTTTCCAAATGTTGCCTCATTCAATTATTTGGACTCCGCTGATTAAAATGGTGTATAATTTATTTTAATACGACACATGGAAGCATTCTAAAGAAATACATAAAAATATCAATGCATAAGTGTCAAATTGGGCAACTTAGACACGTTTCTTTCTGAAAATATAAATGTGTGGAACCGTTCAATCTAGAAGGCTGTGGTTTTCACTGTTCTATAACTGAATGTTATGCGCAGAGGTTTCCGCCACTGCCATAACAAACATTTCAATAGTTTCGATTAAACAGAGTTGCATTTTAGGCACTGTTGTGGGTAAATGTGCGAGTGAACATTCTGGTTTTCTTTGAAATCATATTCTGAGAAATGACTTTTTTCCACATGTTTGACCCATTATCTCAGAAACTACACTGGATAAGCAGTTCATTGTTTGCAGAGAGTCACCTTGTGCCATGATACAGCTACTGAACCAGATAAAAGCACTTCACATGTAGAGTTTCTGATTTATATATATTTTAATGACATTTTTTCTAAAAAAATTGGAACTTATTAAACAAATTCATATATTTATAATCGTTGCCTCCAACCATTCCATCCTGGTTCAGTACTTACACAAAGGGTGTACATATAAGTAGGAAAAATATCAAAGCTCTAAACTTAATACTTCCTGAGATAAAGGGGCATCTTTTCTGTCAAATTAGCATTATCAAGATAGGGCTTTCCGATTCCCCTTAAACGTACCTATGGCATGCATTGCTCTATGAATCTCTACATCGTTATAACCACTACCTTTGAACGTGGACAAACTCACTGTGCACGTTTTATACCATATCATTATTTCCTTCATGAAATTAATATATGGCTTGGCAGTTAATTTGGAATAAACAATTCTCATATCGTCGTTGCCGGGACAAAACCTCCTATGTGAAATATTTTAGCTTAGAACTTTGGTCGGTAAGGTTGTGTCATCTAAGGTGCAATATTGTGTGACAATTGTCAAGGCATTCTCGCTCTTCATAATGTACGTGTTGCGGGTCAGTATATCTCCAAAAATTTTAACACATAGGAGGTTTTGTCCCGGCAACGACGATATTCTGTTTCAAGAAAATATAACTCAGAGAACTAGAGTGGGTGAAGCTTTATCTGTACCTGTAAAAATTAAGAGGGGAATTCCTCAAGGCAGTATTATTGGACCTTTATGTTTTCTTATATATGTCAATGATATGTGTAAAGAAGTGGAATCAGAGATAAGGCTTTTCGCAGATGATGTTATTCTGTACAGAGTAATAAATGAGTTACAAGATTGTGAGCAACTGCAAAATGACCTCGATAATGTTGTGAGATATATGATGATAAACGGGGGTAGAAGTCAGGTGTGAGTTTCACAAACAGGAAAAGTCCTCTCAGTTTTAATTACTGCGTTGATGGGGTGAAAGTTCCCTTTGGGGATCATTGTAAATACCTAGGTATAAATATAAGGAAAGATCTTCAATGAGGTAATCACATAAATATAATTGTAAATAAAGGGTACAGATCTCTGCACATGGTTATGAGAGTATTTAGGGGTTGTAGTAAGGATGTAAAGGAGAGAGCATATTTGTCTCTGGTGAGACCTCAACTTGAGTATGGTTCCAGTGTATGGGACCCTTACCAGGATTACTTGATTCAGGAATTGGAAAAAATCCAAAGAAAAGCAGCTCGATTTGTTCTGGGCGATTTCCGACAAAAGAGTAGCGTTACAAAAATGTTGCAAAGTTTGGGCTGGGAAGACTTGGGAGAAAGGAGACGAGCTGCTAGACTAAGTGGTATGTTCCGGGCTGTCAGTGGAGAGATGGCGTGGGGGGACATCAGTATACGAATAAGTTTGGATGATGTTTTTAAAAGTAGGAAAGATCACAATATGAAGATAAAGTTGGAATTCAAGGGGACAATTTGGGGAAAATATTCGTTTATAGGAAGGGGAGTTAGGGATTGGAATAACTTACCAAGGGAGATGTTCAATAAATTTCCAATTTCTTTGCAATCATTTAAGAAAAGGCTAAGAAAACAACAGATAGGGAATCTGCCACCTGGGCGACTGCCCTAAATGCAGATCAGTAGTGATTGATTGACGAATCAAATAAAAATAGAATTAACTTAAATACTTTCAAAGCATTAGCGTTTATTCGTAAATATAATATAGCCTAACACTATTCCAAAACTTACAATATGGACATACTGTTCTGCAGTACGTATGTGCGTTGGTAGTTTTTGCTACTACTGTAGTAAAGTAACTCACATTTTTGAATGACTAAAACGATGCAGTATTAAAAGTGCCCATGCGCTCATAGTTAATAACAAAACACGCACTTCTCAAATCACGATATTTCAGTAATCCATCAAGTCTCGGAATGGTTATCAAACTCAGTTACAATGGTTAGTTATAGTTTAAAAGTAAAGATATTAACTGAATTGGTTGCTTCAGAAACAGCACAAGTTAAATGAGTAAGAACACAGATAAGTAAATGTATCATGTTTCACAACATTACGCACGTCGAATTACGCCTTGTCGTAATATCGTAACTTAAAAACCATGTCAAGGACTAGCGGTTACGAGGAATATTGAAAAAGAGGCATAGTGGAAGCATCTTTGCCACTGCCTGTACCAATGTGTAGAAATAATATGACCTAAGTTTCGGAAGTGCAGAACAGTTCTTGAAATGTAATTTAAAGCTCCTAGGAATGTTAAATTGGTTAATTTTGAGTAATCCAATAAACTGATAATATCGGCTTTACATATCCAAAATTGTTTTTGTTAGAGTAGCAGTACAAGCTTGAGTTAGAAATACCCCTTATAACAAGAACCTCTTAGTAGAAATTCTTAAAATATGATTGCCAAGTAGTCTGACGTTGTGCCCTCGAAAGGTGTGGCACTCATCACCCTTGCGTATTTAGATAGTGTTGGAAACATGATTTCTGGATAAATTTAGCTTACACTTCTGGACTTGTGTCGTTTCTCAATAACCATTTCGACTCTCTAAGTGTACCCACTACTTTCGTCATTCGTGTGTTAACATTCTTAATTTAGTCATGAACTGCACTAGAACATCGCCCCGTCAGTCAACTAACTGAACACCTTTTACAATTTCTGGGTATGCGTACTTACAAGCTTTCATTCCTTTCCTCACTTCATTAATTCGGATGTAGAACAAGCATCTCACGAACTAGAATATTCATTTTTGAACCAAGTCTTGAGCAGGTTACATAAAGGCTAATCTTGTCCTGGAATAGTCCTGAGAGAACGAGTTGGTGGTAAAAAGAATTGTGTTACGCATGTTCAGGCGTGGAATTTATTTGAACCGAATGTTGAACCTTACTTCCTACATCTCCTGAATGAGAACATCTAGTCGCTATGGTGAAAGTAAGGCGAGTGGTCGCGCGTTGAGCAAAATGCTCACGGTATGATATGTCGTGTTTACATAATAAATACCAACCGATTCCAAGCGTAAATGTATCAACACATTAAATTAACATAAGAATAAATATCAAATGGTTATAAAGAGCATTAAAACTTACAAATAAAATTACAAATAGTACTAAATCTCAAATGGTTATAACTGTATCTGGAAGAAACATTTCCCAACTTTCTAAAATAGTGTGTGCGTCTTTGGCAATGCCCTTTACACAAGGAAGATGAGTCACTATATTTTCAGCACAAGTACATGAGCCTGGATTACTTCTTGGTGGATGTCTGCCCCACTTTGTCACCTCATCTTTCACTACTCATACTGCATAACCAATGTCACTAAACATGAAATTCCCATTTACCTCCAACATATGTTGTTCGCCAGCTAAAGGTTTTTCTCCAGGTACGGTTACCATCAGCACGTTCTTCTGGCCCGGACTGTTCAATAACCGTAATATGTTCACTGTGTTTACTTTCACAGACCGAGTGACTGTTTTCACCCTCGAGTTGATCACTAGGAATTCCATCAAACCAAGCTAAAATGTCACTACTTGAAGCCATTGTCACGCAATAATGAATGTAATAAATTGCAAAGAACTGTTTGAACTATGGAAAATAACGTACAACACACACACAGATATTAGCGCAAACGTGACTGGTCGCGCGTAAAGCAAAATGCTCACCGTTGACGGTCGCTGATAGTTCCGCCCTCCCTGTCCCTTCTCAAGGTCACATATGTGCGTTTCAATGCATCCGCCCTTTTCTCAAAAACGCAGTGCGAAGGTACACCAGGTCTCAAGCTCAAAACTACACGCTGGTTAAAAGAGCAGATGATTTTCAATGACCGTGAGCATTTTGCTCATATAGAAAAAATATGGCGGGTTAAATAATTTTCCCCTTTCAATTCAGAAAATATAACATCAGATAGTTTGCGTATGAAGTAACCGGAGAGGAATGACTGGTGAATATTTGCTCTTTGGTTACTACAAGCTTGTTATGGGCTACAGCTCACAGGCCGCAGGCTAAGGGTTCAATGAATACTGTATAGCGACGAGACTAGACGAGCCACCTCTCATTATTTGTCGGGTTGTCTTTCTATCAATTCCAAGTGTGCTGATTTTCTGGTTCTATTTTAAAATACTAGCGTATATTTTTGCACGTAAGTACTTGGCATCCTGAGTCTTCTCATAATTACTAATTACATTTCTTTGTTTACAGCTCCTGTAATCGAAATACGTGATCAACCCTGCGATGGCTGAGATGATTAATTAATATTTTCTAATTACTCTGTGAAAATGTAGCAGAAGAAATAAATAAATATTAAAGTTATTGGTGGTTTCATCGTCCAGTACTTTACCCGCATTGCTATCTTCAGCGCCAGAATGTAAGAAATTTCGTGTTTCATGTCTGACTCCGATTCATGCGCATCATTTAGAGCACGGACGAGTTCTTCTTCTATAACTGACCAGAAAGTGAGATACAAAAGCTATCAGGGACTGGTAGAAGTCAAAGTTTATATCTTTTTCTGTGGAAATCCACCACATGTTTCCCCAAGCCAAACCTTTTGGGTTCTAAGTCAGAACCGAGACAACGATTACAGTTCGCAAGGTGCTGTGGTATATTTTAAACATTCTGATACTCACGGGACAGTTAAATGTGGACACTCGCGTAACATAATCAGTGAGTGGTTATCCCCCTCCACTACTTTCAAGAATCAACGACGACCCATTGCTGCCTACAAGGGTTCATGGTTCCATAGTTGACGCCTACAAGGGATTTTGGTTCCATGGTTTGGTTGACGCCTACAAGGGATAGTCGTTCCATGGTTTGGCTCACTCCTATAAGTGATTGTGGTTCCATGATATGGTTGGCGCCTAAAAGGGATAGTCGCTCCATGGTTTGATTGCCGCCTACAAGGGATTGTGGTTACATGGTTTGGTTGATCTCTAAAATGGATATAGGTTCCAATGGTTTGGTTGACCCCCAAAAGGGATTGTGGTTCCATAGTTTGGTTGACGAATACAAGGAATTGTGGTTCCATGGTTTGGTTGACGCATATGAGATATTGTGGTCCCATGGTTGGTTGATGACAACAAGGAATTGCGGTTCCTTGGTTTGGTTGACGCCTACAAGGGATTGTGGTTCCGTGGTTTGTTTGACGCATACGAGGTATTGTGGTTCCATGGTTTCTTTGACGCCTACAAAAGATTGTGCTTCCATGGTTTGGTTGACGCCTACAAAGGATTGTGGTTCCATGGTTTGGTTGACGCCTACAAGGAATTGTGGTTCCATAGTTTGGTTGCGCCTACAAAAGATTGTGGTTCCATGGTTTGGTTGACGCATACAAGTAATTGTGGTTCCATAGTTTGTTTGACGCCTACAAGGGATTGTGGTTCCATGGTTTGGTTGACGCCTACAAGGAATTGTGGTTCCATAGTTTGGTTGACGCCTATAAGGGATTGTGGTTACATGGTTTGGTTGATACCCATAAGGGATTGTGGTTCCATGCTTTGGTTGAAGCCTACAAGGGATTGTGGTTACATGGTTTGGTTGATACCTATAAGGAATTGTGGTTCCATGCTTTGGTTGAAGCCTACAAGGGATTGCGGTTACACGGTTTGGTTGATACCTGTAAGGGATTGTGGTTCCATGCTTTGGTTGAAGTCTACAAGGGATTGTGGTTGGTTGCATGGCTTGGTAGCTGCCTACAAGGGATAGTGGTTCCATGGTTTGGTTTCTGCACGCGACGCATCGTGTTTCCACGGCTGTGCCCCTGTCCATCAAGGAGGATCTATGGAAACAACTTCACTGTAACCGGCACAAGAGTAAGGCGAATAAAATCAGTTTAAAGAATTATGGACTCATTGTACTAGGGACTTCTCTCTGCTCACAGCTCCAGATCTACACCCAGTGTGCCCTGCGATAAGATATCTCTGCTCTCCGGTATATCTAGTCGTGCCTTATTATCAAATAATTTCATGGTACAGTAATGCTGTGCCACGTTTGTTTTCATTTATGTTAACTAATTGTTTGTAGCCAAAAATTGAAACGAGATTTTCTATTGCCACATCCTGCAGCATAGCAAAGTCTACATATTGTTCATGGGTTATCTGCCCCTCTAGCTGGAATTTGTTTACAGCTCGAGTACAATGTATATATTTGCTTAGGAAGTATGCGAAACATCGTATACAGAGTTGGCTCTGCAGTGTGCTACAACGGGGAGACATTATCGTCTCTCAATAGTATTTATTTCCACTAATACGATGGTCAGTTGTATGTGAGTAAGGTTGGGTCTTGTGAATGCCATCCTTTGATGGTGTCGTTCTTTTCACCTTTGTGGGATTCTTGGAGAGTGCTGTTTCGTTTTTTACCCCAGATAGTGTTTGTTTCTGGAACTTCTGTTTCTTCTGCTTGTATGTCAATACTGTCATCCACTTCGGCAGACCAGTCTCTGTTTGGTGTGTTTAAGGACAGACTATCGGTGTGTTTGTCCGGCGTAAGATGCTTCGGAGTTGTTGTAGTTGGAGGAGTGTGCTCTTGTAGTGATTTTTCACCTAACCCTCTTGATTGCGAGTTTAGAAGAGTGTGGTCGTTATGGCAAGCACTCTCCGTAGGTTTCATTTTGGAGACTGTCGGAGGGAGATTTGAGTTTAGGGAAATTATGCTTCATTGCATATTGTCAGATGTCGTTTCCATTCTAAGCTGTACAGTGTAATGCTGTTGTGTAGTTGTGATGTCATCCTGGCTGTGGTATGAAAATGTGATGTTCCCTGCCTCTGCTCTTTTCCTATCATGACGAGCCGGTTGGATAAATTTCGTGATATCTTGGGGGTATAAGGTAGGGGGGGGGGGTGCATATATTAGATTCCTGTTGCAGATTTTCCCTGATTATATCTTCCTGGTAATGTTGTATTTGGCTGTGTGCCTGGTAGAGATATGTTTTATCTCTGTTCCGAAGCTGAGAATTTCGGCTGTGATTGCTGTGTGAGTATGATATAGGTTTGTGGCGACCGGGTTTGTGCTACTGTGCGTGATAATCTAGTACTTCAGCATTCTGTTGTGTTGGTACTCGTGAGTCAGTGTATTTGTTCGGTTCAGCTGATGCACGAGTCTCCGTATTGTGCCTGAGACCCGCCACAATATTCCTCATTTGCCTTGGGGCCGGCTTGATACTGCTCTCACTGTGTCGGAGAAGGTGGTGGTGGGGGTGGTGGTGGTGGTGATTATTGTTTTAAGAAGTACAACTAGGCAACCATCCCCTATATAACACTAATCAGAGAGAAAATATCGAAGACACTTCGAAAATCGGCCAAAGAAAGATAAGGTCCACGGAAGGAGTGAAAATTCTAAGCCTCGAGTGCTCTAATACCGTCGGGGCCGTAAAAAGAACCAGGGCTGACCAAGGGAGGTCGAACAGGATATATGAAAGTTAGGAGCCTGGCACAAGTACGCGGAAGCAATGCCAGGACTCATCTAAGGAACACGTGATCGCCAACCCACGCTCCCCTGGGCCCCTTTTAGTCGTCTCTTAGGACATGCAGGGGATACTATGGGTGTTATTCTACCGCCCTCACCCACAGAGTATCACTGGGTCGGACGGGGAAGTCCCGTTTAAAGTGATCAGGAGAACTGCAATAAAAACAAGTCTTCGGTGCACTACCTGTGCACTATATCCGTCAATACTAATCAATGGAGAAACAGGAGTTTTAAGATCTACGCGGAATTCTTGAGATAAGGAACCATTAAATTATCATACCTGTGAGATCTTTTTCGTTGTAGAGATGATTTTTTCCACGGGGAGTTTGTTGGTAATTTTGATATAGACTTCATTCTCCGTGTTGTCCAGCTCGATGGCTTCTATCTGGTCGAAGTTTAGATGTAGGTGTCTGAGACCCACTCTGAATTTTGGCAGGTAATGGTGTGTTCAAATGTTCCATATACGAGCAGTTTCATTGTGTTTTTACTGATATTTAAACTATTGAATGAGTCGACGACTCCCCTTAATATATATTACAGATTGCCACAATAGACAAAGTAAAGCCTATCAGGATACACAGTGTTTCATCATATAGCAATATAGCGGTAATATGGATATTTTAAATGCTGGAGGTCGAACAAATGAGATCTCAGGATATGAACAGATGCACGTATGGTGGTGGTAACTATTCCTTCAATGCTGTTCATTGGCAGCTCGAACGTCTTCCACAATTCTATGAACAAGACAGGTATTTTGTCACGAGCACCAACCATTCAGCTGGTATTTATTTTTGTAGAACTGTATGGTAGGCGCGTAAATGTTCTGCTTTTCAAGGTTAACTTCAGCAGGCTGGCCGACCTGGTGCTCGTATTGGATGGTGGGATCGATAATGAAGCCTTTTTATCGTTATCTTTAAAGGAAATTACAGTATGTCAATTAATAATAATAATAATAATAATAATAATAATAATAATAATAATAATAATAATAATAATAATAATAATTTTATTTGATTTACGTCCCACTAACTACTTTTACTGTCTTCGGAGACGCCAGGGTGCCGGAATTTTGTCCCACAGGAGTTCTTTTACGTGCCCGTAAATCTACCGACACGAGGCTGACGTATTTGAGCACCTTCAAATACCACCGTACTGAGCCAGGATCGAACCTGCCAAGTTGGAGTCAGAAGGCCAGTGCTTCAACCGTCTGAGCAACTCAGCCCGGCGGGTATGTCAGTCGTCTTATACTCCCTGTCATGACAAACCGTGGAATTGTTCATGTACACGGAAGTTTTACTGCGGAGTTCTGCAATCAATGATCTTATCTTCTGTTTCTGATTTAAGATTCAAAGGCCTCGGACTTTTTAAAGCAACCTGAGAAGTACTAATGCAACAAATAAGCGCATGCAACGCTCTGAGATCTCAATTGTTCGACTTCCATAATTTAAAATATCCATATTACCGGTATATTTCTATATGATGAAACACTCTGTATCCTGACTAGAGTTTCTCAGTGCTTCACCCAGAACGTCAGGCAGTGTTTCATTGTCCCTGACACATCTGCGACAGAGGTTTCCGTCCTGAGTAATGCTCGGAAGAGATCGTACTTTTGGTGTCATCTTGATTGCCTCTCGTCTTTCGCTACAAGAAAGTCATTGGTGATGCCAGATCGTTGGCTGGAGTGTACTATGTATTTATGCAACTCTAGACCGATCCCATTCTGAGGCAAAGACCACCAAATCTCCATTTCACGACTTCTTAGTGCTTGGCGGATTTTTCTGGGATATGGAAAGTGGCTGCGTTTATTGGAAGATCTGTTAACATCTGTGATGTTGACGGCCTCTAAACAATGCGCCGTTTCGGATGACAGATCAGGCATCTTTAAAATGTAGTTATTGCTCGCTCGGTGAAGAGCGTTGCATGCGCTTTTTTGTTTCAGTTTTAATTCC
The DNA here is from genome assembly GCF_040414725.1 of Anabrus simplex. Taxonomy (NCBI): domain Eukaryota; kingdom Metazoa; phylum Arthropoda; class Insecta; order Orthoptera; family Tettigoniidae; genus Anabrus; species Anabrus simplex. Next base: position 101,752,831 of record NC_090275.1, read on the forward strand.
CAGGTCGCTTTAAAAAGTCCGAGGCTTTTGAATCTTAAATCAAAATACAAAGCACGGGCGGGTGTATCCATGGGTAACTGCAAAATGTCCTTTAGGGAGCCCTTTAACATTTTGTCAAGGGTTTTCTGGAAGATAACCGGTACTTGCCGGATTTCAGCAGTCTGAAAAGCATGCATAAGAGTAGGGCTGACTGCTTTGTTCAAAACAACGAACTTTTGATCAGCCTTTATCAACGGTGAGGCTGTAAGCGCATCTAACTTATTTTGCAAGGACAGGGAAGAGAACTACCTACGTAAATCCTTAATGGCTGGCAACCTGGTATTACTTAATAGATAGCCAGTGTCCCCGTTGAAATTGTTAGGAATTTTGCGTATTTCTACAGATTCCCGTATAATCCTAGCCCTGTAATCTTTCGTGTGGGCAAGAGCTATGGCGTCTGCATATATATCACGCATTTCGAGTATGCATGGACTTGAAAATTATTTAAAGGTCGTTCGAAGCCCGATGGAATTGTACACGATTCATGAGAAGCGGGTTCTTACTAGTAGAAAAGTTGGCTTTCAGACTGAGTGTTCCATCTGAACTGCATCCTACTGCCATCTGTGAGCGCAGCGTGAAGTTCAGCGCTGCTCTGCCAATTATCGATCGAGTTCGACGATATCTGCGTAGTTGTTTTGTTTTTTCTAGTTGTCGTTGGAGATCATGAAGCCAAACTGTTGGAACTTGGTCGCAGATACTTGGTTTTTTTAAAAGAAACCCGATCAATAAGATGAAGACGGGCGAGATGTGGCTGATTTTCGACCCTGGTTAAATTTGTGACCAACCGGCCACAAATTCTAGTTGGATTTCTGGTTTGTTTATCAACTTATATTTGCTTCCGAGAAATTATAAGTACCCTGCATGATGAAATCTGAATGAATACCCTTTCCCACCGAGGTATCTCCACAATGTTCAAGATTTTGGTTTGGACTGAACAAGTTAAAAGATTCGAATTGCGAGTATGTTTTAAACTACGGTTATCAAGAGGAATTTCTTTATCACGTGGTAGCCTTTACTCTGGCGTTAATAAGATGTACTTTTGTTAAAATCGGGACTCAGATTTCTTATGTGTTGGTAAATTTTCATTTCAAAACTTCTTGTAACATATAGTTAAGAGTTATTTCGGTGGATCACAGATGAAAATCGGTAAGTTGGATTTGTTTGGTCGATGTCTGTTTGGTAATGTTTGGAAGCCATGTTTTAATCGCGACACGTGATTCGTTTCTATGGGAACTGTTGTAAACAAATATGGATTCCGTGTGTTGATAAAACAGCTGATGGCTGTCGATTGTATCTTTGATCCGGTGTGTGGACTCGTATTGTACTCCAGTTTACTAATTCTAAAATTGAAATACGTCTTCCTTTCCTATGATTTAATTTAATGACGATTAGGTTCTATGTCGCCTAAAACTTGGTAACATTTATTTGCCACTTCCGTTATTTCATTGAATTATACTAGAAGTGTCGAGAAACAAGCCTCAACTTACCGTTAATTATTCCACTACTGCTCTACTAATTAAATTGATTGATTAATTTGGTTTTCAAGGATTGTGATCCCAAGGTTTATTTCTTATATTTTCAAGGGTCGACCCAAGTTATATTGTCTTTCCTTTTAGTGTGATAATGATTTTCTTCTTTTCTTTTAATCATCGAATTGTAAGTTCGAAAGTTATTACTGCCCTTTGAGAATTGAAGTCCAGATCCATTAAAGTTGGTTCAAATTTTTAATCTGTCTTTCCTTTATAGTTAGTGCATTCCCTTGGGTTTTGATTCACATAGCCTCTGGCACCGAGTGTCCGTTTTTCATGCCCTTTCTTCTTTGGAAATCGTGGTAAGTAATTCATTTCCGTTGTTTTCTTGTAAGGTCCAGTGTTGCCAAACTACTACCGATTTGGAAGTTTTGGAGACACCAAGGTAGAGTTGGTTGTTATACTGTTGTGTTGTAACAGAGCTGGAATAACTTGGAACGCGACATCATGACCCGTTGATGAGGCGTGCTCATCTATTGCTGGCTTGTTCCCCTAGTTAAGACGGATATTTCTCTGGTGTTCCTTGGTATGAATACCCATAGACCGGTATTTTTGGCCAATGCATACCTCGCCACAATTACGAGGAATTTTGTACACACCTGGGTGTAATTGTGGGGACAAACATTTGGCTTTGCTTTTACCTAAACTATGAGCAATTTTACTAAGGGTGCCAAACTTGCTTGCGGAGGACGCTGGCAATTTGATCTGCGGTATTCTAGATGAAGAGTCTGTAGGCAGTTCCTTTCACTTCTTTAATCTGCGGATTCTGCTTAGTTGTACCTCTGGCATGCATCGCTCTATCCCATTCCAGTCTGGGCCTTAATATCCCTAACAAATGTTTTGGACTGGGCATTTTTAAGGATTTTTAAAACATTATATCTCTGTACCTGTAGGAGATATTTGCATGATTCATTTTTCTTTGTGCTTGTTTGAGCAACTAATTTTGAAAAATGCTGTCTGTATAATGTCAACTATCACTTGGGTTTTTAAAATTGTTTATATATTATACCATGTTTTGCGAATGGAGGAAAAGTCTGACGGATAACTAAGCAAGTACAGTTTTCTGAAATACTGTTATATTTACCCTATTTTGATAATTTAAAATGTGTATTGCAATTACAAAACAACAACAATAATGAGTATGATATAAAACTAATAATTTTTCAATAATAATAATCGAGACCTCGGGAACGGACCCACGAAAGCTATGTATAACCTCTCCATCGGACGTGTAGCAGGTGAAGAAGACAAGAAACCAGCACGGACATTCAAATTCGGTTTGCTTATGGCACAAATTTTGCAGTACTTGACCCTTTCACGAATTTCAACATCCATCCCTTCCCAAATAAAACAGGATCTTATTCTTGGACGAGTTTTAAATATACCAAGGTGTCCTCCGCAAACAGATTCAAGATAATATTTAAAGATAGCCGGAACGAGATCGGGTGGAACAACAATTTTGAACTTTTTGGCACTACGTAACTTGCAACATAAAACTCCATTGACAATGGGATAAGGCTTCACAGTGGCACCAGCAGAAATTTGGTCGACAATACTCTTTATTTCAGGGTCATTAGCCTGACATTTACTAATGTCCTGGTACAGTACTGGAAAATCAATAAAAATGACAATAATTGGGACGGTTGTACCCACACAAGGTTGAGGCAAATTTCGAACACCAGGAGCAGAATCAGGATTATCTTGTTGAGCATCAAACGATCGAGATCGGAATCTTGCAATAGGACGGCGGCGACAGCTTTATCAGAAGCAAGGGTTTGAATGATAAAGGTTTTGGAGAAGTCAGGGATAGCAATTATTGGAGCGATAGATATACAGTAGCCACCCTCAGTCAATCAAAAGCGTTTAGCTTGGGATCCTCCTGGATGAATTTTTGGTTCTTCTTTGGAAGTAATTTTAGGGGTGAAGCAATATCTGAAAAATTAGGGGTAAACTTCCTGAAAATCCAACAAAGCCAATAAATCTGCTTATACCCTTAACGTCTTTCTGAGGCTTGAAGTCTTGAATAGCCTGAGTTCTATACTGATCGATAGACACCATTTTGGGATTCAATATGCCCTAAAAAGGGAATCTGACTCCCGGACAAGTTGACTTTTGAAAGCTTGACAGTTAGTCCAGCCTTCCTGAATCACTCTAACACTTCTTTGATGTAAATGAGATGATCCCCGAAGGTTTAAGTGTACACGATGACGTCATGTAAATAGCGGTATGTATAGTTAAATTTTATGGCTGCCAGAATAGAATCTAGGAGTCTGGTAAGGACGGCAGCTCCAGTAGATAGCGCGAACGGTAAACAATTGAATTCATACAAATTCCAGTCAGTACAAAAGGCAGTGAGATGCTTCAACTGCCTGTAATCGATAAGTGGACTGAAGCCACCAGAGGGTTTCGGTAATAAGAATATTAGAGAAGCATAGGGAGAACTGGAGGGTCGAATAATGCCGTCGCGGAGCATCTCATCAGTGATATCCTTTAGAAAACTCATTTTTGGAGAGGCCAAACGATATGGAGCAGAACAGTGAACACATCCTGAAATTGGTCACACATCTCCCGAATTTTGTTAGCCTGGTCATCATTCAGATGATTTAAATCAAGATCCGACTCAAGAAAATCATCAACATAGATGACTGCCGTAGCGGTACACGAATATGTGACACGCATCGGAAAGCTAAGAGATGGACAGAATTTGAAACTGAGACATTTGTCTTGTAAATTCAACAGCATTCCCACCTTGTATAGGAAGTCAGCCCTAATGATAAATGCACAACAAAACATTTAATTTTCCAAGTGAAATTGATGAATCGAACTTTAATTGAACAGATCGCAGCATTTTTATCTGTCTCCCATCAACACTGACACAATTGAGGACTTCGGGTTGAATAGAAGGAAGTTTACACGAACTAGGCATCCTTTCATACCATTCAGCGTCCATCGGACATACAACGCTACCTGTGTCAATCAGAGCACTAACAGTTTCGTTATTGATGTTAACAGTCACCATGGGTATGCACATAGATATACCATCACAGGAAGGGCGAAATTTAGTTTTCAGAGGATTATCACCTGAAAAGCTCTAACCCTGTGGCTCAGAAAAAGGGTTCGAGAAGTGTTAACAAGGGTGCGGTGAACTTATGCCGTTTGTGTGATGAACTGGGTCACGAGATGAGTTTTAATTGCTTCAATATTATTGTGTTACCTTCTTGTTGATTTATTTCAATCATTTCTTCTCTTTTGACGTGGACTCTTTCGTAATTTAATTTCAGCCTACCTATGTTACTTGAGGACATTGGGGGATGCGGACAGATGTTTTCATCTGAAACTCCTCCGTGTTCACTGAGGGATCCCAAACCAAGTAATTTCTTTAATAATGCCTGTCGGCATTTAGTTGTTTAATAACGATTCCAAAAATTGTATATAAGTAAACTAACAGGGGCTCGCGCGTACCCAGAATGGTGCAGCTAAGGTATAAATGACACGAGAAATCATTATATCTTCTTTTAAAAGTGAAGGTGTTCGAGATCGAACAGTAATTTGTTATGAACTTAATGGTCAAACTCAAGTTAATTTCTTATGGAAAATATTATCGAACCACTTAAAATGCTTGGGATTTTAGGTATTCTATCTTGGTGACCACCCTTGGTGGTAATTCTTTGAAAATGAGCCTTGTCATTAGTTTCCCTTTTAAATTTAATTGATTTCAATTTGTTTTAAACAATTATATCGCACCACCCACCCGACTTATTGTCTTTCTTATATTATTTTAAATTTGGGTCTTTAAGTGGACAGAGTGTCATTACTGTATAGTGAATTGCTCTACCCCTTACTCCTTCCACCTTCTGTTGTGGTCATTAACCTACTCGTTTAGCCTAGATTCCATCGCTTCCTATCCTGTGTTTGTGTTTTATCGAGTACCTTCCCTCCGTAGTTGGTGTGAATCCGCACTGGAAGGGGCCTCTTATCTCTTTAGTGGTTGTGCTAACGGTCGAAGACTTGGGCTGCGGTATTGTGATTTCAGTTGTTTGATTGCCCCCCTTCTTCGAATATTGGTACGCCACAAGGATATTGAACTAAAGACAACATAAATGATATTTATGGTAAAATGACGTGATTTAGTATATGTTACCTCACTAAAAAACCAGAGAAATAAGAAAATGCCATTAGGTCCTTCTTTCAATGACGGTGGAAACCTGACTTTCACCTCTCCGCGGTTAGGGAGGGGCAACAACTGCATGTAAAAATAATATTGTATATGCAGGTGGCTAACGAATGAAGGGACCGATTATCTCCCGGTATAAGGAGATCCCCTATACAAAGTCCCAACAGTCTCTTTGAGAGTGGATGAGCAGATATGGGTAAGGGCACCCTATCGTCCTGGGGACAAGAAATTGTTCCCAAAGGCGGAGGAACCCGTTTGGTCAACGGCATTACGATGCAGAAGGCAACGGAAAACCACTACATGAAGGATCCTGAGAGTTCCAATAAATCCACATGGCATGGCTGCAACGTCAAGATCAGAGCTGGTCGTGTGGATCGTCTACCTCCATTTGGAGACGACGTCTTAGGAAGAAGAAGAAGAAGAAGAAGTATATGATAATTAACTATCTGGGACCGCAGAGGACCATCGATATTTGGCAGAAAATAAATGTCGAGCATTGCAGGTACAGTGGGAGACTCACGGACACAATGTGGAAAAGAAGGTTGAAATTTTGCGGACAACTTAAGAATGGATGACAAACAGATCTGCAGATACATCCAATAACTTTCCCCAGCACAGGAACCGCTTTTTAATGTTAATTTTACACTGGGGACGTATGTACGTTCTTAGTGACTGGTACCAACTGATGTGACGTAAATAGTTCCTGGTACCACCTTTACTAAGTTCCTAGTTCCTACTACCAACTTTGGTAACGCTGTTTAATTTACTCGTGGTTAGTTGCTAAGATTATCAATAAATTCTTCGTTGCTATGGTAATCAACAGGCTATTGTTAAACGGAGATAATGTTCCCTGCGGAGGTTGCTATGTCAAAATTAGAGATTTCAATGATTTCAAGAGTAAGTTTGAAGATTTGTTGTAGTTTTGTGTTAACCACGACTTGATAACTATGGAAGGGAATTATTCATTAGGTGCTCTTCAATGAAGTATGCTAAATTTTGGTATAAATCTTCCTTCTTCCCATGCACGGTACGCTATACTTATCACACTGCTAGTGACGAACTCATTGGACTGGATAGGTTAGCTCCGGCTAGTGACAAAACCATTGGTCTGGACTGATTAGTTCCAGCTAGCAGCAAACCCATGGGACTGTGATCGATCAAGGTGGGCCTCGGTGCGAAACCCCCCAAGTCAGCCCCGTGAAGGGGCTTCAGGCCTCTTGACATCAGTGCAATCTACATATCACTATGTCCAGTTTAAGAATTAACACGCTTCCTTCTCTCCGGACGCAACGTAATTTTTCGCCCTGGACCATTTACTCTTCCTGTCCAAAATTCTATTTCTATAATTTTTGTCCCATGAATTTCAGGAGTGATATTCGCGCAGTTTTTGCTTTACAGTCACGAGATTCGAAATTACTGTATGGCTAGGCCTGGAACATTCAGAACTGTTCCTTTTCTCCTTGTTAATTAAAAATCATGACTGGTGGTGGCACGAATGGACTCTGTCATTGGCGGAACATTTGCCCAATGGAACGTCACTCCCATAATTATTGTTATTAATTTCATATGCCTATTCTTTCGGTTCTTCCTACCGACTACAACGATGAATAGTGTGTCGGTAACATCGTTTCAGGGCTTTTCATGCCACCTAAGTTGGTCATAACATCTCGCTGTCTTGAATGATGGGAGCAACGTTTCATTGGGCCAATCTTCAATCAATCGCCGAGTCCATTCGCGCCACCGCCAGCCATGATTATTATGTTACTTATGCTGGTGAGGGTTATGTGAAGTTTTACCAGACGTTCCTTAATTTACGGGATTTATCTAAAATCTAAAATGTTCCGTTGTCCCAGGAAAAATACGGAAAATATACGGGATAGGTATTGTGTCGTTTTTTGTGAACAATCCCGCATATTATAAAATACCGTCTTTAAACTGAATTCATTACAAAGCTCTGATGGATATTTCTCATTGTGTAAACTAATTACAGCTTGTTTGGTTGACACTAGATGTAACAAACGAGTGGGACAGACACATAAAAATGTTAAAATGACAACTTACAATCCTGCAATGTGAACATGGGGTAGTGACGGGGCAGTCGTCAACTGCCGTTACAACTGATCGTTTCCGTTTGCATTCGGTTCTTGTTTCGTATCGCAAATTCCAGTTGTTTCCATTTGTCGGCGCTGAAATCGGCCTCCTCTTTCCCCATGGAGTAAATTAAGAGTTGATAGAACAGACTCTATACTCTTTGGCATCAACCCATTGACTGGCGTGAATTATGATGTTAACATAAAGTAATATTTTCGAATTTATTTCCCGCTCACAGGCGCTGACTAAAATTTGTATAACGATCAATGAAATGTTATTATTCTGCACTTCATCATAGATAATCATGTTACAGTTTTTATAAATGCTTTCCATATACCAACCATGAACCTTTCATTATTGAACATTAACCTTAACTGTATGGAATGATCTTTAAATTAATATATGCTGTATTCAGATTACTTTAATATGTGATATTGTTACAATAAGATGTATGACTAATTTTCATCTGAAGTTACGCAACATTTGTTATTTTATGAACAAACGATGATACATTCATTAACTTGTGGTTAGGGACACAATAATGCATTTTATTTTAGATGAAACATAACGACCACAATTACTTTAATCGAGAATTTTTATAATATTTTATAGACCGAACTTTTCAGTCACTTCACTGGAACATTTTGTAACGTTTGTTACTAGTCTCTATATTTCAGCTTATATCACTACCAACAAAACAGAAATTCTATACAAATCGGTAGTATAATACAGCAATCTACACTCCTACGTTGTAGTTACTAGCAAATTACTAGCAGTCGAGCACCGCAGTACGAAATGTGTTTTACTACTTTCTAACCAATTTCAAACCGAATGAAAACTGTCGAATGTTTTCACAATCGGTAGTCTATCGAAACTTTAAAGCATTCGATATTCCAAACACTGGGCTCGGGATCACACGAAAAATTGTGTAACATAACAAAATGACGTCGCATTAGTCGTTACCGTAGGTCTTGGACGCCAAAGACTCTGCGGCTATCGTTATTAATTTTTGAGTTTCATTTATTGAAAGACAAATTCATAACCTTTATGACAATTATAAGAAATAGACATAAGTCTGTACTGAATCATCTGGCAACAAGGAACGTACGAATTTGGAAAACACCGAGACGAAATAACGATAGTGAAGGAACACTGGCTATCAATTAAGTAATACCTGGTTGCCAGCCATTAAGAATTTATTTAGGTAGTTCCCTTCCCTGTCCCATATATTTAATTTAATTCGCAAACACGATATGTGAACCGCTTAGTCTGATTGTGATGGTTCAGTCAGCTTCCGCTTCGAACGCTAGCGTTGTGTCACGTTCTGGGGGCCATCTGGTGGCGAATGAACGTACCATTTCCACTTCTATTATAACGTTCCGAAATTCAAAATGTCATTGTTTAAGAAGCCTTTCTCGTGGACAGTCAAGATTTCTTCTGAGGAAGCAGAGCACAGTTTTCTGCGAAACGTTAAGAATTTGACCTTATTTCCTTGACACGGCATAAGCCGAAACGCCTATACACTATCATGCCAATGATTTTGTCTAGGCTGTCGCTGTAGATACTGCAAAGGCAAGACTGAACGGCCCCGAGGAACAGTTGTTTTCATTATGGTCTAGTGGAGGGATCATGGAGTTAGGAAATAGGTAACGATAATAAAGGTTCCATACGTAATACTGGTGTCGGAACAGGACAAGCTTTGACCAAGGCAAGATGGACGACGAGACTCAGAAGAGCGTGGTCCTCTTCCACAAGTTATGAACTGCTTAGGCACATTACCTCGAAGAAACTACAGTGAACCTTTAGAAGAACGCGAGATGTGGCCTGAAATTATCTCATTCTTAGTTTGGCCCATAATGAAACAGACCAAATATCGGATGTTTTATGTGTCTAAAAAAACATAGCAAAAACATATAATATTGAAAATTCGAAATCTTTACAAGTTCCATACCTATGGTGAGAAGTAAGATGGTCTTCATTGTTGGCGGTGGAACTGCCCACTTGTATCGTACACCACAGACTGCTGTGTTTTATAATGGAAATTATTGCGTGCTCTGATAAAAGAAATATTATGTCAACAATAATATGACACATATAACTGCTGAAATGATATTCTAAAGAACATTATCTTTATATATAAATTTTTATTGCAATACCAATAACCATGTGTACGTCGAAAAAAAAGCAGTGATAATGTCTGCCCAAAGCCGTTCTCTGCTCTCCTAAACTGGGATGGAGAAGAAATTACATTCACCGGGTGTAAATTTAACGAATTGAGATTTGGGAATGTTGCGTTCTTTCTGTTCAGAGACCATGAGTTCAACTTGAGTCTTAAGAGGAAGTTTCATTCACGTCTGATTAAATACTTTGGATAGATGGTGGGTGCTTCTGTCGGTCCTAATACTGACACAGCACACTGCGCTATCTGTCACTTCAGGGACAGATAAAACTGAATACATTCCATCACGCAGGAGGCTGCTTCATCCCCGTATAGTACCGATTCCACATAAGTAGGTAAATCACAAGGAAGAAGCAGAAAGTTATTACAATATAGTGACCGTACAATTTTTTTTATTAAGAATGAGGAAACAATTCTTTTCACTGTCGACTCAGTTACAGTAACCATTAAGAAACTCAGTCTAAATTTTACCCACATATCGCATCACTTGTCTGCTCTCTCTCTCTGTTCGCTGAGCTCTGTGAAACGCCCACCCCAACCCCAAATTATCCCTTACTCCCCTAGCAAAAGGATCGCCTTCGAAAGTTGAGCAAGGCAGGCAAGGCGAACTTTGACCAGACTAGAGCTGCGGTAAGTAACAGTTGACCACACTTATACATAATATCACCTATTCGTGACAAATGGCATGTTGAAACTATACGCGGATGTTTAAGAGTGATTTGATTGAACCGGAGGATGTTCTCGTAGAACGAAACATGTCATTCTGTTGTTAATGTGTTCTTTTACATTTTTCGACAGACTGAAAAATTCCAGGGTTATACTAAACTTTCAAGAACATGAAATAAGGATATAGCCTGGAACTTTCCAGTAGAACAGAGGATTGACTTTCCTAACGTATTAACAAAATACAACTTTGTCGGAGGAGTCCCTATTAGATGAAGCTATAATGGGATGCAAGACAAGGAAAAGCATTTTACAAAGAAAAGAGCAGCAACGACAAAGAATGCCAATTAGGCCAGTCGTTCTGACTAATGATAGTTTCTGTATCTGCGCTATTTACCCGACAAAATGATTGAAAACTCAGTGATAGTTCATCCAACACGGACCCGTTTCCCTACCATACAGGTGGTGTAAAACCGAACATGGAAATAACTTGGAAGTAGTTAGATGCAGACAGATCAATTTGCTGGTCCAGAGCATGCCATTATTATTATTATTATTATTATTATTATTATTATTATTATTATTATTATTATTATTATTATTATTATTATATATTGAAACAGGAACGCCCGTACTTTAGTTCAGTGGAGAGTATGGTTTGATGCCAGAGCGTGTACGGTCCGTGCTCAGAGAGTCAGAGAGTGATCGATAGTGTAATAAGTTCTTATTAAGTGAAACTTGATGTTTATTCAAAAACAGACATATTATATCACCTTTACAGATGAACAGTTGGAGTTTGAATGTCCAAGTAGAGGTAGAGGGAAACGTCGTGCCTCGGCGTCAGCGTCTGTGATGGACCTCGGCGTCGGCGTCGGCGATATCCTCCGTTGTTGAACTCCTTTCCCTCACCATAGAACTCCTCTCAGAACCATGGCACCACGTTATCCCACGGTGGTTGACGCCCCTCGAAATTCGGATGAGACTCGAACCTGAGAGTCTGACGTCTGCTGATGTCTGTGTGCAGGATGGAATATTTAATTAGCTTTTATTCCACTGGAATCCCATGAAGGGAGTAGAGAAAAGTATGGACTTCGAACAGAATGTCAATAGAATCTGATACGACTCTTCTCTAGCGCACTGCACTAAAGGTTGTTGCACGACACTGCTTGTAAAAATCACTAGTTCAACTGTTAATAGAGTTGGACGCAAGCACTTCAAAGAAATTCTAATAAATTCAGAATCACAGTTTGGGATGATAAGGAAAGTTAGCACTGTAAAAATATGAAAGTAATCATCGTCTGATACACTCGTCGACGAAGTTGATATTAATGGGGTAACATAAAATCTGGAACCTTCTATGACTTTGAGATTCAGTCTTACGAAATAAATTGGACACCTTCGCTTTGGCACAGTCCAACGAAAAATAAATTTAGTCACTCAGACGCAGTATCACGTAAAGCTTGAACACGATAAAATGAATGTACAGTCAATGAATGCAAGTTAGAGCACACATAACCTTGTGAAAAGAAATTAAGTTCTTTCACGAAGGCACAGCTTTAATTGAGCAAAGTCTTATAGAAAGAAACTACGTTTTTCATGAAGGCACAGTCTTATGAAATCAGATGCACGGTTTTATGGAAAGAAACTAAATTTCACTAAAACAGTCTTTATGAAGTGAGGTTCACAGTCTTATGGAAAGAAATTAAGTTTTCCACTAAGGCACAGTCTTTAAGGTATGCGCTAAGCACAGTCTTACGAAAAACACAGTCATTTGAGAAAAGTTCACGCGGAACAGTCCTGTAAAATAAATTAATGTACAGTCTCTGCGAACTGAAATGAAATTCACAAGTCACTTCGTGATTATTTAAATATCAATCATCGACACCTTTACGAAACCGCTTCTATCACTTGTATTACTGTTTGAAGCTGCCTGTGTGGAGCAGTGGTAGAGTGTCGGGGAGATTTCAAATACAAGATTCTTCAACCTTCAATAACTTGGTCATCCTTCTGCCGATTTGCTTGAAACTTGATACATTATCATCTATTATAAGGATCTACACGATGATGTGGTTAAAATTGGATCGGATATTCCATTCCGGAGACAATGAAATGGAATCAATGGAATGTTCTATCGTGACGTTATTTGGCCTTGGCTGGCTCCCCGTAGCGCGCGATCGGGGGCCTTTTCAAACCCTTACAAACGGGTGTTAGGCCGAGTTGATTAATGCCGACGGGGCATTCCTGTTTCATCATATATAATAAGAGTTTTCCCTTTGCAATGCTCAGAATTATAAATAATATTATTTCTGTATCGGTCGTGCCTTCAGTAAGACGAAAATGCAATTGATTTTTCCACCATATCTCACTGTGTTTGTTTGTTTGTGTGCGTGTGTGTGTGTGTGTGTGTGTGTGTGTGTAAGCACGCGAATCATGAGAGAATGAACAAAATTTAATTAAAGCCACTATGACCTAAGCTATAAATTACTTTATTCTTGCTGGGTGGAATGGCAGTTTAAGGGAAGGCCTAAAATGTAACTGTCAAATATTTATGCTATCGATAAACACTACATAACAACAGTTATAGATATTACGATGTTACAATTTACGATCACTGAGCTCTTGAACACCTTTACCGTATCGGCTATGATAATGGAGATATTCATGAATTAAATGTTTGTTGCTTGGTCCACATTAACGCCATGCCACAAGTAATAGCTGAAAAAATATTAAAAATCGATATATAAAGTTGGAGAATAAGGCTATACAGTCTAGGCTATCAATATATTGCGCAGGTGAACCCCACTATCGGCAAGCCTGAAAATGGTTTTCGGTGGTTTCCCGTTGTCACACTAAGAAAATGCTCGGGCTGTACCATAATTAAGGCCACGACTGCTACTTTCTCAATCCTAGCCCTTTCCCACAATTCCGCCACCTAAAATACTCGAAGTTAAACAAGTAGCAAAAAAATGAAAAAGGAATGTGCCCACGGTTTAAACCTGCGCCTTTTATAATTGTATTATTAAAACCGAATTACAGTCATCGCAGTCTTGGTGACCTCTACTTTTCTTACCTTCCAAATCCAAGACCAGTAGTCTCATAGGTACCCACAACTCACATGACCCCACGACCGAAGCTGGTTGATACGTACATGTTCATCAATTGAGTTTATTTCCTACTTAGCCTCCATTTTTCCATGACGAGTGTCCTCCAACCATTGTTCTCGCTTTTTTACTTGTATGTCTCTTATCTCTAAGTAGCTTATGAATAAGAAATAGTGAGTCAACCCAGCGTTTACTCCCGTACAGATTTTCGACCGACATAAACATAGCTTCGTCCGATATACCGGTAGCTGTGTGTTTGCAAATAAAAATTGGGAAAATTTTAAAAAGAATGGCATTAAACACATATCTGTAGGATTTAATATATCTCAGATTTTAAATGTTAGAGAATTCGACATTCTATTTTTCAGTTACCAAAATTTGATGTACTACTATAATTCGAAATTCAAATTCCTATAGCTTTTGAAGATGATAAATTAAAAAATAGCGGTGGTCATAAATGTTAATTTAATTTCTCCCTGACCTTTGGGTAGGTTCTAAGATTTTGGCCTCCTTCAAGCTTCCTTTTTAGTAATCTGAGTTCAGTTTTGTGCAGGAAACATCCACACAGGCAGACATTTTTTCACCGAGCTTAGAAAACCACGGGCTGCCAACATGTCAGTGATCGACTTCGTATCACTAACCTTACATCGTTCGCTACGCTGAGTAACTATGGTAACTTACCTGGTGTAAGCGGAAGTAGTGATTCATCCGTCTTGAAATGTTTTTCATAGCATTTTGTGAAATTCCAGTAAGTTGTTTTGACCTGATGTCGTTCAGACAGACAGACAGACAGACAGACAGACAGACAGACAGACAGACAGACAGACAGACAGACAGACAGACAGACAGACAGACAGACAGACAGACAGACAGACAGACAGACAGACAGACAGACAGACAGACAGACAGACAGACAGACAGACAGACAGACAGACAGACAGACAGACATCACTTCATGTGTATATAGAACGTACCACAATAGTCGGAATTCCTCACCAGAATGTTTGCCACTGAAGAATCTTCCTTCACACCAGATGCAGTACGCATTTTTTTTAAACACTGACGTGTGGAGTGTTGAAAATCCCCACCATATTGTTCACATACATCTTGAAGAGCGGTTCCACTTAACCGCATGTGCAGGAATTGCCGGTTGGATAGGTTTTCCACTAAAAAAAATTAAAATGTGACACGCAATCTTGAAACCAAAAGAACACCTCATTTATAGGTTTATTGTGAATAAATTCTACGTTTGTTTGACAACCCGTGTGTATTGGCTGGGGAGTCTGTGACAGAGATTTGGTCAGACAGCTGTTTCATTATTGCGCGCGGCCACACACCGAACTAAGATGGCCAAAACGATCGCCAACGTTCGATGTCTGATAAGGCACTAGGAGAAGAAGCGGTAAGTAGTGTTGTAAAACGGATTGCATAACCGCAACGTTTTCTTTTTCGACATCCAGAACTTTCGTCCTGTCTCCGTTGGTTATACTTATATAACTTACACACAGCTAGATGTTCAGATCCAGGACAGATTTTTCTAATATTTTCCCTTATTTTAAAAGTTATTACTGCCTTCATAAAGTGCACAAGTACAGTCGTCAAACTTGACAGACAACTGGAAATTACAAAGCTGGTCCTATGACTGTAGTATGTCAGTATGTCATATCATAAACTGAGCAAAAACTTGTATTTCGTGTGATGTTTGTACAATTTTCACACAATTCTTGTATTTTTCATGTTTATAGGGCAGGTAAAAGGGGCGTGATTAGCTCAGTGGCTTCAGCTGCTGACTTCCTTCCCAGATGGCCTAGGTTCCAATCCCGATCGATCCTGGGTTGAGATGTTCATCTTAAAGATCACGTGGCGTCAGGAAGGACATCCGGTCTTATACCCCCGGCCAAAACAAAAAAATATATCGGGAGGCTCCACCTAACCCATAAATAAGTGGGACAAACTAAAGAACGGTTAAGGAAGGCGGCTAGAAACATCAGAATTGGCAGGCTTATCTCAGTTACTATGCCAATACGCTTGCTAAATTCCATTATACTCTCTGTCCTACAAGTGTGTAAAAAACTAATAATCTTCGGCGAAGGTACAAAACTCACTTACAATCAAAGAAATTATTGTAGCTAGACGTGTGTAACCAGTGGAGATACAGAAGAACGTCATGGGAACACATTTTAGATCTTACAAAATCCCGTCTGGGCTACCTTTGAAGTGGCATCTGCTCTATTAATATTTAGGGGGTAAAAGTAACACGTTTGAACTTTTTTGGAATATTCCCTTCGGTTCCAGGCTAAGTTACAGCTAAGTTTCACATTTTCAGCTCTTATGAAAGTGTATGGACATAAATGTCAAAGAATCAGCCATCTGGGTTTATTGAAAGTTTTTACGATTTTACAGGTCATAACTGACCGAGAATTAAGTAGAGACCTTTTTTGCTTGGCCTTCACGCGTAATATTTTCTTGTCCATTAACTCTAGAAAGTACAGTTAAAAAATGCATGTGATAAATACGTACTCACACGTACCGAGTAATAATAATAATAATAATAATAATAATAACAATAAAAATAAATATATGGCGTCACTCACCGATTGTATGCATTTCTATTTGACGGCATTTATGCTGGTAGTGTGTCAGTTTTAATGCTCCCCATTTCTCTATCAGATGGAAGAATATATCTGATCTCTCTTGGGCGTGCTACAGCTGAGTTTTACTGAATTGTGTCTGGTTAAGACAGAATGTGATATAGAAGTAGTTCACATGTGACATCCAACGACATTGGGTGCCGAATGGACTTTCTTCCACCCTTGAAAAATTGATAGCTTTGCCTGGTTCTAAGCCTCATGATAGGATCCTCAGTGCAATCCTATTCCACTCATCCGGGGATGGAGCTGCTTACCTAGTATTTGAAACAAAGTGGAACCATCAACTGGCAGGCCTGTGATCATCCACAGAAAGTGGTCAGTATATGAATTGCTAGGAGACAGAAAACAATTTTCTTCTTCCTTGTCTTGTAACATTAAATGTCTCACCACCTGATGCTGGTTACAGAACCGTTTTTGTAAGGCTAGAAACGCAGTGACCGTTAACGGAGAATGCCTGGTGTGAAAAGACCAAACCATGGAACTTAATCTCAAACGATGGCAGTTGCAACCCGGACCAGCGAATATGATTATTTCAAACGAAAGTCACGTCTGTCTGGTTCGTATTCCACGTAAAACTATATGTTCCATGATCCCCACACGAAGAGTTACATAAAACGGGACGAACTTTTGAACTGCCAAATGGACGTCCGCGCATCTGCCTGTGAATCGCTTCACCTTGTCTCGGCGTTACTCGTGATGTGTCCAGACTGCTGTATATTCAAGTGTCCAGCTAGGTGCTGCACCAAACGCTGCAAGTGAGGCTGCAGCTCTCGATAACACATCAGCCAGGTGGACCGAAGCATACGTGCGGTCTTTAGTTCTCCAGATGTTCAATCATTTCCTCGTCTTTTCTCCTGCTGGAATTTGAGTTGAGACCTTCCACTACTGGAGGGCTGTGTTTCTAGAATGAGGTTATTCCTTGCATATCCCCCCATCTATATCCGTCTCTCACACCTCAGTCAGCAGTGAATGACGGACGCGTACTTTCCTCCCGATGTGAAGTCACTCGTAAATAGGGTTGTCATACGTCCTGAAAAAGCGGGATTGTCCTCAGTTTGAGCATGTGTCCCCAAGTTCTGACTGAATTTTTACAAATCCCTGAATGTCCTGAATGTTAAAAACTAGACCAAATTAATTAAAATTTCGCTCAAATATTTTGGAAAAGGAATGGATTTTTTGGTTGGTCATCTTGAAACAGAATCGGACGTCATTACCTGACGTTGTCATTGTAACAGGCTTGACCTACGCGAACACTACCTACTTCCACCCGCGAACAGCGTCTTGAATAATGATGACATTTTGTGTGTGTCCATATTAGCAAGAAGTAAATACGTTTAGTTTTTAAAATAATGTAAATCCAGTAAGCAATATTCTGAATTGTTTAAATTGGATCGGTCCTATTTCTGTATGATTGGCCATAATGCATGTGCGGAAAGATATTTTCTTTAATGAGTTTACAATGGACAGGAGACAGAAATAGACTGAAAGTAGAATATGTAAATCAATGTTATTGCTACATTACAATTTTAAAGAAATATCTTGGCAGGTATTTAATTATTACGCCTACATTTGAAAAATGGATGAGTTACTAAAAAGTGAGTCAAGTTCAGAAAAGTATGGTTGGCATCATCATCAGGGAAATAAATATCTTTAAGAAAAGGTAAATGAATACTGCTTTTCGTTTTAATTTATTCGTGTGATTGAGAAATGAGTAAATCCACGTTACTTGAAAATCTATGCAAATAATTTTGAACATTTTGGAGCCGTCTGTGAAGTACGGTAGATGATTTACGTAAAGTACCGTATGATTTCTTATTATTTATCTATCTGATTTTTTACATCAACATAATATAACAAGTGCGTATTTTGGTAACGGAATTAACCGAATACATTCGTTGGAACCATAGGCGCCGACTTTTGGTCTTGAGAACGGGGCAAGGTTGAAGATATGAGAAATTCTTACGGCAGAAAAACACTATTGCGTCCCAGTACCACTATATATATATATATTGGGGCAAATGCTCCTGTGGAATCGGCGCGTATATTTGGAACTTGTCAATGTTGGTGTCCTGAATTTCATCCTGAATCTTATAGCAACCCTACTCGTACACCACTTATATGAATCATTCTCCACCGCTATTTCTCACTACCACCATACAGACAGACGTTGACTCAGCCGCAATCGCCTACCTCAAGGCTCTGAAGTCGACCCTTCGCACTGTGCTTGTTCACGTCCCAAGCCACAAAGGCCCCTCAATGAGATGACTCTGCCATGTAATATCAACAAACCTCACCACGGCGCTCACCTAATGGTGAGCCTCCAGCCAGCATGGACATGCCCCCACCTATATTCACTATTACGTCGTCCTCCGCAGAACACCGTAAGGACACCCAGCTCCACCCGATCTGTACTTCCCACTTCAGGAACTCGGCACGCCTTAACTAAGCTCAAACACTGCAAACAACTCCCAATGGCAGCTATTCTCACCCACATTAAGGAAATAATGAACAGTTCCAACCGTATGCTGGGTTTTATAATGAGCAGTTCTAAGTTATTTACTCAGTCATTAATAGTAGTTGTATTTTAGCAGTCTGAAAAGCATACACAAGAATAGGGCTGACTAGTTTGTTCACAACAATGAACTTTTTATCTGTTGTAAGCGCATCTAACTTCTTTTGCAAGACTTTGAAAGAAGAGGTCGCATCAAAGGGG
The DNA here is from genome assembly GCF_040414725.1 of Anabrus simplex. Classification (NCBI taxonomy): domain Eukaryota; kingdom Metazoa; phylum Arthropoda; class Insecta; order Orthoptera; family Tettigoniidae; genus Anabrus; species Anabrus simplex. The sequence goes on from NC_090275.1 coordinate 101,771,971, forward strand.
AGGCTTTCGTTAAAAGCGACACCAAGATACCGAATTTCTTCTCTCTATTTAGTGGTACTCATCATCAAACTTTCGCCAATATGGAGAACTCCATCTACGAGCTTCCTCTTCTCAATACATAGCCAACACATTTGTTGTCATTTACCCGTAAACAGATTTCTTGGAACAACTTGACAGCAATGCGTGTCAAATCGAGAGCTGCCTCCTTGATTTTGCCAAACTTGAATGTATCATCGACGAAACCCATAATACTAAGGAGAAGCATTTCTGCAGAAACTGGTTTGTCATATATTTAGGACAGAAGTTTTTCTGTTATCTTATCAAAAATGAAATCTGCCGCCAGATTATGCAATGCTAGCGTTAACGTGCATAAGTGCTCTTAACAAGTGAAATTGCTTCGTTTTACCCCTAGTAGTTTCGATCTGTGTCGTATTGTTAGTCCTTAGATTGATGAATAGGTCTTTCAGTTTATATGGAAGTGGCTCAGCAGATAGTGCTACATTTAGGTGCTGATGTCCAAAGTTGTTCAAGGTTTTCGATATGCCTAAAATGATCGCGGTAACATCTTGCTTATCGGTCTTTGCTCTCTTGGGGAATACTTGTAGAACGGAAGTAATTATAAGGTTTTACGGCATGTCATTAAAGCCTATTTGGTGTTCGCTGAAAGTTACAAAGGAACGCAGATGCTAACCTAATATCCTTTCAATAATACATGTAATTACCGAACTGATTGCAGCTGGTCTCCATTTCTACAGACATTCAACATCGCCTTTTTTAAGTATCAACAATGATCTGGCCAGATCGATTAAAATGACTACTATCAATGGTACCAAATCAATTATAACCAAGTAAAATTACAATACGAAATAGCCATGATTCCATCGGTTAAATCAGTTCACTATTAAAATGCACGAATAAAGAGCAGAAAATACGAACGACGCCGTCAAATCTGCTCTGGCAATTATTTCTTACAGATCAATGTCAGAGCACAACATCCGCACAGCCATCTTACCCTCCGCATCTGATACTGTCCATTTTCTAATCCAAACATTTAGGCAGCCCTCAGTTGAGTAGGTTTACAAAGATATAACTTTATTTCGTACATTGTAGATATTTTGCATTTTTGTTAGATAAGTAGAAGCTGCCATTATAGCCGCCACTAAAGTGTTTAACCTTGCCAATTATGGCTTTACCGTATGTAAGGGGAAATGTTTCTCTGATAATAAAACGACAAGAAATGCACTAGTTATACCAATGAACATAATATTAATCTGAAAGGAAATTGCAAACGAAATAAACCAATAGAAGCAATACTCTGTATCCAGCTGAAGTACTCCTTCATTATTGGGGAATAGGTTAGGGAAAATAATACAATGAAATAACTATTTATATCAATAAGTATTTATTTCGGATGCTGTTGATTTTTCAGAACGGCTTTCCGTCGCAACGACCTGGTCTCACAGTATAGTCACGAACTGTAAAGGAAAGGAATCTCATTAGTAACACCGAGAGGGATCTTGAATTAAAGTGTGTATATGCTGTGAATAAGTCAGTAATTGAAGAAAGCTACAGAACCAACAGAATTGGGAATGAGAGAAAGAGAACCTAATACGATTATTGTTCAAATCTTACTTACTGACATTACTTAATACACTCACACATGATACATCTGTTTCTTAGTTTAGCAATAATATTCACATCTATACAAAAAAACCAATAAAAGTGCCACAAGAAAGAAAGACTTTTAGTGCTGCGTAGAACAATGATGTGACAAGTTTTTGAGGCAATAACATCAATTTGAACTCTGTCATGTATCATGGAACTGATGATCAGAGAGCGTCTGAGATGTACTTGCCAAGTAATTCGCCATGTTTTGGATTAGGGACGTTTTTTAGAGTCTGATCGCATAATTTTGGGATACATCTGGAAGGTATTTCAAATGCCAGACTCAAATTCATTTTTTTCCAAATGAATGTTTTGCGTTTTACACTCAGACCAGGCACAATCATATTTAAAAAATAATATTAATACCCCTAATATAATCGTCAACAAAACCAATGGTTTTCATTAGAGGAAGAAATAATGCTGATGTGAAACTTAAAGACCAACAAATTCAACAAGTAAATAAACTTAAATATCTTGGTTGTTGGATAACGGATGATTTGAACCCAGACCTAGAAATTAAGAGCCGAACAGAAATTGCAAGATCAACATCCAGGAAGATAAAAACATTGTTGTGTGATGATGCATTAAATTTAAAACTTCGGCAGCGGGTGGTGAAATGTTAAATTTTGTCTACTCTCTTTTATAGGGTTGAAGCTTGGACGTTGAAGGAGGCCACCATCAAAAGACTGGATGCCTTAGCACTTTGGATTCATAGAAGAATGCTTAGAGTCTCGTGGATTGACCATACCACCAATGAACATCTACTGCAGAGAGCAAACTGCAAAACAGAACTGGTAACCACCATCAAATGCAGAAAAATTACATACCTGCATGCTTTGCGTGGTGAAAAATAAGCAGTTTTACATCTAATTTTGAAAGGCAAAATTGAAGGGCTCCGAGCAGTAGGCAGCAGGAGAACAACATGCCTTAAGAATATTAAAAACTGGACAGGCATAAAAAGTACCGAAGAACTGTACTGTGTTGCTGAAGACAGAAAAGCACTCTCCACATTGATCGCCAGCGTCCGGGGGGGCACATAAAAGAATAATAATAATAATAATAATAATATAATCGTTAGTACAAAATAAGGAGCTTTGTGCAACTCTCCAGGATGAAGCCTGATTCCTCAACACATTATCAATTCAGGTATATGAAATTAAACTGGCGATGATCACCACAAAATGAAGGTACTGCAACTCGCAGAACAAATGATGGAAATAAAGATGAAACATGCCGCGTATAGAGTAATTGAAAATGAAATTTGAAATAAAATTAGAGATACCGAACGAAATTGGATGAGTTAACTATGAATGGAAACAAAAGTACTCGAATTTGGTGTTCTTATGATATACAAGATAAAAAGAAAGATATTGTCTGACATGGAGAGAGAGAGTATTCCCGGAAGTATCATAGATGGACCAGAAAACCCGGGCTTAGGCGTTGTGCAATAACTATAAATTCGGGAAACATATAACCTAAGCCCGCCCAGGGTAAATATTGCATGGATGCGATGCAGGGAGTTAACGGGATTGCTCTGTGAAAACGGAATGCCAATACTCCTTAAGTCGAAAATATACCGTACAATTATGGAGCTGAGTGATATGCAATTACGAGGAGAGTAGAGCACAAACTTCAGGTTATGGAGATTCTTATGTTGCTTTGGTCTATGGGAATCTCTCGTCTCGACCATATTACAAACCCGAATAAAAGAGAAAATGCGTCAGAGGCCTCTCCAACGATATGCTCAGGATATGCAGGCAGCACTTCACACCACCGTGAACACTGCCTACCACCTTAAAGCCAGCGTAACTTGACCAATTGGATGGCCAAAACAGCGATGACTGGATGCCATTAACATCGACAAAAGAGCACTCCACCTAGCGTAATGATGTTTTCGACCGCGGGAATTGATCCAACAAGAGGACACTCCACCAGTAGTATAAACGCTTAGTGGTTCATGTCCTTCACTGTGTTGCTGTTTTAAGACACAATCAGAGTATTCCCATATTTTTTTAGATATATAGTTACTTACCCTCAGGATGTCTGCATTTGAATCCTCCAATACCACACTTGTTAGCTATGTCAACCTCTCCGTGCTCATACACCACGCAGTGTGGATTGTATTCCATGGTACAAATCAGATGGTCACATTTCGACAGGTCCGCGGAGAATATCGGAACAACGAACAATGACGCTGAAACTAGACAAAATGATAATGAGGAATTACTTTCTGCTCAGAATGAAAACAACAAAGGTGAGTAAGTAAGAACACATTATTTCTTCTATTACAGGCTCTTTTCCATCAGTTCTGTACAACTACTTGTTGTAGAGATTGTGCCCATAGGTATAGTAGAGGCAAGAAGGGGATGTGACGCTATGGCTTATACGTCAGAGCATGATCGACCAGCCAGTACCACCGTCATAAAACAAAATGCCTCTCATGATGTCAATGCTCGATGCCAAGGCCATGGAGCAATAGAGGGGCAGCGGGAAGAAGAACACATCCAATGATGGGAAATGCGTTTTTACAGTCGCATAGGTGGGGTAAATTTTCAGAAAATGTTTGAATCTGTAGATAAAGTGTTTGTTGTGAGCGGGCACAGATTTGTGTCTAAATGTTAGAACAGAATATCTCCTTACAGGCCATGAAGGTCCCTGGAGAGTGAAGGTTTACATCGTCCCGATGTGGGTTCCATTGCTGGAGTACAACAACGGTATCCCATGCCTGTCAGGAATTTAGATAAAATGGGGACCCAGTGTCTTTCATCTCAGGATGATTGGTTGGCGACAACGGGTTTCCTAGCTGAGCCTGTCCTTATTTCTACTTATTGTGCCATGCCCCTCGCTTTCTTCTTTCCTATCCGACTTTCCTTGTTTATCCCTTGCCGTTTTACGACTCAGACTGTTAGACCTATGGATGTTCCAGTTTGTCCTCATTCGTGTCACTGCCATTTCTCTTTCCAATACGTACGTTTTTGAAGGGCGGGGCCTCTTCCATTATTCGTCTGTTTAGTGTTAACACATGATGGTTGCCCTGTTGTACTTCCTCTTAAAACATCGATCATCGCCACCACAACCACCTGGCTTACGGACGTTTCGTAAACGTGCTCTGAGATTTACCCAGTAACTAAAATATTATTCCTGTAATTTAAACTATTCCGTTAGTTTTCTGAAGCGTATATTAGCCTGGAAAAACAATTCCAAGTACACATTATGAATAACTATCGTCTGTCATGAGCCCAAAATGGGTATCAATTTAAAAGCTGCAACTGAAAATTAGTTGTGAAAAAAACTCTATCATATATGATTTAGACTGTAGGATACGAAAAAATCCTTATCTCCTTCCTATTATTCTCCTAATTCTAAGGATCCAGTCTTCTCCATCTCTTTCAGCCTTCGGCCAGACGAGCTGCAACAAAGAGGTTCAATTCCGTCATGTTCTTGATAATGTTCGACCGTCGAGCGAGAACTCGTGCACGATCTGTCTTGTCTGGGAACATTCCCAAGAATTGTAGACTTTTATATGCCGCCAATGGTGCCAACCATTGTCACATAGCCTATCCAGAGAGTTGCAGAGCTTACGGAGTGGCTAAATTATAGAAAGGCACACTTTTTAAAAACTCGGACCTGAAGAATTCTTGAGAAGCTGTATTCTTCCTACAAATAACGCTACTCAACCAATGAGATTCAAACGATTCAACAATCATTGAATGCACAGGTTTGAAAATAAGGGGCACTACCAATAGTAGTTACCATTCGCCGGTTCTGGACCAACATAATTTTTGCGGTTTTTTTTTTAGAATTTCATATCTTTTCCCCATAAACCACCCATTAATATTAAGTTAATCTATATATATAGATAAACTAGCTGATGTACCCGTGCTTCCCTACGGAATTCTGCATTGTATACAGAATTCTAGGTTAGGTAGTGTACACGTTGTGAGCAAGATTGTATGAAATTGCATAGCTCTTAACGTTACCGTAGAAACCCGACGGGGAAGTCAACAAACGTCTTTGCTCATATGAAGACTGAGTTAGGGAAGTTTCACTGTAATGGTACGCCCGTTTGCCTACCATCAGTCACCATCAGGTTGGGGAGCTTTCATTATAATAGTAGACACTCACTCTCCACCTGCCTTTTTACATCCTCAGAAAGACTTTCTTAGTGGTTTTCCCAACTGAAATGAACATACATTACAATGACGTTAGTAGGAATGGCGCGATTAAAAGCAATGCTTTCATATGAAATACTCGATCAAATGAAAAACCACACAGTTTCTCACTTTTAACGAACAGGAACAAGCTGCCGATCTAACAGTCCAAAGTTCCAGAACTGGAGTCCGGCTCCATGGCTAAATGCCTAGCGTGCTGGCATTTCGTCACAGGGATCTCGGGTTCGATTCCCGGCAGGGTCGGCAATTGTAACCATAATTGTTTAATTCCGCTGGCACGAGGGCTGGGTGTATGTGTCGTCTTCATCATCATTTCATCCTCATCACGACGCGCAGGTCGTCTACGGGAGTCAAATCAAAAGACCTACACTTGACGAGCCGAACGTATCCTGGGACAATCCCGGCACTAAAAGCCATACGGCATTTCATTTTTTCCCAGAGCTGGAATGACCTAGCCGCAGACAGCCTTAAACACTCTTCGTCCCATTTCGGCGGGGAGGGGTTCGAATAGTGGCGACTCCCAGGCCCTTTACTGATCTGTTTCCTAGAAGTACGCGTTGAGTCGGAAAGTATCAGTTCACTATACTGGCGGCGGAAAATCTATCTGACTTGGAGCCAAATTTTTCCTCCAAGCCAGAGGAGAAACCCCTTCTTCACTGCTAATCTATATATATATATATATATACTGTATATAATAAGAGTTTTGTCTGTACAGTGCTCAGAATTTGAAAAAGAAAATGGTATTTCTGTATCGGCCATGTCCACAGAAACAAGGAAATGCAGTTTTTACTTGTCCGTAATTTCTGTCTGTCTGTCTGTCTGTCTGTCTGTCTGTCTGTCTGTCTGTCTGTCTGTCTGTCTGTCTGTCTGTCTGTCTGTCTGTCTGTCTGTCTGTCTGTCTGTCTGTCTGTCTGTCTGTCTGTCTGTACACTTATCACTAGAAAACAGCTAAAGATAATTTAATGAAAATTGGTATCCAAAGTCGGGAAATAAGTCGCTACAATCTAAGCCATAAATATATTTAATCACGCTGACTGAAATAGTAGTTTAGGGGAAGGCCTAAAATTTAATTTTCAAATATTTATATTATTAGTGGTCCTATCTCAATAAAAATTGGTATGCAGTGTCGAAGAAGGAGCCACTAGAATCCTGGCTATAAATGATTTAATTCACGTTGAGTGAAATGGTAGTTTAGTAGAAGGCCTAAAATTTAATTCTCAAATAATTATATTATTAGTGCTCGTATCGATAAATACTATACAACCAAAGTTATATAGAATTAAATTTCCACTCATTTATGTCTTATACATTTCTACCGTACCGCCTATGATAACACACATGTTCGTGAATTCGTATTTTTCAAACAATGGTCAATATAATGTTATTTTTGATTAATGTTATGCGTTTTCGATATTGTAGGCCTTCACATTTAGTTTTCTTCCAACTCTAAAATACCACTCTTATCATAGTCTGTACGGTAAAACTGAATAAAACGTAAATTACCGGAAATTGTATTCTCTATAACTTTTATGTAGTACTTTTCGGTAGGACGAATAACATACGTATTTAAAAATTACACTTTAGGCGCCTTCCCCTAAACTACAATTTCATCCAGGGTGAATACAGTTGTTTATAGCTTAGACTGTATTTTCTTATCCCCCGACTCCATATGCCGAATTTCATTAAATTCTGTTAACCCATTTTCTCGTGGCTCGGCGTTGATATTGACTTAGCAACAAAAATGCGAATTGACGAACATGTGTGTTATCATAGCCGGTACGGTAGAAATGTATAAGACATAAATGAGTGTAAATTTAATTCTGTAAACTTTGGTTATGTAGTATTTATCGATACGACCACTAATAATATAATTATTTGAGAATTAAATTTTAGGCCTTCTACTAAACTACCATTTCACTCAACGTGAATTAAATAATTTATAGCCAGGATTGTAGTGGCTCCTTCTTCGACATTGCATACCAATTTTTAGTGAGATAGGACCACTAATAATGTAAATATTTAAGAATTACGTTTCAGGCCTTCCCCTAAACTACCATTTCACTCAGCGTGAATAAAATGATTTTAGCCTGGATTGTAGTGACTTATTTTCCGACTTTGCATACCAATTTTTATTAAGATAGGACCACTAATAATATAAACATTTGAAAATTAAATTTTAGGCCTTCCCCTAAACTACTATTTCAATCAGCGTGAATAAAAATATTTATGGCCTAGATTGTAGCGACTTATTTCCCGACTTTACATACCAATTTTCATTAAATTATCTTTAGCTGTTTTCTAGTGATACGTGTACAGACAGACAGACAGACAGACAGACAGACAGACAGACAGACAGACAGACAGACAGACAGACAGACAGACAGACAGACAGACAGACAGACAGACAGACAGACAGACAGACAGACAGACAGACAGACAGACAGACAGACAGACAGACAGACAGAAATTACGGAACAGTAAAAACTGCATTTCCTTGTTACTGTGGACATGACCGATACAGAAATACCATTCTTTTCAAATTCTGAGCAATGTACAGACAAAACTCTTATTTTATATATATAGATGTCATTGTATGTATGTATGTATGTATGTATGTATGTATGTATGTATGTATGTATGTATGTATGTATGTATGTATGTATGTATGTATGTATGTATGTATGTACGTATGTATGTATTACATCTCCTCCTAAACCACTGGAGCGATTTACACCAAACTTGGTACACTTAGACTTAGCATCAGGAGACAAACCGCGTGGGGGTAAGACACCCCAAGTACCCTTAGGGGCGGGGGGGGGGGCGAGGGGGTCACATTTAAAAATATTCAGAAATGGTGTCGAATCCACACTTTTCGGGGTCGCTGGGATGAATAGTGACACTCCAGAATTTCTTGAAGTCCAAACCGCGTGCGGTAAGACAGCCCATGTACCCTTAGGGGTGTGGGGGCGAGGTGATCACATTTCAAAATATACGAAAATAGTGTCGAATCCATCGTTTTCGGATTCGCTGAGATGAATAGTGACACTCCGGAATTTTTCCAAGTCCAAAACACACCACTACAAACAATTTACATGAAACAGTTCAGCACATTAATTCGGATATTGAAAGGCCTACCACCTATGCTAAAAACAACCACTTACTCCTAAATCCTCGTAAAACACAAAGTATTATCATAGGAAACTCTAAATGATTACATATAATAAGTAATATCAATCCTCCTCCAATCATAATCAATGACATTGCTGTACCGTACCTTAAAAATGTTACTAATCTTGGAATCTCCATCAATGAGAATCTGACCTGGAATGAACACGTAACAAATGTATGTAGAAAGGTTCATGCAGCTCTATATCCCCTGAAACGTCACAAGAATTCTTTTCCTCAAAAACTTAAATTAAAATTAATCCAAGCACTACTATTCCCAATTTTAGACTACTGTGATACGGTACTAGTCAATCTAAATGCTGAACAAGCTTTGAGACTTCAGCGAGCACAAAACTCATGCATACGATATGCCTTCCAACTGCGACATGACGCTCATGTTACACCATATTTCAAAACATTGGGATGGGTACGCATAAATGAACGAAGGAATTTTCACCTAATGACACTTGTTTACCAAGTGCTCTCGACGAACACTCCTACTTACCTCTCTTCTAATTTTCGTTTCCTTTCCTCATTCCACGAAATTAGTACCTGTTCTGGTTCCCTACTTGAAATTCCACTAAGTCGAACGAATTCTTACAATCATTCCTTTTTAGTTACCGCATCGAGACTCTGGAATACACTCCCAATGGACATTCGGCACCTTACTTCCTCTCATAAATTCATATCTGCCTGCAGAAAGTTTTTCCTGGGAACATAAAACTGAGTTGTGTGAGTCATTGTGTGTATGTTGTGTGAATGGGTTTTCTCCATTTATTATTATTATTGTTATTATTATTTATTTGTTATTATTATTAGTATTGTCACATTAATTGCTGTACTGATATGTAGGCCTAACTTAGTCTTAGAATTACCTGTCTGTAGTATTATTTCTTTTTAGAATTTCTATGTCCTTTTATGTTTACATTTTTAAATTTTGTTTGTAGTGGTTAAGTGTAAGAGAGGGCCGTGAGCCTTAACTTCGCCACAAATGTAAGTCAGGAATAAATAAATAAATAAATAAATAAATAAATAAATAAATAAATAAATAAATAAATAAATAAATAAGTAATAAATTCAGCCGCCTTTTGGGTGGGGGACGAAGGGGAAATGGGGAGTGATATATCAAAGTAATAGGAAATAGTGTCGAATCCATCCTTTTCGGGGTCGCTGATATGAATAGTGACACTCCGGATTTCTTTTGACAAACCGCGTGGGGGTAAGACACCCCATGTACCCTTAGGGGCGGGGGGCGGGGGGGTCGTATTTAAAAATATACGAAAATATTGTCGAATCCATCGTTTTCGGAATCGCTGAGATGAATAGTGATACTCTGGAATTTTTCCAAGTCCTAATTCAGCGCCCTTTTGGGTGGGGGGTGAGGAGGGAGTGATATATCAAAGTAATAGGAAATATTGTCGAAACCATCCTTTTCGGGGTCGCTGAGATGAATAGCGACACTCCGGATTTCTTTTGACAAACCGCGTGGGGTAAGTCACCCCATGTACCCATAGGGGTGGGGAGGTGCAAGGGGGTGACATATAAAATAGTCGAAAATCGTGTCGAATCCATATTTTTTACGGTCACTGAGATTAATAGTGACATTCCGGAATTTTTTAAAGTCGAAGTTCTGCCCCCTTTGGGGTGGGGGTCGAGGGAGGGGTGATACATCTAAATAACCGAAAATGGGGTCGAATCCATCATTTTCGGGGTCTCTGAGATGAATATTGACACTCCGGATTTCTTTTGACAAACCCCGTGGGGGTAAGTCACCACCACGTACCCATTGAGGCGGGGGGGCGAGGGGGTGACATAAAAAATATTTGAAAAAGTGTCGAATCCGTACTTTTCGTGGTCACTGAGATGAATAGTGACACTCTGGAAGATTTTGAAGTCCAAGTTCAACCCCCTTTATGGCGGAGACGGGGAGAGTGTTATATAAAATTAATCGAAAATAGTGTCGAATACATAGTTTTCGGGGTCGCCAAAGTGAATATTGACACTCCGGAATTTTTTAACATCCAAGTTCATCCCCCTCTTGGGTGGGGGGCGAGTGGGGAGCGATATATCCAAATGACCGAAAATAGTGTCGAATCCATACTTTTCGTGGTTGTTGAGATGAATAGCATCTCTGGGGTGGGGGCGAAGGGGTAGTGGTACATAAAAATTGTCGAAAATAATGTCGAATCCACATTTTTCGGGGTCACTGAGATGAATAGCGGCACTCCGAATTTTAAGTAACATGAAACAAACCACGTGGGAGTTAGGCATCCCCCCTACCCTTAGGGGTAGGGGGCGACGGGGTGAGATATAAAAATCATCAAAAGTAGTGTTGAATCCATACTTTTCGCTGTCGCTGAGATGAATAATGACACGCCGGAAATTGTTAATGTCCAATTTTAGCCTCCTTCGGGGTGGGGGAACGATGGGGGAATGATATATAAAAATAATCGAAAATTGTGTCGAATCCATACATTCCTTGTTTTGCTAATTTGCTTTCCGTCGTACCGACACAGATATATCTTACGGCGACGATGGGATAGGAAAGGCCTAGGAATTGGAAGGAAGCGGCCGTGGTCTTAATTAAGATACAGCCATACTTTTCGAGGTCGCTGAGATGAATAATCACACTCCGACTGTCGTTGTTCAGCCCCTATCGGCATGGATATTAGACGGGGTAGAAAGGAAAATGTTCAAAATAACCAAAAATGCGGATGTATTTTTCATCCAGCAGAGTCCTCTTATAAAATTGGTATACGCATGACTTACTATCTGAAAAAAATACTGTTGGGGTAACACCCCTAGCACACCTACGGGAAATGGTGAAATGTAAAAATAAAAGACTTTTTACTGATATTAATGTCGAATACGTTCTTTGCGAGGTCACAGAGTTGATCTGTGACACTCTGGATGGTTAAGTCATACTTCAGCCGCAATCAGTATGGCGGTTGAAAGGGGGGGGGGGGGAATGAATGTTAATATAACGGATATTATGGATGTATTGTATGTGGGTATGTTCCAGAATTGCTCTCAACGAAACTTGGTACGCATATGACGTAAGATCTTAGAAAAAATTCTATGGAGATGAAAAATCACAGCCTCCGCTGGAGGTGGGGAATGAGAGGGGCTGACGTGCAAAAATGATGGAAAATAACCGATATTAATGTCAAAAGCCATTGTTTATGTGTCTCTTATACGAACTGTGACGCTCTTGATACCGTTTAAGTCCACGTTCAGTATTCATTGAGACAGGAGCTGAGAAGGGCTTAAAAGTATATAGCATAAAATGACCGAGATTAGTGTTGACTACACTGCTTTTGGGATCAATAGGCTGATTGTGACGGTCTCAATGACTGGTGAAATCGTGTAGGTACACCATTATGTACGGTGCGACTGGCAAATACATATAATAAAATTATTACTTTTACTTTTTTTTTAGAAAGAAACAAGTACTTCCCAGTCATTTCTAGCTTCAACAAGGACAAGGTTTTACGCGAGAATAAAATAATCTAAAACTTGAAATCAGATACATCTAAATAACTCTAAATCTACATAATAGGTCCTAAAATCAATATCTCAAAAATAAATCAATAAACATCTACTTCACACTTAACTAACTGGTAATACAAATACTAAAGGTAAACATTCAAAAGCTACCCGGACAACGCCGGGTACTAGAGCTAGTATTTATATAAAATTAAAGAAATAAAAATCATCAACAATGTTAGGAAAAACGTCTAAAAGTCATTAGATAAAATAATATAACATCTTTATTCTTTAATTTAATGAGCTCATTAACATAAATTTCAATAAACTTAGTTTCTTAGCTGAGTTATAGACATGAAAATTTTTATTTGTTTTTAGAATCGATATGGCGAACAGTATTGGATTATACATTGGTGATAGTAAAATTCATTTTTTTTGGTAACAGAGACTATGATTTACTCAACTTCCGCTTTTGTAATTAGCTTATATTCGAGCGGTGCACGGCTGTGGTTGAAGACCGGAAGAGGTAAGAGATAGCGTGGCTATATGTCTCTCTTTTGACGGAAGCAGACCTCGTGCCGCTCCGCGCTACAGCTGAATATTATTATTATTAAAACAAAGTGAATAATAATATTATATTTATTACTGCTAAAAGGAAGAAATAGCAAAAATCCGAATTTACGGAGAAACCCTCTAAGGTCTTCTTCGAAGCCGGCGCCGGTTTTGTAATTTATCCTCGTCGGACCCCAGAGGGTTTTTACTTCGCATTTCTCTTTCCTCTCTCTCTCTCTCTCTCTCTCTCTCTCTCTCTCTCTCTTTCCTTTTCCCGAAGTAGCTACTTCTCCGAGGTTATTCCGCCAAGGAGTCTGTACATTTCCAAGGAGCCTCGGCCTAAGCCTCTCTTCTAACGACTAACAGGACTCAACGCGCGGAATTTACCTCTCTTTCTCCCCTGTTGTTTGCTCAATTTTTTATTGAAGGAATGAATAGAGATTTGATCCATATCAGTACGGGCCCTTGCAGTGGTAAGAATAAGAATCGTAAACATTTACGAACACCTAAACCGCTTGAGCTATTACGGTAGGCGAAGATTGACGTTTAATTTAAGAGTAAGGTTGAATATATCTCAAAAGTTTCTGGAGAATTGCAGATTCAAACTACAAATAACTTATACAGAATACTAACTTAATATTCTAACCACTCGGCTATTAGTGATTTACCGGAAAACTGCTGTAATATTATAAATGAATTGAGATAGCTGTGGAATAACAAGTAGTTCCTATATAAACCGATATATGGCTTATTTCTTTTAGTTTATACTTAAATTAGTAGATGACGTATTTCCGTAGTTTATTTTGTTTACTGATAGAGCGCGCCACAAGTTATAACACTCACCTCCCAGAGTTAAATAAACCGGAAGCTTCAGCCATGCAGTGGCTAACAATGTAAGATATTACTTTGCCGGAAGAAGTAGTTAGGCTTTCAACGGAAGCAGACCTATAGCTGCTCAGCACTACAGCTGAATATTATTATTATTAACATAATTTTAATAAAAATATTATAAAGTGCCAGTTAAATTGATATAAAATTAAGAAGGAGAAAAAAATATAAAAATTCTTTTTTTGTAATCTGAAAAATTTATTTAAAATATCAAAACAAACAATAATTAACTCAAGAAATTCTTTCAACTGTTTCTTCATTTAGTATTAATAATTTTCAGTTACTATTCCATGTTTAACATCATAGGTTAAATTCTTTTCACCCAACATAATTATATAAACAAGTGTGTTATCAGGAATATTAGCATTAAATGTCGCACAGAGCTTCATAGTAATTTTCTGAGCCGTTATCATATTTCTTCGCCTAATCATATTGATAACATAAATGGGGTAATAATTAATAAACTCCCGAGGATTAACGGAAGGAACCGATTTTAAAACACCTTCGCGTTTAAATTCTAAGAATTCTTTGGGATAAGTATTAGGAGGACTTATTTTCCGCTTTCATTCTGAAAATATCTCGTTTCTTCCATTTCTCATGTAAATATTTTGTAGTTGAACATGGTCAAAATTAGAACAATCTTCATCTTGATTACTCTTTCTGTTAGTTTGAAACACAACAAAAATAAAATACGGCACATCAAACTGCATTGAATTGTAGTAGTTTGTAATATATATTTCGAAGTTCCTTTTTTTTAAACTAAGGTCAGATATTTCTTGAGTTTTTAGGTCATAGAATGGTATAGGTATTGTGGGATCATTTAGGATTTTGCCTTTCTTGGTCATAAGCTGGTTCGTATTTAACAATTGGTATTTTTATTTCCATAGAATTTACAGTAACTTTTCCTTCTTTAGGCCGAGTTCTCACGACATCCTCTCCTGCTGCATTTTTACTAAACCATACATATAAAGCATCTTTTGCACTTTGACTCCAAGAAAAAGTAACTGTTAAATCGCCTTCGCACATTATTTCTTTATAATCTTTATAAAATTCACCTAAGAGTCTTAATGGATGTAAGACCTCATTTGATTTCTTCTGCAGTTTATTATTATTAATAAAATTGCCTTCATACATTATATTATCATTTTGAGTGGAAGTTAGGCAATAAAGAACTGTTGAAGAAATACTTGCATGATCAATTCGACAGGTAGTATATCCTCGATATTTATAGTTACTCTTTGCCATAACTGAGTGGGGAAATCGTCAATTAGTTTTACGTTTGATTTTCCTTCATATTCAGAATAATCAGTTCCACCAGCAGGAGTTGCATCGCATGTACGATACAGATAGGCATTGTTATAAATCCAACCATCTCCAACTTTAATATCTTTTTCTACGTCCTTGTTAGGCAAATTTAAATAACTTTTAGTTCTTCACTGATAGGAAATGATTGGCACTGGCACCTTTCTACTTTATCCATTTATTACAAAGAAAATAGTAATAAAAGATATAATTATGTCATTTCCTAAATCACTGTTATATTTGAACCATTAAAATATATTAATTCATCACGTTCATTCGTTATAGTTATTTTTAAGTTTTGGACTATATCGAAAACTGAACAATATATTGGGTATTTTGGTTCATAAATTATTGGTTTACCAAATGTTAAATCAGGCTTAAAAGAAGCAACAATATTTGTTTCACGGTGAAAATGTTCAGAATCCTTTATATGCACACCATCAGCATGGTTAAAATGGATTTTAATAATTTCGAAAGAAATATTGTTGGAAAGTTGAGAGCAAGTGACTTGGTTTTTGGTTCTACAATTTGGTTATGAAATCCAAAACTGAACCAACAATGTTTTCTTTATCAAAATATATATATATCACTAATCATTTCCAATCTGTTTAGAATTTTATTTTGTTCAATACTTATATTAGGTACTTCACTTTGAGTAGTTTGTTGTAAATTTTCTACATTATTTTGACTTGGTGGAATAAGCATTTCAGTTATCGTACCTTATACTTTTTCATAGTGAATTTTATTATTTATTGTTCTAATATTTGGAGTTAAGATAGTTGAATAAATTCCTATTAATTCAATTTCTTTAAATTCTTCTCGTATTGGAACATTTAATCTTTTTTCTAAAACTGATAATGTACAACTTAATTTCAAAAATTATATTCATTCATTAATATATAATTGATAAAAATAGTAAAAATAAAAAATTAGATTGGGATCCGACAGTAATACTTCCCGAGAAAGCAATAAAACATAGACATGGAAAACTTTTACTAAACTCATTCGTTGCGGAATCATTGGCCCAAGTGGCTGCGGCAAAACAAATTTGATAATTATATTTATATTTTAAAACCTGGGTGGTTAAACTGGAGTAAAATAAATAAACTTTATATTTATTCTAAAAGTTTAGATCAACCAAAGTATCAACAGTTTATGAAGGAAAGTAAAACAATGAGGAAGAATTAAGAAAATCAACTGTTGAATTTATTAATGAAGAAGGCATAATACCTTTAGATGAATGTGAAGAAAAGTCATTTGCTTTTTGGTTATTTTATATTGGAAAACTAAGGTATTGTTCGTGAATATTTTACTCGGGGAAGACATAAGGGCATTCATTGTTTTTATTTAGTTCAAACATACTCGAAAATACCAAAAAATATGGTTAGTGGTAACTTGAACTTTTAAAACACATTCAGAGAAGATTATACCAATTTAAATCATATTGATAAAGATTTTGTGGGTGGGGATAAGACGTTCGAAGATTTCAAGGCTATTTGTAGCAAATATTTAATGAAGAATTTGGTTTTATTACTATTGATATGAATCGCAAATCTAATGATGGTCGATACAGAGATAAGTTTAAAACATTTCTACAAATATAAAAACTTTTGCATAAACATAAACATAGACGATTACATAACATAAACGTTAACATAAAAGTTAACATAATATTTTCTTAATAAATAATGTTTGCTCATTATGATAGGAAGAAATTTTGAGAAATGAAAGAAGAATGTCGGAAATGGAAGACGCAACCTATAACAGAATATGAGAAATATGAAAAAGAGCAACCTGTTATTGATGCTGTTAATGTTTTAGGAAATAGACTGGATGCTATTGGTGAAAATATTATTAAAGCTATAGAAGAAAATAGAGAGGTTAAAAACAATTAATTCTTTATAGAAATAAGTATAAAGACGATTTTTCTTCTATTAATGAAGATTCAGATGTTATACATTAATTGGATGTTAGCGATGAGAAAAAGGAAGCTTTAAAATCAGCAAGAAAAGTCAGAAAATATTTAGAATCAGAACTTCAAAAAGAAATAACTGGTTATTTTACTACACACTTAGGACCAATAACTTTAACATGGGTAATCCAAAATTTTGTTTAAGATATCATCAGGACTTCCTTAATTATTTTATAAATGGTTCAAAAGTTGAATTTAAAAATGATGATATTATAATCAAAGGTAATAATTTTGAAGCCCCAAAAGGCTTATGTTATTTTCACCATCAAATGTAATATCAAACGATAAATCCATCAAGTGACGAAAAAACTACTTACGAAACAAGTTTAAAAATGACAAACGCAATACACCGAAATAATGAACCGAATAATCCAAAACCTAAATTACTTGATATGTGATATATGGTGCTAAGAAAAAACATATAGAACACAAATATCTGCATCTGTATCTGCTCCTCCAAAATCTGGATTTGGTTTTGTTAAAAATATTCAGGAGCACCAATTGAATATGTTTGGATGAATGATGTTAGAGTTTTATTAGATAGATTAATGGTTATTCACGGTGAAGAAATTGCCGAAAATAAGTCGTATCATAGTGGAAAAGTTGGAATAACAAAGATGCTTACGAGTAAATTTAATGATTTTCTTATTAATAATACTAAAGAAATTCCATGCCTAATTAGATTTTTAAATTCCACACGTCATACTTTCTGGAAATCAGAAAAGCATGGAATAGGATTAGTTAATTGGACTTCAAATAATTTACATATGCTTGAAATGCATTTGCAAGGATATTCTTACTGTGGTCCATTTACTAAACTTGAAGAAAGATTAGGTAGAGGAGATAAGGGAATAAATCCAAGATGAATCTTGTAAACAACATGATATTGCTTACAGAGATTACAAAGATTTAGAACATAGACATGAAGCTGATAAAAATTACAAGCTGCAAAAGGAAGAATATTTAATCAAGATGCAGATTTTAAAGAAAGATTAGCAGCAACAGCTGTTACTGGAATTATATTTCGAAAAAGAAAATTAGGAATGGGTATTGAAAGAGATGGTTGGTGCTTTAAAATATTCATATTTTCCTGTAATAAATGAAAGGATTTTGTATTGATTATAATATTTCTCCAAAAGGGTATGCAAAACCTAAATCTGTTAAAATAAAACTCTCAAACGAAGATTTAAAAAACAGTAACTTTTTAGATACATACTTAACAGATACACAAATGAATCAGAAAACAACAAAAATGAAAAAGTGGAAGTTCGTTATTAACATTCGCTATTCCAATTGTAAGACAAATATATTATTATCTAAAAAAGAAGGATCTGGATTAACTAAACACGAAGGAGTTTGTTTTTTACCAATTTTAATTGCTGCATTGGGTGCTCTTCGAGCACTAGCTGGTGGAGCAGCAGGAATTGCAACTTCGGTTTAAAAAAAAAAATTATGTTGAACTAGCTGAACAGAAAAGACATAATTTGGAAATTGAAAAGAAAGGTAGTGGAGTTAGAAGTCAAACTTGTAAGAAAAACTTGAAACGATAATTAAAAGATATAATAAATCACTCAGTAGTTTTGATTTAGAACAATTAGTTACGGAATTAAAAATAAAAAAAAATTATCAGAAATGTTTTATTATTGATGAATGACCATCTAAACCAAACGGATTTGAATCAGGAATTGTTAAGTTAGATACTTCTGATCATGTTGTTACTCACCGGATTTGTTATTTTAAAATAAATAATGAAAAATTTGTTTTTGATTCAAATGGATGTAATATACCTATACAGATAGTTAATTACCTAGGTTCAAATGATTTGTTTTATAATACACAAAGAATTCAAAATTCTGATGAATATATATGTGGTCATTTGTGTATTTTTGTTTTAAACTGTCCACAGAAAATTATAACTTTAATGTCATTTTAAGTGAAATGAATGTATATATCTATATATATAAAATAGCTTGTCCTGACTGACTGACTGATTCATCATCGCCGAGCCAAAACTACTGGACATAAAGAAATGAAATTTTGGGCATAGATTCATATTAAGATGTAGGTGCTCGCTAAGAGAGGATTTTTGGATATTCCATCGCTAAGGGGGTGAAAAGGGGGGTGAAATTTTAAAATGAGTGTGTCTATATCTCAAAACTTTAAAAGTTTACAGATGTGAAAATTGGTATTTAGAATCTTCTTTAAAAATAAGGAAACACGTATTTTTTTTGTTTTCAGACAATCCCAATAGGAGGGGTGAAAAAGGGTGAAAAAGGGGTTGAATGCCTTTAATCCGGATACGCTACTTATATCTCAGAAACTGAAGATATTACAGACCTCAAAATTGGTACTTTTGATAGCTGTGAAAAGTAAAGAAACACATATTTTTTGTTTTTGGAAAATCCAATTAATGCAAGGGTGAAAGGGGGGGTGAAATTTTAAAATGAGTGCATCTATATCTCAAAAGTTTTAAAGTTTAGAGATGTAAAAATTAGAATCTCCATTAAAAATAAAGGAACACGTATTTTTTGTTTTCGGAAAATCCCAATAAGAGGGGTGAAAAGGGGTGAAAAATGTGTTGAATGCCTTTAAAGAGAATACATATATCTCTGAAACTGAAGATATTACAGACCTCAAAATTGGTACTTTTGATCGCTTTAAAAAATAAAGAGACACATATTTTTTGTTTTTGGAAAATCCAATTAAAGCGAGGGTGAAAAGGGGGGTGAATTTTTAAAATGAGTGCATCTATATCTCAAAAGTTTTAAAGTTTAGAGATGTAAAAATTGGTATTTAGAATCTTCATTAAAAATAAAGGAACACGTATTTTTTTGTTTTCGGAAAATCCCAATAGGAGGGGTGAAAAGGGGTGAAAAATGGGTTCGGATGCCTTTAAAGATAATACTTATATCTTAGAAACTGAATATATTACAGACCTGAAAATTGGTATTTGGGATCTACTTAAAAAATAAAGAAACAGGTATTTTTTCGTTTTGGGAAAATCCATATAATGGGGGGTGAAAAGGGGGATGAAAATTTTAAAATGAGTGTATCTATATCTTAAAACTTTTAAAGTTTATAGATGTAAAATTTGGTATTTAGAAAACTCCTTTAAAAATGAAGAAACACGTACGTTTTTGTTTTCGGAAAATCCTAATAGGAAGGGTGTAAAAGGGTGAAAAATAGGTTGAATGCCTTTAATGAGGCTACTTATATTTCTGAACCTGAAGATATTACAGACCTGAAAAATGGTATTTGGGATCTACTTTAAAAATAAAGAAACAGGTATTTTTCGTTTTTGGAAAATCCAAATAATGGGGGGTGAAAAGGGGGGTGAATTTTTAAAATGAGTGTGTCTACATCTTAAAACTTTAAACGTTTACAGATGTAAAAATTGGTGTTTATAACCTCCCTTAAAAATAAAGGAACACGTATTTCTTTGTTTTCTCTAAATCCCAATAGGAGGGGTGTAAAAGGGTGAATAATGGGTTGAATGCCTTTAATGAGGATACATATATCCCAGAAACTGAAGATATTACAGAACTGAAAATTTGTAAATGGGATCTCCTTTAAAAATAGAGAAACACGTATATTTTTGCTTTTGGAAAATTCAATTAATGGCGTTTAAACAGGAGTGGCAAAATGGGGTGAATTTTTTGAAAGACTATATCTACAGAATATCTGAGAAGCGTAAAATGTTACAGACGTAAATAGTGGGTATTTGGAATCTCCTGTAAGTGTAAAGAAACATAGGTGATTTGTCTTTGGAAACTCCACTTAAGGGGAACTAAAATGGGGTGAAATTTTAAAATGAGAATTTCTACAGTATATCTCAAAAAACTTAACATGTACAGAAGTGAAAAATGGTCATTTTTTATCCTATTAAAAATAAAGAAAAGTGTATTTTTAGTTTTCGGAAATACAACTTGGGAAGTGGGGGGAGGGGTAAAAGTGACTGAAAATGGCGTTGAATTCTTTTAATTAGGCTACTGATATCTCAAAAATGAAGATGTTACACACGTGAAATTTTATTTTTGGAATCTGCTTTAAAAGTAAACAAACACGTATTCTCGGAAAATCCAGTGAAGGGGATTTGGAGTGTTAAAGGATAGAAAAAAGTAATTGACTTAATTGTATGAGAATACATACATCTAATAAAAACTAAAGTTGTTACAGACGTGAAAATTGGTATTTTGATCTCCTTTAAAAACAAATAAAAGCGCGTTTTGTGGGGAAACAATCTTCGGGGGGGGGGGGGAGTGAAAAGGAGTTGAATTCCTTTCATGAGGACACATAAATCAAAAACTGAAGAGGTTAGAGTGGTGATAATTGGTATTTAGAACATCCTTTACTATTAAAGGAACAAGTATGCTTTGCTTTAATATCACTTTGTGAGGGAGGGGAGGGGGGAGTGTGGAAGGAAGTTAAGAACGTGAATTATTTTTAAGGGGATACTTATATCTCAAAACTGAAGGTAATAAACGTGAACATTGGTATTTGGAATCTCCTTTAAACATAAAGAAACACGCCTTCTTTTAATTTTTTGGAAGGTGGGGGTAAATAAACTTAACGGCGCTGGGGTGTAAAAGGAGGTGAGACCAATTGATTTTACTGTTCGTAATGTACTTACAAGGAGCCTCCGTTGCTCAGTCGGCAGCGCGCCGGCCTCTCACAGCTGGGTTCCGTGTTTCAAATCCCGGTCACTCCATGTGACATTCGTGCTGGACAAAATGGAGGTGGGACAGTTTTTCTCCGGATACTCCGGCTTTCCCTGTCATAATTCATTCCAGCAACACTGTCCAATATTTCATTTCATTTGTCACTCATCGATCATTGCCCCAGAGGGGAGCTTCGGCAGCCGGCACAATTCCTATTGTCGCCGCTAGATGGGGCTTTATTCATTCCATCCCTGATCCTGTCGAATGATAGGAAACAGGCTGTAGACTTGCGATGTACTTATTCTGATCATAAACCGATCATTTTTAATCTTTCCTGGGTTCTTTTTCAACAGCCATATTTTCCTTCGGAGAACATTCTTAGATTAGAGTAGATTCTCCTGGCACATAAATAAAAATTTAAACACATTTGAAATAAACGATAGGAATGAGATTGGCCGTCAAATTGTTCACCTCTATAATAAGGTCAATAATACACGGAGGTACTGTATGTCATTCGTATCGCCAGAAATTTCGCACACTTGCCTACGCTCAACAATGGTGCTGGTCACATTGTTAGCAATGGCAATGGCAGCAGATGTATTTTACCGCCAAGTAGCGGTCTTGCATATTGATGTGGGGTCCAGAACATCAATAATAATAATAATGATAATAATAATAATAATAATAATAATAATAATAATAATAATAATAATAATAATAATGTTCTGGACCGTCGTCAAATGTGCGGACCGCGCTGGAAACGGGTCCTGGATGGGCAGGCCCTAATGACTAAGAATGCAGTCCGGTCGCGGGTTCAGTACCGCCAAGACACCCAAGACGACACCACGCCTGATCTGAAGGCTTTGTTCCATATTGAAAATGCTTTTAGGAAAAGATGGCAAAGATTTAGGGACCCAGGTGACCGGGTGGTATACCTGGAACTAGCCCGGGAAGTACGAAATCGATTGCTGGAAATAAAGATTGAAAAATGGGAGGAAACTTGCCATAATGTATTAGAAAACGAGTCAGATCGCGAATTTTGGCGGATTCTCGCAGAAAACGATTCAGATCGCGAATTTCGGCTGATTATATATCTAAAACAACATTCAGTTATAAATTTCAGTATAATACCGTAGCGAAGCACGGGTATCTTGCTAGTTGGGAAATAAAATTAAAGAAGGTAATCATATTGTAACACGAGATAAGGATGATAAAATCAAGCCTTAGTTTTCAAAAGAAAAGTTTGACAAAGAATCCAAAAATTGCTAGAATTAATAAATAATAATAATTTTTATAAAATGACAGATATAGATAACATAATTAAAGATTTGTTATCTAAAAAGTAATTTGATGTTGAATCCAAAAATTATCAAAATAAATAAATAATATTTGTTATAATGTTTATAAAAGAAAGATGTAGATGATAAAATTAAAGATGTGCTACCTAAAAGAAATTTAATGATGAATTCAAAAAATTATCAGATTCTGTAGAAACTATAGCTGATAATTTAAAAAAAGAAGGATTTAGATGATAAAATTAAAGATTTGTTACCTAAAGAGAAATTTGATGATGAATCCAAAAGAATATTTGATTTAGTAAAATCTACTAATGATAATGTCTATGAAAACACGTGTAGGTAACAAAATTAAATATCTGTTACCCATAAAGAAATTTGAATATAAATTAAACTTATTCGAAAGGGTTTATAAAGAGATATATAGCAGAATTGAATGTATGTTACCTAGAAAAGAATTTGATGAAAATTTCAACGGTCTCTTGAGATCTATAAATTATAGTTTTGATATTAAGACGGTTGTAGATAACAAAATTAAGGATTTGTTACCTAAAAAGGAATTTGATGATGAATCCAAAAATGATCAAATTTTATAATAAAAGTAGATGGTGTTCAAAATTATAATCTGGTATGCTAAGGATTATTTTGGACTCAGGGAAAATATATTAAGAATTATTCTGAGGGTATTGAATATGGTGATGCAGTTAATTTGAAACCATTAGAAAAGTCACCAGTTCAAAAGATACAATATCTAAGGATGAGTTCAAAAAATATTATACAAAAGAAGAAATAGAATTTTTGTTTAAAGAACATTTAACAGCTATCGAACCAAAAAAAGATGAATTAAAAGAAAAGGTAGAGAAATGAGTAAGAAATGTGTTTGATAAAATTGAAATAAATAAGACCTTTTCAACAAAGGAAAATACTGAAATGGTGCAAAAAATTTTGTATGAAGTATATATAAGTATTTGTTTCAGTTATTGATACCAAAAATCCCAATCCAAAAATATATACAGGAGCTGGTTTATAAAAATTGTGCCCTATATAACTTAAAAGAGAAAAAGGACACTAGTATTACACATACAGATTTGAGTATATAATTTAAAATTCGTCCTTTACATAAATCAATTTTTAAAATTGGTGATAGTCTTAAGATCTTACTCAAGTGAAAGTTATTATTATTTTTGATGAAATAGTACTTGATGCAACTGAACATGATCCTGATGAATATATAATTTTAGTCAGTCATATTTTCTTCTAATGAATGCATGAACATATTTGGTGTTTGAAATGCAAAAATTACTGAAACAGTTCATCCTAATAGAATTACAACTAAAATGGATGAACCAGAATTGAACGTTTATGTTCAGAATGTAAAAGTAAAAAAAGCAAATTTGTAAAAAAATTAGAAAATTTAAATATTAATGAAGAAATAATAAATGAAATTCATAAACCCATAAAAAATCCAAGCCAAAAGTTATAAGTTATGATATCGATGATCTTTGGCAAGCCGATTTAGTAGAAATGGATTCTGGAAAATTTAAAGGTATATCTTAAATTATTAAAGGATATAAATATTTATTAACTGTTATAGTTTTTTCAAAATATTCATGGGCTGATCCTGTTGAAGATAAAACTGGTAAAATATTCTTACAGCTTTAAAAATTAATTTAGGATAGAATTAAAAAGTCTGCAAACTGATGAAGGTAAATAATATATTTTAAAAATTTCTGAATGAATGAAGAAATATAATATTAATCATTATTTAACTTATTCAGAATTAAAAGCTCGTGTTGTTGGAAGATTTAACAGAACATTAAAGGAGAAGACGATCGAACACTTTGATATTCTAGGCAATTATAAAAGGGTTGATATATTATCTAAATTAGTAGATAGTTACAATAATATAAAACTTAATTATAATAAAAATGAAACCAAAAGATGTTAATAAAGATGACAATAAACAAATTTTTAAGATATTTTAAATAAAGAAAAAATTCGCCACCGGGAATTCCCGGTAGCACAAATAAGCTAAAATATAAAATGGGTGATAAAGTTCGAACAAGTAAAATTAAAAAATATTTGAAAATTGTTATGCAGCAAATTGGTCCACAGAATTATTGGAAATAAAACACGTTTTGCTAACTAATCCGATTATATATGCGTTAAAGTATATAAATAATGAAGACGTAAAAGGAATATTTTATGAATTAGAGTTACAGAAAACAAAATACCTAGATATATATAGTGCTGAAAAATTTTAAGGAAGAAAGTTAATAAAGTTTACGTTAAATAGTTAGGATTTGATAATTCACATAATAGTTGGGTTTATAAAAATTATAAAGTAATTATTTAGAATAATTTTCAGTGACTCAGAATCCCGGGACTGAAATACCATAAGAAATAAAGTGATTTTTAATGCTCTGTTTTAATATTCTTTTTTTTTTCTCCTACAAAAATATCTTCGTCTAAACTGGTTTCAATATATTTTTGTGAGAAATTATTGGTAACCTTCCTTTCATTAAATTAGATAGATTTACCGAGTTTGGTTTTCTGATTCTTAAAATTTTTTCCATTTCTGGATAATCTTCTTGTAATTCATTCAATCTAGAATTTACAGAATTAGTTTGAGTTCTTATAACATAATATGGATATTCCCACATATGATTTGCCTTGATTAAAAAAATTCATTGTGTTTACCTTGATTATTGGTCGGAGAAGTAGCATGATTGTCAATCATTTCATTTTCGCATGAATTATATTCCGTTGAATGTGGATACCATCGAAAGCAGCATCGTTGAATCTGTCTAACCACTGAATTGTGATATCCTTACTTTCTAGTTGATCTTCTGGGTATTTCGTTCGTTTATTCTGCATTTATATTTCTTTCTTGAGTTTATACTCACCATATTTTCTAATTGATGGTAAAACTTCTTCAGGAACCAAATCTGTAAACTTTTCAGCTATTGGCATTTTAGATCTAAGTATAAGTTTTTAAAGAGCCGATTCATTCATAAAAATAGTGTTTGGCTGCATATTATAAAGAAATTCCCTATACATTTTTGTGTCAGTTTTGTCTGTATTATCATAAAAGGCATGTCTTGGGTCTTTATATTCTAAAATTCCAGCAATATCTGTTCCTTGAAACCAAGTATTATTTTTTATCAGTTAACATAAATACGTGCTTTCCATTGTAAACAAATGTGTTATTAATTAGATCTACAATTCCTTCCATTCATTAGGAATGAACTTTTAAAATCCTGGAATTTTAACATCATAAAAAATTTAAAATATCTTAAAATTGTTTCAAAACAGTTATTTTCTATCGTGTCCCAGTTACAACATCATTAATTACAGTAATTAAATATTCGTCTGTGTAATTATATATATTATTATCCATATGATAATGATGATTATCAGTTTTATAATACTCCGACACATTGGGCAAAAATCATGGGCTTTTTACCATTCGTCAACGCACTCTTTATGAGAAACATGATCACAGTTTGTTTTTACAAACATGTGATTCTGTTCGATTAAACATATACAACAGTCTAGTTCTGAAGTGGCATCTGATGATAAAATGTTGTAAGGAGTTTTTATCTCTTGTATAAACGCATGGGATAATTTCTGATTTGTAAAAATCAACTTCCAGCTAACATTATCTTTAAATTCAAGAATGAAAATTTTTGATAATTTATGGACTACAGATATACAATTCTAATTTACTTTATATATAAATTCTCTTATAAAACCTTCTGATAACTTTCGATATTCAAAAATATCAAACCAATAAAGTTTATCTTTAAATTCATCCATAAAATCTTCATATAAGTTTTGATATACAGAAATGTAACCCCAACCAATCTTGTCTTTGAACTCACGCATAAAATCTTCGGATAATTTCTGATATTCTGAAATGTGACACCAATCAAGTTTACCTTGAAATTCTCTGATAAAATCTTCTCACACTTTATATTTACCAGAAATATATTTTCGATTGCTCTTTTTTTTTCATTGCTAACAACCTCTCGAAGCTGAAGGTCATCGTACAAAATTTATCAGATTTCTTAATGGTGTATTTCTAACTAATTTTGCTATCGACTCTTCCATTTATTACAGATGAACTTTTGAAAATCCTGCAATTTTTCATTACCTCTTAATCGATATAATTTTCAGTTTATGTTGATAAAAATTTTCATATATAAATGGAAGTTGAACTGAAACAAAAAAGAGTCTCTGAATTAAAAAACATTTCCAAACAAAAGAAATACAAAGGTTATTCTAAGTTAAGAAAGGATTAATTAATTAATCTTATATTACAAAAATCTAATCAAACAGAAGAACATTAAGTGATAAGAATAAGAGAATTAAGACGTTTAAGTCAGTATAAAGTTAAAAATTACTATAATATGAAAAATCTGATCTCGTTAATGCATAAGATAAAAAATGTTAGAACCTCCACAAATAAACAAGAAGAAGATCAAAAAAAGAAGTTCACGAGTATTTTCTACTTTTATCAATAATTAAAAAGTAAAATGGCTACTTTAAAAAAATTATTAAAAAGATCGCTGACTATATAAAATAATGAATAATTTTCAAATCAAGGAAACTAAAAGGAATACTAAAATATGGAATGACTTTATAGGTAAAATTGAAATAAAGAACCTATTACATGAAAACATTTTTGGGCAGATGAGGCAGATGTAAAAATTGCAGTGTTTTAAAAAGTTCATACCTACAGTCCAGCCGCTGGCTGTCCAGCCCTGAGAGATTGTGATGAAAAGAAAAAATAAGTGTAGAGAAGAGTATTGCCAACCTGCGCGATTTGAAACTATACATGTAACATTCAAAACGCTATTATGAATTTACAATGTGTCGTATGATTTTAATATTAAATCATTGAAACCTACACCCCTCGTCGATTTGATATTATTGTTTTATTTAAAGTTATTTTACCACAAAGAATACTAAGAGTTCTGCTAGTGGTAGAATAATCGTCACGGTTTGCAATGCTTGACGTCACTGGCGCGTCAGATTTAAGATTTAACAGCAAGCACCAATCACCGTTCATGTCGCCATGACTCTCTTGTACTGCTAGTGCGGTGATGTCACTTCTTTGAAGAGAAACACGTGGCCTCAGTTCCTCGCTAGCCTGCATGAAGTGCATGCATTCACTGTTTGTGTAAGCCGTTGGTTTTTGTTATTTTGACATGGCCAGTGGATCATCGGAAACGACTAAGAAAAAAATCAGTTGTTATAAGAGCCAAAGCCGTGAATTTATATACCGGCTACGTGAATATTTTGAGAAAGAGCGCGATAACGGTGGGCCTCTTCTTCCTGTTACAAAAGTGGTGGATCGAGTTTGTGACGCTTTAAAAGTTGGTACGACAACTGTGAAAAGTGTTACAAAAGAAGTGTCCAGTGGATCTTAATACACCCCCTGAAGTGCTGCGTACTCATGAAAAACGAAGACCAAGACATTGTCCCAAGACATCACTAGATGCATTTCAAAAGTATGCGATAAGGCAACACATTTATAGTTATTACAAGAGGAGGGAATTTCCCACGCGTGAAATTATAGTACGTGAACTTTTTCTTGAGCAATAGTTCCCATTCAACACTATAAAGTTCAGGGCTCAAGAAATGTTTCGCGTACTATAATTGACCCTTTGAAAGAATCTCGCTTATTTAGTGGAGGAAAGACCAGTTTAAGTAAAATACTGAGAGAACTTGGCTTTCGTTTGAAGAAATTTTCAGGGAGAAAAGCTGCGATGGAGAGAAGTGAAACTCTAGCATGGCGAGGTAGATTTTTGAGGGAAATCCTGAAGAATAGTCCTGACAGAGTGGTGTGGTTAGATGAAACGTGGGTAAATGCCGGACATTCTAAAATGGTGGTCTGGACAGATGAAACCGTAGCGGCGACTTTCAAAGCACCTACTGGGAAGGGAAGTAGGCTTATTTTGCTTCGTGCAGGTGGCGTTAATGGATTTGTTCCGGGAGCTATGGCTCTTTTCACATCAAAGAGCACTCGTGATTATCAAGAAGAAATGAATGGGATAACTTTCACAACGTGGTTTAAAAATTCTTTGCTACCAAACATAAGTCCCAATTCCGTAATTGTTATGGACAAAGCCCCTATCACTCTGTGCACCTAAACAAAGCACCGACAATGAAAGACAGAAAAGATATCATTCTTCAGTGGTTGGTG
Organism: Anabrus simplex; assembly: GCF_040414725.1. Classification (NCBI taxonomy): domain Eukaryota; kingdom Metazoa; phylum Arthropoda; class Insecta; order Orthoptera; family Tettigoniidae; genus Anabrus; species Anabrus simplex. Next base: position 101,801,337 of record NC_090275.1, read on the forward strand.
GGAAATAATGTACCGGGGATATCTGCAGAAATGACAAAGGCAGAGCTGCTACAAAGTGTAAAACTCCATAAGCCTAGATTTTGCACCTACGGAAGTGGACTCCATCGCTACGGCTCAGGGTCATAGGGTAATTAGGCTTCCTTCTTACCACTGCCACGTTAACCCAATCGAGTTAATTTTGGCACAAGTTAAAGGACATGTTGCCGAAAATAACAATCCTTCCGTCTGATTGACGTTGAACGTTTCGTACACGAGACAGTCAAACTTGTTACAACGGATAAGTGGAAAAGTGTTGTGAGTCACACCTGGGAAGATCTACACAAGACAAAGCAAGCTGATGGAATTGTTGAATATCGTGTGGGAGAAATTATTTCTCTGGATGAGGATGATAGCAGTGACTCCAGTGACATTAGTGACAAGGAAGAAGACACCGATATTTTCGGAGAGTGTGGCGTATTCCCTTTGGATTAGTCCCTGTGAGTACATAATTTAATTCATTTCATTACAATATTTTATTATTTCGGCACTACTATTCTATGAGCATGTTGAAGTTTATTGTAACAACGATGTTTTTATTGCCACGTTGATACTATTTTCAGTTCTTTATCCTGACTTATTAAAATTACGGTGATACTATTCACACAGTTCGGTTTTCATTTATTTTATATTACGTCCATAGCCTACTGTTTTTGAGTTACAGTTATTCTATTCTCTGAGTGTGCTTAATTTTGACTGTAATGTTTTGTTATTATCCTTACACCGTTCTTGGAATATGCGTAACTTCGACTGGACTGTTTTGTTATTATATTTATGCTGTTCTTGGAGTGCAGCTAATTTTAATTGGAACGTTTTATTATTATGATTACACTAGTGTTGGTTTTCAATATATTAGAGGTAATTTTCACACATTTCCGTACGCATTTCCGTCGCATTAACACAGAATCTGATATACGTATACGTGAAATATTTTAGGTGTGTGTGTTTGTTTATATCGTATGGTTGAAAATCGGCAACACTGTCTGAGAAACGTCAGGGCCGGACAGCCAGCTGCTCGAATTTAATAAATGGATAACGGTTTTGAATATTGTCAGATCCGTGGAAGCTCTAGTATATTTGATAATCGATGTTATAGTTGCTATCCACCAAAAGTAAATCCTCTTAACAAATATAATTCTAGACAGAAACGTTGTCATATATACTAGTTAGAATTAATAGATAAACCTTATGATAGAATAAAAATTGAAGAAGTATTTGAAACCTTTAGTGATGCTTATAGAAAAAAGCTTTACCTTAACATTTTTTATTGAAAAGATAGCTGATTTATTAGATATTAAGCATAATATTAATATAATTAACTTTCAAAGAAGTATTGAGTTATGGAATTGTTTTTGGAGATGAACCTTTAGAGATAATTGAAAAGAGAAACCTGAATAAGGAATATATTTTAAATCAGTTTAAAGTGGTGTAAGATGGTTCTAAAATGGAACTGTTGAATTCTTGATGAAAATGGTTCGTTTCTCATCAGATTTTAACCCATTATAGGGGTTCAAATTTGCAAGGGTTTTAAGATTTTTTAAAAGAATCAAAATGAAAAATTAACATTTTTTAGACATATTGCTGAGAGACGTTCATAATACTCATGATTTAATAGAAGTGTGTGAAGATTTTTAAATTTTGTAATGGAAAAATTTGAAGGATTTTATAAAGTTTATTCCATAAAAATTGCAAGCTGATTTCAAGAAAAGTACTCTAAACTTATGAAAGTTGATTTGATTAAAATCATAATAGAAAAATTCATTTCAGAAAATAAGAAACTGATAAACAACTTCATGAAACATATATAAAAGGCTATCTTAAATTTACAAAAGCTAATTTCATCGAGCACATTTTAGATAAAATTGAAGCAAAACCTTCATTTTTGAAAATTAATAATCAACAGTATAATTTAAAAGCAAAAAGGAACAAGATAGATTTATTAACAATTTTTAAGGGTTATGATTTCAGTAATAGAAATACAAGAATCAATAGAAAAGCATGAGCATTCGAATCAATAATACAAACATTTGAAGTTAATAATGTTGATAATATTGTAGAACCAGGATCATTTTTTAATCAAATTAAAGATATTGTTATTAATAAAGTCAAAAATCTTTTAATACAGTACCGGAAAGATATTTAAAAGTCAGTATTAGATTTCATTTTAGTTCTATAAGGCATGAAGGAATACACGATTTTATGTTTTAAAAACGAAGTTATATTAAGGTCAACTGATTTAGAAGAATATTATCAAAGAGATGCAGACAAACTATTAATGGAAGGAAGAGAATCTGGTTGGGCTTTATAATCTATAAATAATTTAGAATTGCGTATTAATAAACATAACCAAATTTATGGTTCTTCATTTACCTAAACAAATTAAAAATAAGGAAGCTATTATTAATGTTAAAAATAAGGAAAGAAGTTTTCTATAAGCAATAAAATCTGCGTTATACCAGCCAGAAATCACGTTGTTAGACTTAGTAATTATACACATAAATTTCCAAAATTAGATTCAATTTTTGGAAAAGAAAGAAATGAGTTTGCTGTAGAGATATAAAAAATAGAAGAATGAGAAGAAATGAAATATATCTATCAACGTTTATGCCTATGATGAAAAAATTGTTGTATATCAATTTTATCATACTATAAATAAACAAGAAAAACATGTTAATTTTCTTTTGATTAAAACCAAAAATGCCCGTTATTGTTGGATTAAAGATTTAATCATCATCATCATCTGCACTTTCCAGCTGTTGGCCGGGTCTTCTTGGAACATAAGCCTCTGCAGCTCCTCTTGTCCTCCCACCATTTCACCCTAGACACTCTTGCCCAGTCCTCACCCCTCCTCTGTACACACTCTTCCACTCCATTTATCTACCTGTCTCTTGGTCTTCCTCTTGGTCGTTTACCTGTTAACTTCTTTTCGTGCATCCTCCTCGGTATCCTTCCCTCTGTCATTCTATTCATGTGTCCATACCATCTAAGTCTAGATACCTCTATCCTATTTTGTAGTGGCTCTTTTTTACTAAATCTCGAACCTTCCAATTTCTCATCTTATCCAATCTTGTCACTCCTATCCTGCTACTCAGAACTTTCATTACACTTTCCTGTATTCTATTCAAGCCTCATTACCCAAGTCTCAGCTGCGTACGTCAGAATAGGTATATAGTACATCGTGTATATAGTCCTTTTGCTTCTCTGAAGGACATCCTTGCTCCAAACCAGGCTTATGACACTTTTCAGGAATGCTCCTGCATGTCTTCCACGCTCGATTATTTCCTTATCATTTCTTCCACTTCCCTCTATGATACTTCCCAAGTACTTGAAACTCTCTACCTTCCTAAGCTGTTACCCTCCAAGCAATTTCCCTCTCATAGGTCTCTCTTTCTCTCTAGTTGTGATCACTATCTCGCACTTATGGGCATTACGTTTCATTCCATATTGTTCTACCTCATCTACCCAAGCATCTGACTGTTCCCGGATACCCTCTTCCTTTTCTCCCCAGACTAACAGGTCATCTGCAAACATCACTTTCATTTCTCCTTCTCCAGGTTTCCTTAGCACTTTTGTCATTATCTCGTCCATAGTTACTACGAAGAGCAAAGCTGACAGAGCTCTTCCTTGTTTTAATCCACCTTTTTGCTCCAACCAGCCTGTTCACTCTCCTCCTATTTTCACACAACTGACACTCCCTTTGTACATCTCCTTCACTATTTCTACGGTCTGTTCCTCTACACCTTTTCTCTGTAAGGTATTCCATGCCTTGTTTGTACACACACCATCATAAGGCTTAACAAAGTCCACGAAGGCCATCACAATATACTTACGCAATTCGTAATGACGCTCTTGTAGCTGTCTTACTGCGAATATAAGGTCTACTGTAGACCTTCGTGATCTGAAGCCATACTGTTCTCCTCTCAACCTTTCTTCCAACCTCTTTCTGATTCTATTCTCCAGAATCTTCTCAAAGACATTTGCACAGTGGCATATCAATGTGACTTCCCTACAGTTCTTAAACTCGTTTCTATTCCCCTTCTTGAAAATGGGTATGATTACCCCCATTCTTCCAATCTTCAGGGGGTCTTCCTTTCGTTCCATACTACTATTTTCAACACATGATAAAGCCACTGTTTCCCTATCTCTCCTGCTGCCTTCACCATCTCAATACTCACTTCATCTAACCCTGGGACTTTCCCTTATTTCATCTTGTCCAGTGTTAGCTCCACTTCTACCCATGTTAAGTCTTTTTTTTTCCTTCCACCCTTCTTGCACTTTAATCCTCAGTCCATCCTTCTGGATTTAAGAAAACTTCAAAATACTGCTTCCACATTACTTTGAGATTCTCCATTTCCTGCACTTCATTTCCATTTTCTCTTATCATTATAACATCTCCCCTCATGCCTTTCATCTTACTCTTGACCATTCCATACATTACTTTTTTATTTCCCTTGCTATCCTCTTCTATCATGCTTGTCCACTTTTCGGTCCATTATTTCTTCACCGCTGTTACAAACCTTTTTGGCTTCTTCCTTTTTGGTCTTATAATCTTGTCTTGTCTCCGTTGTCCTCTGTTGAAACCACACTCTGAAAGCTTTATTCTTCTCCCTAACTGCCGCCTTGACTCTGTCGTTACACCATGGGTTCTCCTTGCATCTTTTCCTGGCACTAGTTCTCCCACACACTTGCTCTGCAGTTTTTACTAGTGTCCTCTTTAAACTTTTCCATTCTTCCGCTCCTGTTTTTTTATCGTCCGTTGGTAAGTTCAATCTTGTTTTTTTCCTGGTAATCTTCCCTGGTTTCCTTTTCCTTCAGTTTCCATATTTTGATACGTCTTTCCTGCTTCTCTGTTACCTTTCTTTCCGTCATTGTTCTCAGTTTCATTACCAGTAGTCTGTAGTCACTATCTAGGGCCTCTGATAGTATTACCCTTACATCTATAACATTCCTCTTCATCTCCCAGTCGTAGATCATGTAATCTACAATGGATTTCCTAGACCAATCACTGCTATTCCACATTATCTTATGGCTTTCTCTCTTTTTGGACAACCAGTTTCCGACCATCAGCCCATTACTTCTGCACAAATCCTGTAGTCCTTCTCCTTCCTTATTCCTATTTCCCCATCGTTCCGCTCAAAGCACGTTCTCATAACCCTTCCTTTCCATTCCTACATGGGCATTCAAGCCCCCATTACCACTCTCTCTTTCATTCAATTGCCTCTCCAATTCTTTCTCAAAGTCATCTTTCTCTTGTTGCGTGCATCCTGCATGTGGAGCATACACTTGTACAATTTCCCATGTTTTTTCCTTTGACTGTTATTTTTTACTTTTATCAACCTGTCATTTATCCCTTTTACTTCCTCTTTCAATCCATTTCTTACTACCACTCCTACTTCATTTCGCTTTCCCTCATCATTTCCTATCCAGTACAACCATAAACCATTCCCCAGCTCTCTCTTACCCTCACACCTCCACTTGGACTCTGCCAGCACTCGTATATCCATTTTACTTCTTTCCATTAAGTCTACGACCTCTTCTACTTTTCCGGTCAATGTATATCGAGTGTGCCAATTCGTAATCCTGTTCCTCGCCAGGGTCGTCGTCTGTTACATCCGTCCGGCTTATCGTTCCTTGTTTCCTTGAAAGCGAGTTAATATCCATCACCGGCTTGCTAGGCCTGTCGTGACTTCACCAGAGCCCCGTTAGCCGCCATCTTTTTCAGGATTCCTGTAGGGCCTTCACAGCTACCGTAGCGGTCCCGGGGCACCCACAGCCCCCACTGTACTCCCCCCCCCCCCCACCAGACTATTCCCTACTTGATCACGTTGCCCATCACCCACGACGTGGACGAGTGGTTGGACTTGTTAAATTCAAGTCAAACAAATAAGCTTGAACATGTGATGATTATATGTGATAGATGTTCAAGGTTTTATAATTCTCAAGAAAAATTAGATGAACAAGAAAACGATTGCAAAGAACAAAAACAAGTAAAAATAGATATACCTAATGAAGATGAAGAAATAAGATTTAAAAATTTAATCATTCGCTTAGAGTACCATTTTAATTGGAGCGGATTTTGAGTGTTTATTGACAGATATTATTAAAAGATATTAGTGCTTGTCAGCCAAATTCTGAAAGATCGTGTAGGTACTAATGAATATAAAAATATAAGACCATTTTTTAGTTATACAAAATATGCTAATGGTGATTTTAAACATCCAGTTGAACATGTTGATAAAGATCGTCCTAAAATTTGTAGAAATGTTTATAAAAAAATCACAAGACATTTAGAAATTATCTAAAGAAAATAAATCAATAATAATAACAAAAGAAGATGAAATGAATTTCATAAATTTCAAAACTTGTTTTATCTGTGAAAATGGAATTGATACATTACCTTGGGTCCATTATAAAAGAAAAGAAATTGAATAGAAGTTTTATGCACATAAATGAATCATTATATAGGTACGAAAAGCGCCTTCCTTCACTTTCATATAGGTATGAAAAGCACTGCACTATACTATCAACTACCATGTTTCGGCTACCTCTCATTTTTCCGGATTTCTAAAAATGTTGATAATGGACCCAGGTCGGCTTTTAAAAAAATATTATTTTTATTACTTCTCTAAAAAAATTTATGACTTTTTATTTTATATAAATATTAACTTTTGATACTTTTCCCTAAAATGGGTGATTTTGGGGGAAAGGATATGAAATTTTGAGAAAAATACGCAAAATTATGTGTGAATGGTTAAAAGTTGATGTTGGTTCAGAACCGGCGATTAGTACTTACTGCCAACCCAAGGATTGTTCACAAATCTGTGCAGCAAAACCATCCTCCTACGTCAATATCTCTAAACTACAGCCCTGCACTGTGCATGCCATGTGTCGAACTAGATGGGAACACTGACGCCTGTCATCTGCCACAATATTCGAGAGCAAGCTGAATGGCTTATCAATAAGGTAACGAGGTAGGTACATTGTAAAAACGCAACATTTAAACTTAATTATACTGAACAAGAAACAGTCGCACGCATCTTACCTACGATTATGATGGTATTTAACGCTCACATCAGAAGTATGGAACTCACTGCGCTCATTTCACAAACATAATCTCGTCGTAATCAGCCACAATCTTCGACGATTCAATGATCCGAGTACGCTACGACTACCGTAGCTGAGGCCGCAATCCTGGACGACACAGAGAGTTACGGTCAAGGATTTGGCGTCACTCTACCGAGGCCGTGATGGTTCTCCCCCGGTTTTGATTCCCGGCCAGATCAGTGATTTTACCTGATTATGAGGGTTGCTTCGAGGCCCACTCACCCTCCGTGATTAGGAGCTATCTGACGGTGAGGTAGCGACTCCGGTTATAGAAAATCATAAATAACGGCCGAGAGGACTCGTCGTGATAACCACTCGAGACCTCATAATCTGCAGGCCTCCGTGATGTGCAGCGGTCGCTTTGTAGGCCAAGGCCCTTCGGAGCTCTTGCGCCATGGGTTTACGTTTTCATTGCTCACCACGCCTCCCCTGAAATTCTCCAACGCTTCCCTAGAGTGTATAAAATGTAGAAATGGCAACTTAAACCCTGCATAGTGAACATGTTTATGTCTGATGGCCGGGGGCCATTCAAAAATTTGTGTAACGCTACAAAATATGTGAAGGAAGTGATGTCACATCAGTCGTTACCTAGGTCTTGATCGCCAAAGATGCTGCGGCTGTGGATTTGTATAAATAGACCGTGTTGAAATAGAAATTCTACCATCAGTGACATCATATCAGTCGTTACCGGAGGCCTTGGTCGCCAAAGATGCTGCGCCTGTGGATTTGTATAAATAGACCGTGTTGAAATAGAAATTCTACCATCAGTGACATCATATCAGTCGTTACCGTAGGTCTTGGTCGGCAAAGATGCTGCGGCTGTGGATTTGTATAAATAGACCGTGTTGAAATAGAAATTGTACCGTCAGTGACGTCACATTAGTCGTTATCGTAGGCCTTGGTCACCAAAGTTGCTCTGTGAAATGATGCAAATAAATAGTTCGTTATTTATATAAAAGTTTCATTTGTTGAAAGACATATTCATGACCATTAGCTTTTCGCAAAAGGATAATTTTCTGTTTTGTAACACTTTATGTACTGGAATTGAGTCGTTTCCATATTAATGATAATATACATCATGAAATTTTACTGACCCGATCTTTGATCCAGAACAGAGTTCCTTATTAAAACTACTCCACACTAAGTGTACTGGCAAATGAAAATTTTAAACTGTACTGGGATCGAACAATACAAACAGATAAAACATCTCTGAGTAATATACTAGGCATAAGATTAACAGGCAAAAAGAATCAACACACACACCTCATTGACATCGCTATCCCAAATGACCACAGTATGAAATAGATTTTTTTTTAGCTATTTGCTTTACGTCGCACCGACATAGATAGGTCTTATAGCGATGATGGGAGAGGAAAGGTCTAGGAATGGGAAGGAAGCGGACGTGGCCTTAATTAAGGTACAGCCCCAGCATCTGTCTGATGTGAAAAGTGGAAACCACGGAAAACCATCTTCAGGGCTACCGAGAGTCGAGTTCGAACCCACTATCTACCGGATGCGCCCCTAACCGCACAGCCAACTCGCCCGGTAATATGAAAATGGGGGACCAAAACGGATCACTTTCAAAGAGTAGAAAGAGAGAGATAGAGAGATGGGGGGAGGGGAGAGAAAGATGTGAGACGAAAGAATACAGAGGTTCGGGGAGGAAGAACAAAGAAAGGTCTTAAGTTCTATGTGATCTATAGCTGTCCTAGTATGGCCCACAATCAAACAGGCCAAATATCGGATGTTATATGTGTCTTAAGAAACATAGCAATAATATATAATTTAAAAACTTCGAAATATTTGAATGTTCCATACCTATGGAGAGAAGTAAGATGGTCTTCATTCTTGGCGGTGGAATTGCGCACTTGTATCGGACACCACAGTATACTGTGTTTTATAAGGGAAACTAGTGCGTGCTGTGATAAAAGAAATGTAATGTTATCTAAGGCAGGTGACATTACAATATTTATATCACCAATAATATGACACATATAACTGCTGAAATGATGTTCTAAAAACATTATTTTGATAAGTACGCTTTTATTGCAATTCCAATAGGCACGTGTAGCTCGTAAAGATTTCTCAGCCGAAAGATCAGTTAAATATTCTGTTTATATATCACCAAAGTCGTTCTCTGCTCTCCTAAAGTGGGATGGAAAAGAAATTACATTTACCGGGTGTAAACTTAACGAATATAGATTTGTGAATGTTGCGTTCTTTCTGTTCAGAGACCATGGGTTCAATTTCAGTTCCAAGAGGAAGATTTATTCACGTCTGATTAAATACTTTGGCTAGGAAGTGGGTGCTTCTGTCCATCCTGATACAGACACAGACATACAAAACCAAACATATTCCATCACACAGGAGGGGGCTTCATCCCCGTGTAGTTTCGACTCCAATTAAGTAGGAAAAGTGCAAGAAAGAAACAGAAAGGTATTACAATATTGTGTTTATACGATGAATTTTTTTAAGAAGAATTAGGAAGCAATTGTTCTCAATGTCGACTCACTTGTTATGACCATTAAGAAACTCAGTCTACATTCTACCACATACCACATCGCTTGCTTGCTCCCTCTCTGCACCGTGAACACTGTGAAATGCCCACCCCTACCAGAAATTATCCCTTGTTCCCCTAGCAAAATGGTCGTCTTGGTAAGTTCAGAGCAAGGCAAGCAAGGCGAACTTTGACCAGACCAGAGCTGTAGTAAGTAAGAGGTAGCACTTCCAAATCTATGTTAAAGTATCAGTAAGATTCTTCTAATATTCATCCAGTACATCACACTGACACATAATATCACTACTGTATATGCGGATGTTTAAATAAGATCCGATTGATCATGTGGTTGTTCTTGTATAACGAAATATGTCATTCTGATGTTAATATGTTCTTTCACAGGTTCTTTTTGAAACTATATTATTATGTGTTTTGACAGGCTGAAAAATCGAGGGTTATACAAAACTTTCAAGATTATGAAATAAGAACATAGCCTAGAACATTCTAGTAGAACATAGGATTGACTTTCCTAACGTAGTAACACAATGCACATTTCTCAGAGTAGTCCCTATTAGATGTAGCTATCTTGGGATGTAAGACAGGGAAAATCCTTTTAAAAACAAAGGAACGGGAATATCAAAGTATACCAATTATGTCAGCTGTTATGACCTACAATAATCCATTAAGTTTCTGTCTGTGCTCTGTTTACTTGGAAAAATTATTGAAAACTCAGTCATAGTTCATCCCACACGAACCCGTTTCCCTGCTGGCCAGGTGGTGTGAAACCGAAAATGGAAATAACTTGGAAGAAGTTAGAAGGCGACAGATTAAATTTTCCGCCCCAACGTATGATATTATTACAATTATCATAACCATCATTTTATATATATATACTGAATATGTATAAGTAAGAGTTGTACCTCCCCATTCCTCAGAATTAAAAGAATAATGGTATTTCTGTGTCGGTCGCGTCCTCAGTAAGAAGGAAATACAATTGTAGATTTTCCATCTTCTCTCATAGTGTGCGCGAATCACGAGAGAATGAACAGAATTTGATCAAAATCGGTTTACAAAGTCACTGTAATTTACGCTATAAATAATTTGATACATGCTGGGTGAAATGGCAGTTTAAGGAAAGGCCTAAAAGGTAATTCATAAATGTTTATGTTATTATTAATTCTATGGATATATATCATAAATAACAAAAGTTATAGATACTGCGATTAATGATCACTCAGGTCTAATACAACTTAACCGTGTCGGTTGTGATAACAGAGATATTCCTGAAAATAGATGTTAATATTAACGCCAAGCCACGAGAAAATAGTTGAAAGAGTTAATAAAAATCGATATATATATAAAGTCGGAGAATAAGGCTATACAGTCTGGGCTATAAATAATTTGACTACGCCACGTGAAACGGTAGTTTAGGAGAAGGCCAAAATTTAATTTGACCGAAGGAGTTGGCGGTGTGGTAAAGGTCATGCAGCTCTGAATTTGTATTGGTAGACAGTGGGTTCGAACTCCGCTATCGGCACGCCTTGTGATGGTTTTCGGTGGTTTTCCCTTCTCACACCGGGCAAATGCTGGGGCTGTACCTTAGCCCTCCCCATCCTACTCCACCTCGATTATTCCAAGTTAAACAATTGGAAATAAATAAAATTGAAAGCGGAATGTTCCAGTCATTTAAACTCGCACCTCTTATAATTGTATTATTAAAATCGTGGTGTGCCTCTACTTCTCTTACCCTTCAAGGCCAAATCCATTAGTCGCATAGGTAACCACACCTCACGTGACCGCACAAACGGAGGTGGGTGCATCAATCCTGTTTGTTTCTAACTTAGGCTTCATTTCCTCATTATGAGTGTCCTCCAACCATTATTCTCACTTGGTTGTACTTTTATATTTCCTACTTCTAACTAACTTATGAATTAGAAATAGTGAGTCAACCCAGCTTTCACTCCCGTACAGATTTTCGGCCCAAGTAAATATAGTTTCGTCCGATAGACAGGCAGCCGTGTGTTTGCAATTTGAAATTATGTAATCTTAATACGTAGACTTTCACGGCCACTAAATGACATTATGATAATTATTTGGGGATATTAGGTCGTGTAATAATAAATAAATACCAGCTGACGCGTTTCAATCCAGGCCCTGGAATGAACAATATTTCTAACAGGGTCTCTCTATCTTGAGTCTGGGTACTATGGAGTGACCGTAGCCATTTTGCTTTGTTGTTGATCTGAAGACGATCCTGGTCGCAAGATTGAAACGGGTCAGCTGGTATTTATTTATTATTACACGACCTAATATCCCCAAATAATTATCATAATGAAATTATGTAAATTTGAAAAGGAATACCAATAAAGACATATCTTCAGGATTTAATATAACCCAGATTTTAAACGTTACAGACTTTAACATGCCTTTTTAGACACCGAAGTTTGATGTACTACTATGGTTCGAAATTCAAATTCCTATTGCTTTTTAGGATGACCAATTAAAAAATAACGCAAGTCATAAATGTAATTTCTCACTGACTTTTGAGTAGGTTCTAAGCTTTTACCCTCCTTCAAGCTTTCTTGTTAGAAATTTGAGTTCAGTTTTGTGTAGGAAACTTCCACACTGGTAGACATACTTTCACCGAACTTCGAAAATCGCGGGCTGTAAACAAGTCAGTGATCGACTTCATATCACTATCCTTACAGCATTTGCTACGCTGAGAAACCATGGTAACTTATCTGGTGCAAGCGCAAGTTGAGACAGACAGACAGACAGACAGACAGACAGACAGACAGACAGACAGACAGACAGACAGACAGACAGACAGACAGACAGACAGACAGACAGACAGACAGACAGACAGACAGACAGACAGACATCATTTCATGTGTATATGGAAGATATGCCAGTAGTTGGAATTCCTCACCAGAATGTTTGCCACTGAAGAATGTTCCTTCATACCAGATGCAGTATTATATTTAGTTTAACATTCACGTGGGGAGTGTTGAAAATCCCCACCATATTGTTCACATAGGCTACACATTGAAGGGCGGTTCTACTTAACCGCATGTGCAGGAATTGCCGGTTGGATAGGTTTTCCGCCTCAAAAAAAAAATTAAAAAAATGTGGCACACAACCTTGAAACCAAGGGTAGACCTCATTTATAGGATTATTGTGACTAAGTTCTAGGTTTGTTCGACAGCCCGTGTCTACTGGCTGGGGAACCTGTGAAGAGATTCAGTCAAACAACTGTTTCGTTATCGCGCGCGGCCACAAACCGAACTAAGATGGCCAAAACGATCGCCAACGTTCGATATCTTATAAGGCACTAGAAGGAGAAGAAGCGCTAAGTCGTGCTGTAAAACGGATTGCGTGACCCCAACGTTTTCTTTTTCAAGATCCACAACTTTCGTCCTATGACCAGGACAGATTTTTCTAATATTTTCTCACATTTTAACAGTTATTACTAGCTTCATAAAGTACACAAGTACAGTCGTCAAACTTGACAGACAACTCGAAATTACAAGGATCTACAATTCTGGTCCTATGACTGTTTGTCGTGTGTCAGTATGTTATATCATAAACTGAGCAAAAACTTGTATTTCGTGTGATGTTTGTACAATATTCACACACTCTTTATGTTTTTCATGTTTACAGGGAAGGTAAAGAGGGCGTGATTATCTCACTGCCTTCCTACCCAGATGGTCTAGGTTCGAGGTCCGATCGATCCTGGGTTGAGATGTTCATCTCAAAGATCACGTGGTGTCAGCAAGGGCATCCGGTCTTATACCCCCGCCAATAAAATAGCCTGGTAGGCTCGAGCGAACCCATACATAAGTGGGACAAGCTAAAGAAAGGTTTTAGCAGGGCAGGTAGAAACATCAGAATTGGCAGGCTTATCTCAGATACTATGTCAATACGCTTGCCAAATTTCATAATACTCTCTGCCCTACAAGTGTGTAAAAAATTAATAATCTTTGGCGAAGGTACAAAACTCACTTGCAGTCAAAGAAATTATTGTAGCTAGACGTGTGTAACCAGTGGAGATACAGCAGAACGTCATGGGAACACATTTTAGATCTTACAAAATCCCGTCTGGGCTACTTTTAAAATGGCATCTGCTCTATTAATATTTAGGGGGTAAAAGGTAAACATATGAATTTTTTTCGAACATTTCGTTCGATTACAGGTAATATATACGTTACCTAAATTTTAAATTTCCGGCTCATACGAAAGTGTATGGACATAAATATCAGTGAATCAGCCATCTGGGTTTATTAATAGTTTTTACGATTTTACAGGTCATAACAAAGCGAGAATTAAGTGAAGACATGTTTTACTTGGCCTTCATACATAATATGTTCTTGTCCATTAACTTTACAACGTACCATTAAGAAATGCATGTGATAAATAAGTACTCCAACGTACCGAGTAATAATAATAATAATCGCATGGCCTCACTTACCGTGTTGTGTAGGCATTTCTTTTGACAGCATTTATGCCACTAGCGTAGCGGTTTTAATATTCCCCTCTTCTCTATCAGATGAAAGAATACACCTGATCTCTCCTGGGCATTCTACAGCTGAGTTTTAATGAATTTTGTCTGGTTAAAACAGAATGGGATACAGAAGTAGTTCACATGCGACATCGAACGGTATTGAGTGCCGAATGGACTTTCTTCGACCCTTCAAAAAATACGATACCTTTGCCAGGTTCTAAGTCGCATGATAGGATTCTCAGTGCAATCCTCTGCCACTCATCCAGAGATGGAGCTGCTTACCTAGTATCTGGAACAGAGTGGGACCATCAACTGGCAGGCCTGTGATCATCCACACAAAGTGGTCAGTATATGAATTGTTAGGAGACAGAAAACAATTTTCTTTTCCCTTGTCTTGTAACATTAAATGTCTCATCTACTGATGCTGGGTACGGAACCGTCTTTGTAAGACTAGAAACGCAGTGGCCGTTAACGGAGAATGCCTGGTGTGAAAAGAGCAAACCACGGAACGCAATCTTAAACGATGGCAGTTGCAAGCCCGACCAGCGTAAATGAGCTTTTTCAAATGAAAGGTCACCCATTTCTAGTTCGTATTCCACGCAAAACTGTATGTTCTATGATCACGACACGAAGAGTTACATAAAACGGGAACTGCCTGTGCATCGCTTCTCTTTGTCTTGGCGTTACTCGTGATGTGTTCAGGCTGCTGTATATTCAAGTGTCCAGCTCTGTGCTGCACCAAACGCTGCAAGTCTAAAGCTCTCCATAACACATCAGCCAGGTGGACCGAAACATGTATGCGGTATTCCGTTCTCCTGGTGTTCAACCATTTCCTCGTCTTTTCTACACCTGGATTTTGAGTTGAGACCTTCTACTACTGGAGGGTTGTGTTTCTGGAATCCGGTTGTTCCTTGCGTATCCCCCCTCTATCTCCCTCTCTCACACCTAGGTCAGCAGTAAATGACGGACTCGTACATTCCTCCCGATGTGAAGTCACTCGTACACCACTTGTATGAACAATTTTTCGCCCCTATTACTCACTACCACCATCCAGACAACGTTGACTCAGCCGCAATCGCCTAACTCAAGGTTTTAAAGTCGACAATTTGCACTACACTTGTTAACGTCCCAATGCATAAAGGCCCCTCAATGAGAGGACACCGCCATGTAATATCAACGAACCGCACCTATGCGCTCCCCTGATGGTGAGCTTCCAGCCGTCATGGACATGCCCCCAACTACAGTCA
Organism: Anabrus simplex; assembly: GCF_040414725.1. Lineage (NCBI taxonomy): Eukaryota > Metazoa > Arthropoda > Insecta > Orthoptera > Tettigoniidae > Anabrus > Anabrus simplex. The sequence goes on from NC_090275.1 coordinate 101,816,722, forward strand.
CTATTACATCGCCCTATCGACCTCCGCAGAACATCGTAAGGACACCCTGCTCCACCCGATCTGTATTTCCCACTTCGGAAACACGACACGCCTTATCTAACTTCAAGCACTACGACCAACTCCAAATGGCAGCTATTCATACCTTCCTCTAATCCCCGTCACCGAATCCCGATCCAAAGTCAAAATCATCACAAATCTTCAATGGTAAAACATGAAGAGTGAAGAGGTAACCACATCACGTTCAATGGGAACATCATTAATATTAACGGCAAGATACCGAAAATAGCTTTTGTGCAGTACTGCACCCATCATATGAGCCTGATTGGGGAATTAATTATTTTCAATATTGGAAAAAGGTATTCATATATACTATTATAATTACAATATTATGGGATATTGAAGAAGCCATTGCATATGGACAAAGGATCAGTAGAAGCCTATGATTCCTTTCTTTTCTGGAATAAATCGCTATCTCTGTAGCGTAAGCAAGCCACACCTGGACTGTTGCATCAGCATTGGATCTACGTTGTAACAGCGGAAAATTCCACTTGGATGAGTGAGAGAGGAAATGTCGAATATTACTACCGGAATCCCCTTGGTTTGAAATAGACTCGTCCATAAAAATGAATAGCGTACATGTGTGTTCCGATCAGATTGCAGTATTCAAATATTTTCACAAGTAGCGGGACAAAAAAGATTTAACTCGTCTGCAATCTAGGCTAACAATGAATATGGATTTCGTGACAGCAAGATATTAGTATTTACTAAAGAATTTTTGGAACAAGTCAATGGATTATTGGTAATGAGTAATAATAATTGCGCACTGAAGTTTTGGGTAGCAAGACGAGGATGCAGTCCCCACTGTTACGAAGATTGTTCGACAGCGTGTAAGGAGAAGTAGTCCAAGTAACGCTACTGGTATTTCATAGAAAATTACGAGCAACTTTGAGATCACGCTGCATCAGTATATTGACATGCATTTTTTGAAATTATGTGAGTAATGCATTTCATCTCTTAAGCATTTTTATTGGGAAACGACCTTCAACTCCCTCGAACGGGGATTTTTGTGTTTTCAAGAGCCGGTATCCTTCCGCCAATGAGTAACTTTGATACCAAACAGCCCCAATCTCCAACGTCAGTCAGCTACAGAGGGGTCATGCAGATAACACGCGTGTCGTGCATGGCTCTGTCTTTTTGGATATCCACAGTGAACAAAGAATATTTGTATATATATTTGTGTGAAGTTAACTCTTAGAAACACCAAGTGCCTATGGAATATATTTTATGAAAATCAGGGAACTAAATAATTGATAAACATATTCTCAGAATCAAACTTATACATTACCGACACGAGATCATGAGTTACGCAATAATTGCAACACAGTCGTAATACGTGTTAATATGTTAACTAGTGTCGGGAATCAGACATTCTAAAACGCTAGCAGATTACTACAGTTTTGGAATATTCTCCTTGTTTTGTTGTACTGAGTCAGCTGATACATAGTTATTTAGGGAAGGCTGCAACTTTCACCAGCCAGCTTTGTGTCAAGGTTGAGCGCAAACCCCCGCATTGCAACTGATCTTTTGTTAAGACCAGGGGTTGACGAAACCGAGCAGCGAACAACGTGTGCAGGAAGGAATAGGACGTCCAGGGTGATGAATGGTATTAAAAATCTTCTGCGGTTCAGCACAAGTCGCGTACATATTAAATGAGTAATGTTCTAATATTTTACAGTAGCGATATAGTCAAAATATCGTGTGAAAGTGTATTTGTGTTACTTACAAGCAGTGATTAAGAAATATGTGTACCTCAAGAAAAATGAAGGAAAACATTGTTTTAAAATGGGTTACAAAATCACCATGGCTGCTACCTCGGACGGTGATTTTGGTTGCTAATGTAACTACCATCCTCATGTGCTTATGTAGAATCTAAAGAATCTCTTTATTGCAATTTAGATGTAACTTGCGCGAGTCGTAGATTTACCCGGGGACAGTCAAATTATTTCGGGTATTGTGTTCATATTAGTGTGCTTAGGTATTATTATTATTATTATTATTATTATTATTATTATTATTATTATTATTATTATTATTATTAATATTACGTAGTTATGTCGTTATTTCAGGTTCTTTGTAACAATTTCTACGAATGTTTAAAGTACAACTACAGCTTAGTGTGGTGTTGAAAGCATCTCTAATTTGTGATATTTGATGGATCGGGGTAGAAAGTATTATTATTAATGAATTAATAATATTATTTTGTGTGCAGACTAGTATACCAAATGACGATGATGATAATACAATCGAATGCTATAATCAGAATCTACGTGAATCACTGTCATAATTTCAGTACGGGTGATGGTGATCGTTATTTTTAGTGCTATTTTAATAAATGATTGGGTGATTAATATTATCATAAGAAAATGTATGTCTTTGGTAAGAATTATTTGTTGTTGAGTTATAAACGCGATGTTGAGTGACGATAGCACTCAGTGCATTTGCAAGGTCCATAGGTGAAGAAACAAAGTGATACGCGATATAATATTCAGAGGAAAAATGAGAGATTTATGTATTGTGACTGCACACAGGTCTCGGTTGACTGAATATGGGTCAGTGTGCTACTGGGGTTCGCTATGTCGGCGAGGCGCATGTGGCCTTGGCCAGGTGATAGAGAACCAGTTTCTGACTTGAAGGGGGTAGCTGGCTGACTGACGAATAATAATAAAAATAAAAGCGAACGAGAGATAAAAATAACTGGAGTGTGTCCATCTGCAATTACATCTATTTGTAATAAATGAAATATTTAGAAAATCTTTGGTGGCGTGATATGCAACATTAGGAAGGTACACATGAATCATATTTGACTGAACTGTGTTAATAATATCACGTATGAACTATAAAAATTAATAACTGAATTTTTACTTGATTTCAACGGTATTTCGGCTAGAAATGAGGGTGAAATTATGTAATCAAACCCCAGAAGAAGTCAGTACTTGAGTTGACTTCACTTCCGACCACGAGTGTCACGCACGATATTTAAAGCAAGTCATAAGTGTACAAGCTCTCACATGCTGACATGTTCCTGGTCTACTATCTGCAGTCACTTCGTGTACTTCGCTAGCGGATTTCAACGCAGAAATTCAGTGGAATACTATCATCAGGGATAGTGGACTCATTCCTGTGTTCGATGCTTTCTACAATTATGCAAATCTACGACTTGAGTTAGTGCAGTAAACAGACGTCGAAATAGCAGATAAAATTTTTAAAGTACGTGTTCTTTTCATCCTAAATTACATGTGTGTTCAGGATTTCTTTTAACACATTTGATACAAGTTTCAACAACCTCACGAGTGTAAACGTGGAAGAGGACCTCTACGTTATCATCGCCAGAAGGAGATGGAACTTCGTGCCATGGACTCCACGTATTTCATCATGAAGCTCTAAGCCCATGACCAGCGTCAGCAGTGGCGAAATGCAGGGACTTTCGCCTTAGAATGGGTGATTGAGGACCCGGACTTCGAGATGTGAAGGCAACTAAGTAAGTTAAGTCGACTACGTCTTATTTATATCTGTTCTATGTAGCTCTTTATTTCTACTCTTCATCTTTCCTTAGATTTGTTCTATAATATCTAGGTGATTTATTTTTACGGCATTTCACTGGTTATTTCTAGAGGTGTGATAGGACTTGTAACTTACTTTGCATGCTTGCTTGGTTCATGACCACGTGTTGACGAGTTTAGTGATGATGGATCAGTTGATGTAATCCATGTGTTATCGGAACCATCCTTTCTTATTGTACGAATTTCATTATGATAGTGAGTTAATCTGTGTCCGATGAATTTATCGAGGTGATATTTTTCCAATATTTTTAACATTTTCAGGGAAATTGGACTCTTACTCGTACCTTATATTTACGATAGCAGGTCATCAGGATATTAATACCGAATCGAGTGTATGAATTTATTTAGACTACATGCTATATGGTATGTGATAACTAATGGATTAGTTAATCATCGAGACAAATTTAATGAGGATATGACTTGTTTTGGGACGATGCCAGGTCCTTATTATTTCATGACTACACATGAGTGATAATGGGTTACGATGAGTTAGGGTCGTCGTTATGATGTTGTACTGTTCGTATGATTTATGAGGAATTTGTACGTACGATATGAATCTTTGTGAAATTGGAATTTTCACATGTTAATGTAGTGGTATTTTTATACATGATGTTGATCATGATATAATGGAAATACGGAATCTTCGAGAATTTACGAGGTGTAGTTAACATAATAATGTCTTTTGATGATAAGGACAAGTCCATGTTGATCGATGTACTCCATAATTCAGGACAATATCCTAATAGTACTCATGAAAGTCAGTAATTCTAAGTATACGGTACGTGCAAATTTACTGGAAGACCTTAGGTCGGGATAATAGATCCTCTATTGAATATTCTAATTCTGTTACAGTTCGAAACCAGGCATGCTCACTCTTAGATGTCTTATTTCGTACACACGTGGAGACTTTATCTTTTTTAAATGTTGCACAAGTTAATGGGAGAGTGGCGAGATTGATCAACACCCGATGATGATGTGTAAATATTGTAGATATTTCCTTCTTTCATATTTTTCCAGTAGCTAGTAGTAGATTTAGAGATTTTCTAGTGTTAAGACAGTTAATTCCTATGCATTTGTGTTGTGGTGATATGTGACACATTGATGGTGTTAATTCGTTATGTGGACAGGATTTCCACGTTGAGGATATATTTTTCACTAGTTATTGATTTTTCCGTAGGGTCATAACGCTAATTTTTGTTCATTTAATGACCAAGCGATATTAAGTTTTGTTATTAGTTCTCAGAGGAAATAAGTGGGAAGACGTGAACAGATATACTCGACGTCTCGAATTAACTTTTACAAAACAAAGGCAAATTCAAATTTTCATTTCAATGTTAACAAAAATTTTGATGAACAGAATTACACTCTTATTTTGTCAAGGTAGTAAATTAATTAATTAATCTTGGATATTTTTATCATACATTTTTTAATTAATGCATTTTTCCAGATTGTTCGAGGAATAGTACGCAAGACCTCATTAAAAAAATTAACTCGACTTTAAATTACTAAATGAATGTTTTAAAACGAAAAACAATATTATATTCAAACACTCTGTTAGAATGGTAGGGATATTAAGTTACGTGTACCATCCCATTTGTTTGTACTTTTTTGTCACATCAAGAGCAATAGTAATTAACGTAAAGTAGCGATCATTTTCATTATCATAGATGTCAGGATGGCTAATATTTTATTTTCATTGAATAAAAGTGTGATATGTTCTCTCTATTTAAAACATTCTTCTTTTCCGAACCTTATGTCAATCCTGCCACTTCATATTTTTTTAAGTTAGCGGTCCTGTGAACTGAGTCTCTTGTACACCGGCAGACCTAGTCGGGGACAGTATATTAGCATGTTGACTGGAAATAAAGGATATCAGCGATGCTGCTGATATGTAATGAATGCCGGCGTATTGAAGCCGAGGTAATTTTAATATTGAGGAGTAGATATGATGATAAACCAGTCAAAATATTACGTGATTGAAAGGACCAAGTGACGCTTTTATGGATTAATTCTGACACAACATCGATTAATGACAGATAGAATTTTATTGGATAGTTATAATGCCACTGTGATATTGTTATTATTATTATCAAAATTATTTCTTTTTATGTTGGTATTACGGTCCTTAGTAATGACATTAACGTGTATGCTTTCATCGTATGCTATATTGAGTAAGCCACGAAGTTAATTGATTCATGGACGTGGTGAATTACTGTATTTGGACACTGAAATTAACCAATCATTATATGGAGTTTGTGAACCTGAGTAATAATTTTCTTTTTGGAGAAATGGTTAGTGCATATAAATCTTCTCTGTACATTCTGTAAATAATTAGTGAGAGTTTGCTGTTCTTTAATTTTAATTAACATGTTAGGTTAGTGCATTTGGCTGATTTTCTCGTTTGTTGTAAATAGTATCATATTTCAGGAGACATTTTCTTAAGTGGGAGAGTATTTTCTCTTTCGTGTAACGTAGAATAAGATAGGGTAAGGCTCGCGCACGAAATAAAAAACTGTTTTACATTCTAATGCAACAACAACAAAAATCCATAAATTTGTCAGGTTACTGAACTGAATGATATGAATTAACATTTGTGTGTTTTAGTAAGACTGTGTTAAGGAACACGAATTATACTTGGAAAATTCAGTAACTATGTGGTAATAAATATTGTTATTATTATTATTATTATTATTATTATTATTATTATTATTATTATTATTATTATTATTATTATTATTATTACCATTTTGGAAAAACACATTCAAGGCAATTGATACCTTTTCTTTGCACAATGTACAAGTTCATTTCCTTTTGAGTTGAAACAGGTCATGGAAATTATTATGTTAAACAATAAATTAATTTAAATATATAAATAAGAGTAAAGTGTAATCACCAGAGGAGTGGTCTGTTGTGACTGTCCTGAGTTATAAATTACACATACACAGTGATATCAAATTATAGTGGACATGAGTGGCTACAGTTCATTATGATGATAATGAAGATTATTATTATTATTATTATTATTATTATTATTATTATTATTATTATTATTATTATTATTTTAGTATGTCACCAGTATGATTTACAGGTTATTTGGAAGGCCTAATTAGGCATGGTATCAATCATTTCAGACAACCAGTTGTGCATTTAAAATAAAATTAATTGTAATTTAATTAATTAAATATTGACATTTGTATTTTTTTGTAACTTCTAAAATATTTTATTATCAAGTTTTATTGAGTTTCGTGGATGATTATTAGTATTTTTGATGATCGATTTATGGATAACCACTAGAAAAGTTATTTAGTAAAAGTTATTATTATTATTATTATTATTATTATTATTATTATTATTATTATTATTATTATTATTATTATTATTATATGTCCACCAACTATTATGCTTATCCTGGTTATTAATACCATATAGTCATGGTAGTGTGTACACCTACGTTTATATTTACAAATTTTAAATAACAGATTTGGTAATTAATTCTCAAATTTGGTAATTCACAGATTAATTATTCTAAGAATTATTTAGTTATGTGGTAACGCATTTCAATTTATAAACAATACTTCTGGTCGTTGTAATAATGTAATATTATGATCTGAACCTTAGTTCATATTACATTAATTAATATTAATTTAATTCTTCATTTTCCTTAAATTTTAATAAATAACATTTTTGTACACAAATCTCAAAAAATCAGTCTGTGTCATAATTTTATGTAGCTAGTAGACTATCCCTAGCTGAGCTAAACCTATGCATCCCTATTCGACGACAGGAACTGATAGCGCCTGAAGAGGAATCTCAAATCTTCGGTAAGTATATTCTTTTCAGGAGCAGCCGTGGCAATACTGGACTTTATGACAACACCGAAGAAGCTCTGTAAGGGTACAGTGCAATGGCTAAGTTCAGATGGGATCGAGCTCATCTTTCAAGCACTGTCACAGCCAGCCATCAAGGTACCACCGCCAACAACACGGCACCAGTTATTTAGTTGTGTGATACGTCGCGTGCGTCTCAACATCTCCGAGGAAAGCGTTTCTGGAGGCCATACCAGCCAGGGAATCTTTCCACATCAGAAATATGGATTGTCCTATATTCATGATTTGAATCCTTCTCAATCACGAGGATGTGGATCCTGTCTTCCCGAGTAGAGTCTCCATTCATCACCACCACCTTAAGGCGGAATCCTCAGGACCCTCATCAATACAACCGATTCGCTGTGAGCGTTATGTGGTGTATAACCTTCCCAGTAAGCACTCCTTGGATATAATCTATCCCAAAGTTATCCAAAGTCCTTCAATCTCTACTTTAAAGTACTTGTAGGGAACAGCACAGTACCTATTATAGTCCCCAACTAGCTAGCAAACATGAGTTAGCAGCCCCAATTCGATCAATCGACCCGCCCGCCTCCCTCCGTTCACCATTCACACTACCTACCCTTGAACACCTAACAGGCTTCGTCACCATGCAATAATCGCCCACACATCCATACGCACATTCAAGCTGCCGCTAATTGAACCTTGAACCTTAACACTCACCTGCATTTCTCACCATTAGAAATTTTTTGTTTAATACCTGTGCGTCATCATGATCACCATCAAAGCTTCCTCACATAAGAGGATCAACCTGGCTGGGTAAGAAAGAAATACGGGATGAGCCATCTCATCCAATTCAGGTTTTGGGTTTTATGGGTTTACGAGTTTGGTGGGTGAAATAAAAACATATACTTACTCCTCCAAGCTGTACACTCTTTCGTAATAATAAAAACATAGCACAAACTCGTTCATTCGTTCATTTCTTCACCCCTGCCCTCATTCATTAAACCATATCAATCAAGAATCCACCGACCAACTCACCCATGCCGAGCTCGATAGCTGCAGTCGCTTAAGTGCGGCCAGTATCCAGTATTCGGGAGATAGTAGGTTCGAACCCCACTGTCGGCAGCCCTGAAGATAGTTTTCCGTGGTTTCCCATTTTCACACCAGGCAAATGCTGGGGCTGTACCTTAATTAAGGCCACGGCCGCTTCCTTCCCACTCCTAGCCCTCCCCTGACCCATCGTCGCCATAAGACCTATCTGTGTCGGTCCGACGTAAAACAACTAGCAACTCACCCATAGTTTTTCCACTAACATTTGCGATCATCTGTCTTCAACATAGTCCCAGTCATGAGAACCAGGAGTACCGTCACAAGTCATTCACATCTTGTCAAATACCCATCTTCATCCACCACTCAGAGAAATGCTGTTAGATGGTAGTTACTGCTTCTTTGTACTTACGAACTGTTACTATGTTATCAACTGTTACTAGGTTATATTGTAATATTTTGGCACCATGTTTTGACCGCATGCTAGGCCGAAGCTACTGTTCGAAGACAGTACCGATTTAACATTAATATTACTGATGATAATAATAGCAACATAACAATATTTTTTTCGCAATGGAATATAGCCCAGAGGGATCCGGGACGTAAAGCATAGTCACAAGAATATACAACTAAATGAAAAGTTAATTTCAATAATCATAACAACAACCTTTTACTAGAATAGATATACGTGTGCGTACACAACCGGCCTGCGGGTACAAAGCATAACGAATACAATTCGATGGATTCTGGGACAAATATTGAAAGTGTACTTAATACAGATGCATAGACCTGGAAAATCTTATGCCAAATCGTTAACAAGTGATATAAATTTAACTGAACACAATTCAAAAGAATCAACAGTGAGATTGATTAAGCGATAGTTAAGTTCATTACAAGTCAGGTCTAAATTTCAAATACCTTATATCGTACAATCGTACAAAATTTCAAAAAGATGAGGGGAGGAGGCAAGACGGGAATGAGGGAACCGAGAGGCACGGTTGACTCAAAAAGAGTTCTAATAGGAGTAACGGCAGGCACATGAAGAAAGAACTTTCTTGAAGAGTGAAGTAGTTAAAAAATAGGGTAAGCGTGTAAGTCCAAGCTTGCGTTCAAGCCAAATACACAGATGAGTTTTGGTGCCGTGTGATTGCATGACTCTCCCAACTCCGTCATTATTTAGAAATATGAATGCATGTCGAAGGGACTAGAGAACCAGCTCTGCGCAGTATGGTGTGCTCGAACATCCAGCGGGGAACTGCCTCTCGTTCAACCTGCCATGGTGCGCGAGGTGAGGCGTATTAATATGATCGACAGTTCCTACTAGAATGTGTGAGACAATAGATCGACGTCAGGTGAGCGGGAGTGTCAACCGATCGTTCAAAATGGCGGTCAGTCTGTAGAGAGCAAGTCCGGCGAATGGTAGTGTAATATGAATGGCCGTTACACAAGGTAAGTCGAGGCACAACAACACAACGCAACGTTAGGTTATGATTTTATTAGTGGCGGTGGTGGTTATTGTTTTAAGACTAGGCAACGATCCTCTATTAGCATTAATCAGAGGAAAACATGGAATGTGGAAAATGAAGATATCGGCCAAAGAAAGGCAAAGGTCACGAAGGGTTTGAAAATAAAAGACTTCCTGGTCCTCGAATGCCCTTATACCGTTAGGATCGGATAAGAACAAGAGTTTACCAAGGGTGGTCGGATAGGATGGATGAAGGTGAGGAGCCTGTCACAAGTAAGTGGAAGCAGTGTGTGGTTTGAGCCAAGGGCCCCATGGTTGCCAACCCAAACTTCCGTGTTGAGAGCCCCCTTGGGCCCTTCTAGACGCCTTATACTAGAAGCAGTGTGTACCGTGAATACAGTGGGTACGTTCGTATTACTCGAAACAATTTTTCATAGTTTAAAGGCAATCGAAGACAATAATAAAATTTGAACCCAGTGTATTTATATTGATGCCGACGTTAATTTAACAACTTGTGGAGTTGAAGCGGAGTAAGTACCAGAAATCTCTATATATAAAAGCAAGTCGGTCTGTAGCGATGTATATATAAATATTTAAAATGACACTTCGAGAAATCTTAGAAATTCGAAACTTGGTACGGGAGAAGCTGATGACCCCAGGATCCCTAGAAAAATCTAAAATCCTCAAAATTCCCTAAAGGGGGCATGCTGGGGGGCTCAAATTTTGGACTCAGCATAAGAACGCAGTCGTATAATTTTTCCAAAACGACAACCTATAAGTTCCGTGGGCTTAACAATTTTCGGGAATTTCCTATTTTTTATCCCCCGTCCCCCCAAATCAAGATGGTGGCACAACCTGCCAGACGGGGTAGAAAATTGAAATTTAGTGAAATTATAGCTTTTGGTCCCTAACCGACGGAAAAAATTCCAAAATGTTCAAATTTTTCCCTTTTTACCCCCAAAGATATCGAAATATGGAGGCAATTTCAATGACTGTGCAGACATTCCTTTTGAGCTATTTGTTGGCTAAACGGTAAGTCGTATCACAAAACGGATGGCACATTTTGGCTTCAATCCGGAGTGATCTACAACTTTGGTCCTATGACATTTTGCCGTATCTCTCTCCCTTATACGTTAGATTTGGCCGTATTTCTGGATTGTTCGTAAATTTGGTGATTTTTACAGGTATATTTCATGGTATGACACACTTATATGAATGATAGGATCATCAAGTTGGGTTCGCACATTGGGACGATTAAGGGCCATATGTGGACCGAATTTCATGATTCTACCTTATACATAAGTAGGCAAATGTAATGTAAAACAAGCTTTCCCGCAGTTATAAACAGATGTACCCATCTAAAATGTGACTGGCATTAGGCAAACTGGCCTGTTATTTTGATGGAAACTCACCAACTTGGTGTGACTGGCAGTAAGCTGGCTGGCAGTTGGAAAAGGGGCCTGTCATTATAATGATAACTGCACAACTCAATTTTGACTGGTTGTAGGGAAGTTTCCTGCAATTATAATAAAAACTCCTCAATTTGTAATATGTCTGGAAGTAGGAAAGGGGGCCTGCAATTATAATGTAAGCTTTCCAACTCGATTGTGAATGGCAGTAGGCAAGTGAGCCTGCCGTTATCATCACAAATCCGTAACAAGCACTTTGCGTTGGAAACAACGTACGGGGACCTCTCCATGCTGTTTCTCGGATAACGTTAAGAGACATGCTATTTTAAAACAATCTTATTTACTGCATGTACAATATTTACTTCAATATTCGTATACAAGGCAGAATACCGTAGCGAAGCACGGGTACATTCGCTAATTACAAATAATTTCATCAACTGAATGATTCATCCCCATTTTAAGAAAATTTGTAATTTTTAATTTGTGGACTTGAGGCCTTTTATTTGTGATATTTACTTCAAAGGGAGAGTATTGTTACGCCATTATATCTTAACAAGATTAGATTGAGGACCTTCTATTTACAGAGTAGACCAGTTCAAGCTAGTTTTTATACCCACAGATGCCTTTATGGTGATGTTTTTTGAACCCACCCACTGATATTTAGGTGTGTGTATATTTAGTCGAACTGGTGTGGAGATGAATATATTACTGGCAATTTTTTAAGGAATTGTGAATAGACTACTATTCAGAGTATGTTAAATATTTCGATGTTGGTTCAGGTGTAGTGATAATTTATTTTATTGATCAATTCTGGTTCACCTACATTGGAATTTGATAGCTGTTTTATGCATGACGCAAGAATACTTCATTAAAGAGAAGAACCACCTAATGATTAATAATCATATTATTATTATTGTGCTTTTACGGCCGCATTGGACCACTGTAGTCAATTTCTGTCCGGTCTCCTATGATATTTTCTTCTTTTTATTTTCTAATCTTCCGGTATTTCTTCATTCTATCTGATCTTCGTTGTCGTTCCTCTTCTGAAAATACCCTTTTTGTTGTTTCTCTTTTATCATATTTTGGTAGGAATTGAACTTTACTACTCTTCAATTAATTTACTTTGTTTGATTTATTCTTTAAATCCTCCAGTGTTATATCTAATTCATTCATGTCTTCCTTTATTTCTTTTATCCAGACAGGTTGTTGCTTCTGTTTCCAAAGCTTTTCCAAAATTCTGCGTATTAACCTGTCTTGAGGTTTTCCCAACAGATGACCAAAGAATTATATTCTCTTCTTTCTTATGAAATCCGTTAGAGGTTCTATTTCCTGATATACTGCTGAATTTGGGATGATTCGCTATTCTCCTTCTTTTTGGTACTTCTTATTAATGCATGTTCTAACTGTTCTTCTTTCTAATTTTAAAATATTGTCTATGTTATTATTTTTTTGCTTTAGTTTAAATAATGTTTCAGATCCATACGTTATTTTAGGTTGGACTACAGTCTTATAATGGTTCAATTTTGTATTTATTGACAAACATTTCTTGTTGTATATATTTCTGGTTACTTTTTGGGCTCTGGATAACTTATTCATCCTCTCAATTTTTTCATTTAAATTGTATGTTATAGTTTCTCCAAGGTATTTAAACTGTTTTACAATTCCTATTGCTTTCCCACATATCAGAACACTACTTATTAAAAGGGGATCTACTGCCATTATTTCAGTTTTTCAAATGAAATTGTTAATCCTATTTTTCCAGCAATAGTTTGGAGACCAGTGATTTGAATCAGAGCTTCATTAAGGTTATTAGCTAGTAGTGCCAGATCATCTGCAAATCTTAAGCAATTTAGGTTAATTTCATCTTTAATGTATCCAATTTTTATATTATTAATATTGCCTTTATACCATTCTCTCATCAAGTATTCCAGAGTAGAATTAAAATGAAGTGGTAATAGTACATCACCTTGTCTTAGTCCTTAATAATCATATTAATAATAATAATAATTCCCAGTTAGATGCAATCATGTCTAAGCCTCATCCAACCATACTATTTTATTTATTTCCTATATTTACATTCTTCTACAGATGCTTGTGTCCATATGGGATTAGTTGATGAATGCACTTTTACAGTGTGCTTTATAGCTGTTGTCCGCTTGCTGTATTTGGTGTGATTAGTTTGTGTTTTACGGGAAATCCACACGTAAAATATGGTACCGTCGAATTAAGTTAGGGAGTATGTAATCAGAGCAACAACTATACTACTCCCAAAATAACTCGGTTCCAACGACTTGCGTCGGCCAACGGTATATCCACAAGGGTACAGTATTTGCAAAAACATCGACGACAACAAAAACAGTGCTACAAGCGGAAAGGACATACTTATTCTAAATATTAACGTCAAGTCAATTGGTCACGGTGTATCATTTCCATTGTCCATCCATGTTCTTTTGAAATACTTGCATGTTGCTGACATGAATGGGGAAAATCCTCAAGTAGAAAACGTTTCGACAATAAAGAGACTTGGGAGTAATACTAGATGAAAATTTAACTTTCAACTCCCTCATTACAAAAAACATTTAAGAAAAGGCTAGGAAAACAACAGATAGGAAATCTGCCACCTGGGCGAATGCCCTAAATGCAGATCAGTATTGGTTGATTGATATTGATTGATTGATAACGAACGATGCCAGCCATATACTCAGGTTTATAATATGGAGTTCTGAATTATTTACTCAGTCGTCAAGATTTTCTCAGTTATTATTATTAACGAAAATGCGCGTAGTGTGAAGAATACAACAACTATATTACATTACTATAATCCTACTTTAGTTATTGATATTTGACTTTTACTGCAGATATTTGCGTAAAATCATTCACAGTGTTTATTGCACGATTCACAACCACAATTTTCATTCGATTGATGAATTCCCTTACTTTGACAGAACTTGTGATGAAAAACATGTGTTGCACATCGCATTATTACCTGTCAAATCTCGTAATTTTCTTCTTCCCAAACATCCGTTATTATGGCGTCTGTTGAATAAAAGTCGTTTCAGATATAGGTGCGTTTTTATGATAATTTGGGATGTGCTTTCGTAGGCCTTAGTGATTTACAACATTCAATAACCGCAAAATCTCTTTAAAAAATACAATTTAAAACAGGTAGAGCGCCAACAGCAAGTTTTGGGACCCACATAATCCGGGATGAACTTAAAATTAAGGACCTAAAAACATTAGAGGAAATTCAAGCTCGTTATATGAAACGAATCCTGTGTATCGGGAAGACAGCAGCATCAAGAGTGACCTATTTTCAGTTATTCATTAACATTGTTAGAGGTAAATTAGAATATGCATCCGTAAAATGGGACCCGAGCTTAAATACGTGAGTAGTAGGGCAAAGAGTGTTCAAACCCAGAGCCAATCAGAGGCCGCGGAGGGGGTCACGTGACTGCTGACTCAGCAGCGCGGAACTTTCAATTCTAGGGAGGTCATTGAACCCTAGTAGTATGCCTAGGCCGATTCCAAATCCGCGGTAATTAACCCGAGGTCATTGACCGCTAGTATAGTAGTAGAGCAATGACGAATTGCGATTTTGCATAAGAGAGCGAGCCTAACCGCACAGTCGCCATGTTGAGGGGCGTAACCTCACTTTAATGTCTTGTTGCCCTTCCCGACGCCTAAGAGATCGAGCCTAACCTCACATCCGCCATCTTGAAGAAGGGGCTATCCTTAGTTTTACGGCAAGATTCCCTTCACGACGCCAAATGCACAAGATGTCGGCAATACACAGCTCCTTACGTGACAGCCTAGGGGCACTTGCGCAAGATAGCGCCTATACACGGCGTCTTATAGAGAAAGATGCCGGCCATGGGTGCTTTTACAAGATGGCGGCTGCACATATGAGACGGCCTAGGGGTGGTTGTGCAAGATGGCGGTTATATACGGGTTCCTAGGAGAAAAATAACGGCTATGGGCGATTGCGCAAGATGGCGGCTATACATAGGCTCTTATGGAGAAAGATGACGGCTATCGGCGATTGTGCAAGATGGCTGCTATACATATTCTCTTATTGGACGGCCATGGGCGATTGCACAAGATGGCGGCTATACATGGGCTCTTATGGAGAAAGATGACGGCTATGGGCGATTGCGCAATATGGCTGCTATACGTAGGCTCTTATGGAGAAGGATGCCTGCTATGGGCGATTGCACAAGATGGCGGCTATACATGGGCTCTTATGGAGAAAGCTAGCTTAGAGGCCACTGTGCAGCCTTTGTAACATCTTTCCATCCAACAATTTTTGCTTTTTCTTCATATCATCTGAATACCGTTGTTTCATCATTCTCTACACGTCTTTACTCGTCAAGAGCAAATTATAAACCAGCCGTTAACTCTTGTTTCGTTTATTATGTTTATGTTACTATTTCCCACTTTATTATTTAGTTATCATGAAGATTAAAAAGCACCTGTTAGTGACATTGTGCCACATCTCTTACCTAGTTCTAGTACAAGTACAAAAGGACGTCATGGAACGTTCTTTCCTCTTACTGTTCGATGTATTATATCAGGCCCATCGGGATGCGCGAAAACAACTCTTTTACTTACACTTATTAGTTATTTAAATGGTATACGCTCCGAGAATATTTACGTTTTCGCAAAGTCACTCTATCAACCACTATATACTATTCTACAAACTGTAATGCACGATCTCGTTTAAGATGGAATAAAATATTTTGAATTTAATTCACAAGAGCAAGTACCATCATTGGGCGATGTGCTTCCTAATACTCTTATGATCTTTGACGATGTCGCAACAGAACAGCAAAACGTTATTCGTGCATTCTTTAGTGTTGGACGACATAAATATGTTGATTGCATCTATTTATGCCAAACCTATTCTCGTGTGCCTAAGCAGTTGATACGCGACAACGCAAATGTTGTTATGATTTTTCGGCAAGATGAGTGCAACATGCGACCTGTGTATGACGATCACGTTAACACTGATATAACATTCAATGGCTTTAAACGTACGTGTGCTACATGTTGGTCATCGTTACAGATTTTTTTAGTAATTGATAAGGAAAGTGATGTTCAGCATGGACGGTATCGCATTGGTAACGATCATTTTATAAGCATTAACACAGAGTTACAATGACAACTTTATCAAAAAGCATATGCATGTAAATATCTAGCAAGGAGATTACAAAACATATTTCCATGTTCGAAACTATATTCGACGGAAATTTAAAGAGCTTAAACGTATTCAAGCAGACATGGATTTATTTTTAACAACGCAACTAAGTACACCACTCAAGTAAATTTTCAATTCTTCTTTATTGCCGCAGTCTACTACAAGTTTTGTTTCTATGCAAACATCATATGATAAAGAGAAGCATGAAGAAGAAGAGAAGCATAAGCAAGAAAAGCATGAAGAAAAAGAGAAACAGAATGACGAAGAGGGGAAGCAAGATATAGATCAAGAAGAGGATAAGGAAGAAGATGTTAACGATACTTCACCATCTAAGCGTGTTGAGTTTCTAACTACAGATGTTATTGCTGAAACACCTACTACATCGACACAAGATCTACCGCCTTTGTCTGAGGTTATGATCAGGCCAGAGTATCGTAATTCGTTTAGAACCTTTATTAAAGATACCTATAGATCTCTCTTTGCACCTTATATACAAAAACTCTTTACAGGAAAAACTGACACTACCTACGGTATTCGCTACCAAGACAACTGTTTGTGGATAGGAAATTCAAATGTTAAGATTAACAACGACAAACTTATTGTAAAAGGTGTTACCTATAAACCGACTAAAGGACTCTTATAAAACTTCTTTTCTCACGAATATATAGCAAGGATATAATTTTATAAGCTGAACTTAAAAAATATAAAGCAATACTTTTTACTACTGACGCAGCATGACGTAATTACAAGAGAACAGGTGCTCTAAATGCAAATAAGAGTTACAAGTATCGTGAGTATATTTCTAAGCTGTTTCCGACTGCACGTGGTCTTGATGTTATCTACAAGCCTTTGTTGCCGTATGTGGACGTAAGGTACTGGAATGATCCAAACTTACTCGTCGAACGATTACAACTACTAAGAGCATCGCAAGATGCTGGTCAAACATGTAATGAATCAGAAAATCTAGAAATAGAGAGAGAATTACAGCATGCCGGTATTATTCTGTACTGGCTGTAAAGGTAAACATTCCACATGAGTCACATAAACCTTCTGTCGCAGACGCGTTATTACACGAGGAAAAGATGATCCTTGACAAACAGACTTAGTAGAAATGATTCCACATGCCTCAAGCAATGAGGAGTAAAAGTATCTATTTACTGTTTTCGATGTGTACTCTGAGTTTGCATTTGCATAACCTGTGCGTTCTAAGACAGCAGCTCAAGTCAAACATGCATTTTTCTTTTAACCCAAATTACTTGGCATTCAACACTACTCTACGTTTAGCTATCTCAAGGCAAGTGTTGTTGAAAGCTTTAATCGTACACTCAAACCAATGATGTGTCGAGAATTTACAGCACAAAGTTCATATCGTTGGATTGATCTGCTACCTAGACTTGTATCTATCTGTAACGATACACCTCATCGCACTATCGGAACAAAGCCACGTCTTGTTACAAGGAATACACCTCCCCTAGATGCTATTCATCTTGTAAATAAAACAGATGATCGACGCAGCTATCGCTTTAAAGAAGGTGATTTTGTTCGCATCAGCAAGTACAAATCTATCTTTGCAAAAGGATACACTCCGAACTGGTGCACTGAAATTTTTCAAAGCAGGAGTGTTAAGGTTACTAATACAGTTAAGTATTATTTCGCGATCTCAGAGGACACCCTATTAAAGGATTCTACATCGAATAACTGCAGAAAACAAAATATCCTGATCACTATTTAATTGAACGTGTTGTTCGACGTCGTGGGACTATACTGTATGTTGAATGGCTTGGTTTTAATAACAGCTTTAATTCTTGGGATAATAAAGAGGATGTACTTTAAATTTTGTATGCTTTTTAATTCTCGATCCTCTAGCTCTCCTTTCTTCTAAGTTAATACACAACAACATTATTACTACTAAATCATTTAGAACATGTTGTAGGATTAATATTAAACTACACCTGTAATATGTTTTACAATTCATATTTATTTTGGAATATATACATTTCTTCTTCAAGTAAATCTGTTATATCATTTCTTTATTTTACTGTGTTTGCCACTACCCAGTAACAGTTTTCCCTTTATTGCACCAGCAACAACAAGTGCTACTATCTTATTAACAACTGAAGGACTAGGTGACGACACACGCAGCTGCTTACGAAACATATTTTCATCAGCTACACGGCTTAGTTTAGGATTGTTTTGTCGATAAGCAATGCCATCTCTTTGCAGGCAGCATCTAACATATGAATACCGGGAACACCACGTTCGAAACGATCGCCAAGTCGTGTTCTAGGGCCGTAGTACTGGTAACTAGAAAGATGAAGCTCGAAGGGAAGAAGGTCAATCACTTTATTGATGAGCCCATGCCCAGCATGCTTCCTCGCCTTTCTCCCAGCGCGTTTCTTCACTCTTTTTCTGCGACAACTTGTTCACCCTTTTCTCAGCCATGACAAGTGTTTATAACCGATGTCAACTCGTTAGTTTTAGATCCGTAAAACCTCCCGGTATGCACTGCAATACAACCAATCAAAGAGCATGCACACATGTTGTAAAGAATGTTTACTCGTTTCCCTACTATGCTCCTTCAGAAGAGCTTTTAATGATGGTCACACTAATTGAAGCATGTCAATAATTTCACACGATAATGGTAGATAATCACGTAACCATTCCTTCTTTTCACAACCATTTAAAAAACAAGATCTGCTCTTGACAAATGTGCGTTAATCATTAAAGATAGAAATCGATATGGTATCATTTTTTCTTCCCACTGCAAACCTAAACATTTTTCGATCCATTGAGTCTGCTTTTTATCTTCATCTGTTTGCAGACAGTAAGGGAAAGGTGGACTAAATACCAAACTAACATGTTTTGGTGCCCCAATGCGCTGCAATCCAACACAGCCACCTCATTAAACACACATTTGTTGAAGTTTACCTTGAAGCCTTGTACATCAACTATTGATGTTCTCGTTATATTTGAATAAAGAGCTCTATACTCTATCACTGTATCTCGGAGACTAAAGAAATTTTTTTAATGATAATATATATATATATAAAGCCTTCAGTCACTAACCTTCGTAACGAACAAGTCTAAATATGCATAACTATGATGACGTCATCGCTGCAGGTTAAAAACAGAATAATAGCACTTGCTCACTCTAACCTTAGGCATAAGATGGCGTCGCTATAGTAATTCATGTTTAAACTTGTTCGATGGAGAAATCAAATATGCCTAGACAGTGAAATAGGAAGAGGAGGAGGAGGTCATAACAGCCTATGTATATCCGCCATCTTGTGCAGTAGCCTCTAACCTAGCTTTCTTCATAACAGCCTGTGTATAGCCGCCATCTTGCGCAGTAGGCCCCCTCAGCCAGCTTTCTCCATCTTGCGCAGGCGCCCTTAAGCCGCTTCATAAGAGCAGCCACCATATTGCGCAGTAGCCTATAAGCTAGCTGTCTCCATATAAGCCTGTGTATTGCCGCCATCTTGTGTAGTAGGCCCCCTCAGCCAGCTTTCTCCAGAAGAGCTTGTGTATAGCAGCCATCTTGCGCAATCGCCCATAGCAATCATATTTCTCCATAAGATCTCATGTATAGCCGGCATCTTGTGGAATCACCCATGGCCGTCCCGGAAGAGCCTATGTATAGCAGTCAACTTGCGCAATCGCCCATACACGTCATCTTTCTCCATAAGAGCCCATGTATAGCCGCCATCTTGCGCAATCGCCCATTCGGTCATCCTTCTCCATAAGAAACCGTATATAGCCGCCATCTTGCGCAAGCGCCCCTAGGCTGTCTCAAGAGCAGCCGCCATCTTGCGCAAGCTCCAATCGCCGACATCCTAATCTATAAGAAGCCGTGTATAGCCGCCATCTCGCGCAAGCGCCCCTAGACCGTCTCATAAGGAGCTGTGTATAGTCGCTATATTGTGCAATTGGCGTCGGGAAGGGCATCTTGCCGTAAAAATAAGTATAACCCCTTCATGATGGCTGATGTGAAGTTAGGATCACTCTCTTAGGCGTCAGGAAGGGCAACTAGCCGTTAAAGTGAGGTTACGCCCCTCAAGATGACGACTGTGATGTTAGGCTCGCTCTCTTATGCATAATCCGCAAATCGTCATTGCTCCACTACGATACTAGGGGTCAATGACCTCGGGTTAATGACCACGGAGTTGGAATCGGCTTAGGTACACTACCAGTTGTCAATGATCTCCCGTAGAATTCAGATTTCCCGCGCCGCTGAGTCAGGAGTCACGTGACCCTCTCTGCGGCCTGTGATTGGCTCGGTGTTTGAACTCTCTTTGCCCTACTAATTACATGCTATTGAAGTTGTTCAAAACAAGTTTTTGCGGCATCTGTGTTATAAAAAATAAAAACATTTTGCCCTTTTGATACATCAACACGGTATTTGAGAATAACTTTTACCTCACGTCGTTGCGTAGCAGAAGAGTATATTATTATCTCGTTAAACAAAGTTGTAAACTATTAGTTTAATTCCACAGGACTGTTGAATATTAACTGCTTTCATGATCCGTGAGTTAGAGGTCACAAGAACACAGTATTTCACGGACAAAGATGCAGAACATCTCATCACTTGAATTCACCATTTATTAAAGTGCTACATTTCTACAACACTTTTACTCCAGGAATATATTTATTTTTAGAATCTCACATTGCCATTAATACTCGTTTAAGACCTGTGTTTCCAATTTATAAATTCATACTTTTCTTTAAAAAATCGGTGTTCCGTAAGGTATGTATTATTATAGTCACTTATTACCTTAGTTATATCTTTGTTTTAATTCCTGTACTTTCATGGTAGAGAAATGACCTAAACGTGTTTTAGATCGTTATTTTTTCTGTGTATATATTTAGTTCTTTTCCTTCTACTTCCTTGTCCTTATTTCCAGTACTTTTATTCTGTATATAATTTTACTTACATATATATTATAAGCAGGGAACGGATTTATATGTACTAATAATTATTGAAATATGTACATATATATTTAGTTATTTTTATTGAAATATGGAATTATATATGGACTTAAAATTACACATATAACATTAATTTCTATTTAATATCAAAGTTCGAAGAAGCTAAACAAAGTAGATCTACATGCAACATAATGTTGCATTTCTCATTTTAATATATTTGAAGAACACACAATCCTCTTTATTCTCATTTACCAAAACAATGGATTAGAAAATGTTCTTTTAAGTGCTGGAAAGGGAATCTTCTCCTATTATCTCTAAGGACAGATTTATATTGAGTGAAACTGCGTTCAACAATGGAAGAGGTAATGGGGGCATAATTCACTTTCACAATATCTGCTGGGGTTAAATCCAATGTTAATTTTACACTTAAATCTCCACACAGCATTGCAGAAACCTTTGTCATTTCTTCATATCCAGGGTTCTTTGAAAGTACAGTGGCCATCTTCATGTTTGCTACATCTGCAACTTTACCTCTACCACGATTTACTTGTTCCACAGTTTTATTCACAATTTCACAACTTTCAGAAAGTGAGGGATGCTAGTTTTGGAGCCTTCTCAGTGTTTTTGTGATGCATGAAAAAGTATGCTGAATGTAACATAAGTCATTTCTCACACTTGTATCGCAGACAACTGTTTTCGTGGCTTCAAGTGAGGCTGCATCTTCAGAGTCCATGGCATGCAGGACGTTCTTAATACAGTCTATATATTCAACATAATATTCAACCACTTGCAACCATGTACCCCACCTAGTTAGAATCGGCTTAGGCGGCAATGGAATCTCTGGGTACATTTATTTCAAAAGATGAACTCTTCTGTGTGCTTTGAGAAAAACATTTTTCACTGAGTAAATCAATAAATCTACTTTCGGGTAACTGCCTCTTATCACTTCTGCCACACGATGAAAGGCATGTGCTACACATGTTAAATGAGTCACCTAAGGATATACAACACATAATGCTTCCCCGGCTTTTATCATATAAGGTGCGGCATCGCTAATAAAAAGTAACACTTTATTATACTTAACGCCCTGTGGCCAGGGGATACCCATAGCCTCATTGAACAGTTTTGCTATAGTTTTGTTATCGCACTTTTCTAGAACATCACAGTGTAAGAGAATCCGTTTACAATAATCTTCGCTTAACAAACCAATGTTTACGTTGCCAATTAGCTTGACTTCTTTGTCTGTTGTCTCATCAATGTAAACCCAAATTGGACCGTCTTTAATCTCTTGCCTTATCTTCCGAACAGTTTCATCGTATATGGCTGAACAGTACGTTTTTCTGAACGTTGACTCATCCGGGATGGATCGTTTAGTACATTTCTCAAGGAATTCCCTGAAGCACTGATTATTCAGTTTGAAGAGAGGTATGTCAGCAGAGATGAGAGCACGGCAGAGATCGGTGTTGAACTCGGACGTTACACTGGAAGTTGCTGGTTGTGTCGGAAACAACTGTCTCTGCTTGGAATCTCGTTGTTTGTTAGTCTGGTGTTTACTGGTTGAAACGTGCTGTTGCACAAGGAACCTTTGAGTAGATGTCACTGTACAATGACACAAATTACAAAATAATATCTTACTGTCAGTTGATAAACCATCTTCTTTAAATTCTGATACGTAACTTTTCAATTTTAAACTGGTTGACTGAGCTACTTTAGGCACATTGTAACAACGTTAATGTCTTCTATGAATATCACTATACAACTGCACTCATTTAACGTACAAGAACTCTCTGATCCGTCTCACTGCTAATTCAAACTGTGAATGACTGGTAGTGAACTAGATGGAGTTATGAAGCAATCAAAGGGAATGCCAGAATTACGAACTAATCCGGAAACCACTAGCACTAGCACAAAATTACGTCACAGACACAGTCGATATTATGTAATGCAGTTTATCAGTGCTGTAAGTGTGATTCAGATAGTCACGGTACTGACCGGTTGATCTCTACCACTTCCGGGCTCAACCTCTCTCTTTCTTCGCACCGCTTATCAGCTTATTTTATTAGCCCAGACGTAGACAGGCGTGATAATGACCTGCACACCAGTCAAAATATTAATTTTTCGAATATAGATTTTTAATTTATTTCTTCATTCTTGAGAGGACTACTTTTTAGTCGAAATATGTACTATATTGATTTAATGACGAAGAATATGGAACATATGTGCTAAACTCCAAATATGGAAAAATATGGAAAATGAATACTTCATTTTTCAACTCCACACGACATGATTCGTAAAGATAATGCAAAATATAATTAATTTTAGCTTCCTAAAGTGGTATGTATTTACATATAAATCCGTTCCCTGATTATAGGTATTGTTGTGTTAAGAACGTATTGGATTTTCCTAATGCTTGTGTAATTTCAAAGAGAAAAATAAATAAGTTCAGCATGTAGATGTTCCATACAGAATATTTTGCATTCATTTTCGCTTGACAAAGTTCCAGAGATTATGATTATTTCTGCACGTTTTAAATTACGAAGGCCATCCGGAATGTGGTAACCGTTTGCGCAATAAAGACACAGGAGTAAATATTAACAAATATACACATTTTTATTGGAAAGAGCATACTTTACACTACTTCTCTACATAATCTCCAGGCAAATTTAGGCATTTGTCATAACCTGGGACGAGTTTTTGTATTCCAGCATCATAGTCCTCCGCCACCAGCGTATTGAGATACGTAGTCACGGCTCGTTTAAGTTCTTCATCGCTGTCAAATCTTTTTCCCGCAAGAAAGTCTTTAAGCTTCGTAAAGAGATGAAAATCCGAAGGGGGCAAGTCCGGGCTATACGGGGGATGGTCGAAGGTTTCCCACTTGAATTGCTGCAAAAGTTGTTGTGTTATCGCAGCTGCATGAGACCTGGCATTGTCATGAAGGAGAATGACGCCTGTAGACAATAGATTTTATATTGCCCGCCGTAATTTCTTTAATGTTTCACAATACGCATTAGCATTAATTGTGTCTCCACGGGCCATAAAATCAATGAGCAGTACACCTCGGCTGCTAACATACATTTAATTTAGTCGTTTGGAAACTGAAGTATTAAGTTTGTGATGAACTTCTGTCCCCTGAAGAGGACTTGACACGTATTTACTCCCCTTTTATTTATTAATAGACACGCTGAACGTGTTATCAGGTGAGTCATGCCATCTTCACCATCAAGGAGTTTATGATGACTTTAAGTAGCATTTACTATTATTATTATTATTATCACCCCAAAAATTTTGTATTAGAAGAAGAGGGACATTATTCCAATTTTATAGATTAACCCGAGAACTGGAACCTATCGAATATTTGACTCTTTGTCCCCTGAGGTAGTGCCACTGTCGAATATTAACATGTTCCTGTTTATATACGGAATCTTCTCAATTCGTTAACAGATATTATGACGGTATGTATTTTGTGATTCTCGAAATCCGCAGTAGTCTTCAGTTCAGTATCATTCATAGCTACAACCTCCTTGGGCGCAACGTTATGTAAGTAAGTGAATGCATTTTTCCGTCCATCTATTTGAGCGACGCTGCCTCCAGTATTTGTAAACAAACTATCACGCATTCTGCTTATTAATTCTAATTCATTTTAAAATAGTTTTCCGGTAATTGTGAATTATTGCGTTTGTATATACTGTACATCCGTTTCTTTTTGTGCGGTGTGCGGCTAAATATGGCATCTCCATTACGGAAAATTGGTGGTGAAGTACTGCGAAATTTTTGGGGGGATGAAAGTGACAGAACTGACTTTGAGGATATTGAGAACGAACCAACAAATTTTGAGTAACTTGGAATCAAATATCGGAAATTGAAATTGATGATGAGGCTACCACACAGCTATCTATCGTAACAGTCTGGTCTAATGACTGCATGCCAATGTATTTTTCCTATTATTTTCGAGAATATACCAATGAGAGGGATGAAACCGTTGCTAGTTAATTTCGATATACTGTGTACAATCTGCATTTCTCAGTTTGTTCCTGACACGTTTTGTATTTGTAATAATTTAATAGAGCACACAATTTGTGTATATAAAGCGATTACATGTCATTTTAAGCATCAATCTATTATAGGCCTATTTCGCTTAGAGCATTCCACAACATGGTAACGAGGACAAGTCAAATCACACAGTGCACACACGTAACTATCGTCAGGTTCATGAAAGATCTTAGTTTTGCATAGTTTATAGTGGTATCCATGAATTGCCATAGAACTGACAAAATGTCGAAGATCCTGGTTTGTATTGGTCCAAGTTCTATTCGTCATTGCTTCAGTCGAGCAGAATTCAGTACAAATATCATTCCTTTTGGCCAAAATTTCATCCAAGAGTTTCTTCCAATGGTCTGGATAAGGTAGAGCGAGCTTGAATCTCAAATGTTCAATTTAAAAAAGCTTATTTGCACGTTCATAAACGAGTCTTCATCTAGTAAATCTGGATACAAAGAGGGTTGTCTTTAAGAATCGGGTTTTGATTTTTCTAGAGTATGTAGGTCATTCTTTGTTAGCTTATCCTAAATGATTTCCAGTCCATATGTTAAAACCGGAATTATTTTTGCACCAAACAAAATCATGGCCGTCTTAAGAGATAATATATTTAAATTCTTCATGTCAAATATTGCTTTCATAGCTGCCACAGCACGTAGCCTGATATGAAGCCTAAATGAGTTTACTGTCGTGTGCATCGTAAGCCCAGATATTTAAAACTGGTTACGTTGTTTAATGTTTCCGTTTTATAAGTCACTTCGTCACTTGAGGATGTTCGTCCTCCCTTTCTGAAAATCATGTGGTCAGTCTTTTCAATGTTCCAAGGGCGCCGATACCCGGGGGCAAGATGGGGCCGCCGCTGCCCCCACCTAGCTCTCAGGGAAAGGCAAAAATCTAGTCTAGTCAGGTGTTTTCATTTCAAGCAAATGATTTAAAAGTCAGAATTACGTAGAAGCGGTAGTACCGTACACCACCAACAGGCAGGGAACACCGGGGGTTATTCTACAGCAGAATACAATTCGCCATTTATCTTCCAAAATATGAAAAATACTACGTACCCCCAAGTCTGCCCCCGCCACAAACTGTCATATGGTCGCTGATGCAATGTTCAGTTGCAATTCATTTGTATCGGTGTATATATGATCAAAATTATATTATTACTTTGAATTTCGAAATTACAATTATTGAAGTGACTATATTTTTCTAATGAAAACAAGTATGCAATTTCGTACCAACGTTACAATCCTCAATTCAGCAGCCTTACAGAGGTATAATTTTTATTTCGTACCTTTTGTATTTCTGTTACACAAGTAAATTCTGCCATATATAGTCGCCACCAAAATATTTAGCCTTGCCAATTCTAGGATTACCTTATATACTGTACACGGGGAAACGACATTAATCTGAAAAGAAAATGCAAACGAAATGAACCAGTATAAACAATACACTGTCTCCAGCTGAAGTACTCCGTCATTGTGGGGGAATAGGTTAAGGAAGAGGATACAATGAAACCACTAATTAAATCAATATTTATTTACTTATTATGTCTGAAGGGTTTTAACCATGGTTCATCCTCGCAGCGACCTTGCAGCACAGCAACTGAAAAGGAATGGAATGTAATTACTAACACTGAGAAGGTTCTTGAATTCAAGTTAGTATATGCAGTGAAATAAGACAGTAATTAAAAAAATGAAAGAGAACCAACAGAATTGGGAATGAGAGAAAGAGAACCAATCACGATCCTTGTTCAAATAATGATAATAATAATAATTGTATGGCCTCAGCTACCGTGTGCAGACATTTCAATTTGACGCCATCTGGCTGTCTGCTCATCAATTTCGACGTTCTGTTTTACTCTAGGCCTAGTAGATGGCAGACCGATTAATTCGAAACTCTTTTGGGCGTCTATGGCTGAGATTTAATGAATTTTGTAGGGCAAACACCAAATGTGTCACCAGAGATCTTTTACATGCCGACATCGTACGACATGGAGTGTCGAATGGACTTTTTCCCGCCCTTCAAAAATCCGACTACCTCTGCCGGGTTTGAATCCGCTATCTTGGGATCCGGAAGCCGACACTCTACCACTGATCCACAGAGGTTACCCAGTCCACTTACACATGATACGCTTTACTCTGAGTTTATCAAAAATATTCACACATACATAAATGACCAATGAAATTACAGGAAAAGTGAAGGACTCGCCTGAAGAACCCCATCACACGCATTGCGAGACTATCTAGAACAGGATAAGACAATGATGACTGACAAGTGGCGCTGCACGAACGAAATTTATATTTTGGATTAGGGACTTATTTAAGAGTCTGATCACAAAATTTAGTGACAAATCTGGAAGGACATTTCAAGCACCAAACTCAAATTCAAATTTTCCTTAGTGAATGCTTTACATTCTACACTCAGATCAGGCACAATTCATTTATTTTCCATAACATTATTATCCCTAAACATATAATATAAAATGAGGAGCTTTGCGCCGCGCAACATGCCGCCTGTAATGCACTTTATTTTGCTGCTGAAGCCTGTTTCCTCAACACATTATCACTTGAGGTGTATAAAATTAAAGTGGCGATGACCAGCAAAAGGGAAATGCTATTCAGCACAATATGAAGCCCGGATGATAGAAGAGGCACTGCAACTCATAGAACGATTGAGGGAAATGAAGCGAAAACCAGCCGCGTATAGAGTCATTTAATATGAAATTAGGAATAAAATAATAGATGCCGAAGGAATTTGGATGATTCAGCTATGAATGGCAATGAAAGAACTCTAATACGGTGTACTAATAATACACAATAAATTAAGGATAGCGTGTGGCATGGAGAGTTATTTATTACCGGAAATATCGTAGTCGGACCTGAAATACCTAGGCATGGGGTAACCCCCCCCCCCATGGCACTACAGCCCTTGAAGAGCCTTGGCCTACCAAGCGACCGCTGCTCAGTCCGAAGGCCTGCAGATTACGAGGTGTCGTCTGGTCAGCACGACGAATCCTCTCGGCCGTTATTCTTGGCTTTCTAGACCGGCATGGGGTAAAAACTTAAAATATTGGAGATATGTCAAAAGCCCTTCAAATATGAAAATTGTACAGAGGAGCCAGAACTGGGTGTCACAGAAGGTCTTGGAATAACCATCATCGAATTTAGGCCGGCAATCAAACATATCAAAACCAGAAAAGCTCCATGGCATACGACATCACCGAGTAAATTTTAAGGTCATGGAATAAGAATGCCTTAAATCATGATAAAACTGTAAAACAACGTGTATGATACCGGCATTGTCCCTAAAGCCTAGCGAGATCTACATCCAATACCTACGGAGCTCGATAGCTGCAGTCGCTTAAGTGCGGTCAGTGTCCAGTATTCGGGAGAGAATATGTTCGAGCCCTACTATCGGCAGCCCTGAAGTTGGTTTTCCGTGGTTTCACATTTTCACACCAGGCCCCAAGGGCAGAAGTACGTGAGCGCCCACTGAAATAATGCTGAAACTTACCATGACATTTCTCACAATATCTATTATAGCATGAAAGATAGAAATGCACCAATTTTACCATGTCAAGTCAGAGCCCTTCTGATTCTAATGGATTGCAATATATAGTATTTAGACTTCTAGTTTCTTGTAAGGAATTTTTTTTATATGAGAAAATTTTCAAGAACTTATTGAAACATATCGTCATGTTGGTACACATTGCTCCTAAACTATCCTACCTAGAGACATGAAAGTTTGCACACTCATGTATGACTGTACTGCGATTCTAAACCTCTAGAATTCTTAATGTTGCTTCTAAATTGTGTTTTTCATAAACATTTCATTTCTGTTGCTAAAAGTTACAATCTTTTAAAATTGAATTTCAATTTATAACTGAAAACATAAATATTTATCAAATGTTAAAATTCTAGAGTTTCAAGACTTTCATGCATCTATGAATGTGTGGTGATAATTTGGAAGCAGTGGTACCAATACTTCAGTAGTAATGCGTACCAATATGACGACGTGTTTCAGTAAGACCTTGAAAATTTTCCCATATTCAAAAAATTCCTTACAAGAAACTAGAAGTCTAAATACTATAAATTGCAATCCATTAGAATGAGAAGGGCTTTGACTTGGTAAAATTGGTGCATTTCTATATTTCATGTTATAACAGATATTGTGAGAAATGTCATGGTAAGTTTCAGCATTATTTCAGTGGGCGCTCAAGTACTTCTGCCGTTAATAAAGGCCACGGCCGCTTCCTTCCACTCCTAGCCCTTTCCTGCCCCATCATCACCATAAGACCTATCTGTGTCGGTGTGACGTAAAGCCAATGGTAAGAAAAAAAAACAAAAAAACATCTCTTACCTTGCCAAAGAAATTAAATGCCATAGAATTCATCAAATGTAGAACAATCAGTACTGTGGGTCACAACTTGAAAGTATTCCTCATAATTTTTCGGAGTCGCGTTTATCAGAAATGTACGGGAAATATGGGCGAATCTCAATTTGGGTTCGGCAGCAATCTGGGCACCCGTGGCACCTCGTTCGGAACTCAGGTGTTTTTCAAAAGTTGCAGGAACATCCACTGTTCCTTGTCCTCGTACAAGGACCTTGGTAGGTGTCTTCACGGTCAAATGAAAAATGCGCCAGGTGGGCCATGCCATCCTTCAATACGTCCGTGATATTGATGTAAAAATGAACAAAATATTTTATGATCATCAGCAAACATGAAGTACCACTCGGTGAACTAGACCTGTTGAAAGCGTAGGTAAGTTCAGCTACTGGAGGATTACTTTAAGTGAAGTGTGGAATCCTTCATCAGAAATCACACATCGCAAAGAATGAGCTAGAAACACCTTCAATGGAGAAAATGTTAAGAGTAGTGGTGCCTGTTTGCAACGCGGTTTGCTTCCTGAACGCACCCGTCTGATCCAGCTGGTGACAGCGCTACAACACTCTCTCCTCATAAGGGTTTTCTGCACTTCTCAGTTCTACCTCTCTTCCAGTGGATGTGGGCTCTCAGCAGAACATGAGCTCGTGAACATCCAATTGTAATGCATATTCACGCATTCATGGATAATTCAAAAGTGTTTCTTTTGCTTCGACCTGATTCCATCAATCACCGAGCTCGATAGCTGCAGTCGCTTAAGTGCGGCCAGTATCCAGTAATTGGGAGATAGTGGGTTCGAACCCCACTGTCGGCAGCCCTGAATATGGTTTTCCATGGTTTCCCATTTTCACACCAGGCAAATGCTTGGGCTGTACCTTAATTAAGGCCACGACCGCTTCCTTCCCATTCCTATGCCTTTCCTATCCCATCGTCGCCATAAGACATACCTGTGTCGGTGCGACGTAAAGCAAATAGCAAAAAAAAAAAAAAAAAAATTCATCAATCGATCACAAGCATTCGACTTATATCGAAGCTCCGTTACACTGACAGTTGTTCGTTTCGACTGACAATGCAGGGAGCACACTGGTTGTTGTGCTATGACTGTACGCATGCGCATGCGCATCCCTATGAGCGAGGAGCACTGTAAGGTATGTGCCTTTACACCCTCAAACCAGAGGTAGTATTACAGCTGACCACAAGGGTCCGTCACTTCCCCGGTTACTGCTGGCCACAGTTCCCAGCAGTTAATATTGCATTACATCGCCAGAAGATTTCGCCAGTTGGTAATTCTGAACAGGTTTTCGTAATCGTGGGAAGAAGATGGTTATGCATTGTGGGTGGAAAATCGTGTCCAATAATTTTCGCTACAGTACACATTGTAGCAAAGTAGTTGTGAATTTTACTTTTATCGAGATGAGTAGTTTCGGCTGACAGTGGCCATGACTTTACTGCGGCTCTTCAGATCTACGTTCGGGCGGTGGGCTTGGTCTCTAGGAGCCTAGCATTATTGTACAAAATGAGAACATTTTAGTAGTGGCCGTAATTTTATTAATAATGATAATAAAAATAATGTTATTGTTTTTAAGTCCCACTAACTACTTTTTACGATTTTCGGATACGATGAGGTGTCACAATTTAGTCCCGCGGGAGTTCTCTTACGTGCCAGTCAATCTAAAAAACGAGACTGACGTATTTGTGCATCTTCAAACACCACCGGACTGAGCCACTAAGCCTGGCATTCGTAATTTTAGTTTTGTTGTACACTCACTGATTAGTCTCTGGAAAATGCATTGTCGGTTGTAAGGGTTCTACTATATTATGAGTGGAGAATGAACCGTACAAGGAACTTTTAGTGAAATTACTTAAGTAAGATATTTTGTACGGATTTCGATTCTACTTTGGTACATTTGAGACGTGAAAAAATGTTACTGTGAACCCCCTGAAAATTTTGTCAAGAGCTGCCACTGCTCTCTTCCACGCTCTAATTTTAGGTATCAGGAATGAATAGTCTACACATCGATATCGCAGAGGATGTAACTACAGGGGAACAGTAACAGTGTTCATTCAGCGCCAGGACTGAGTCCCGCAAGCCAGTCCTCTCCGCACTAATGATGTACTACCGATGAGGCCAAGAAAATCACAAGGACACTCTCCTCATCCTTCTCCTCCTCCTCATCCTCCTCCTCATCATCATCATCGAATTTCTCGCTAAGCTACAGGAGGAATTGGGAGCAGATGACCCGAGGGAGCTCATTGAGGATGCCATAGCCTTGGAGCAAAATATCCGCCCCGGTATCCCAAACCAAATCGGATTCTACGAGATGTAGCTTTCTGCTTTTTTTTTTTTTTTTTTTCAGGCCAAGATGGAGAGAAATCTAAGCAGACACCGCCTGGCAAGAAGAAGCCACCCAGATGCTGACGGTGAAGATTGTGATATCCACCACCGCCACGCACACAGCCAGGACTCAGAAGCACATGCAGGTAGGCTCGGATTTGTGCCCGTACAATTAGTTGGAGACCACGACCGCCCACGACTCCGAGCACCGATATGAACAACAACGCTCCTGAGCGTCGCTATGGCGTGACTCAGATTTACTTGTATCGCTTCTCAGTTGAAGGCTGCCAACCAGGAACGTCAACCACCTACGTTGTTCACCCAGGACAAGCCGACCTGGCGCAAGCCAGGAAAACGCTCAGGGCGGTGAAAGGCAGCACTAGAGTTGAGAGGGAGGCCCCGAGCCTTCCAAGGCTGCTAGCCACGCCTCACGGCCTGATAGCTCAAGTTTAACGACGCAGACATCCATGTGCTCTCCACAAGACGGAAAAAGCACTGAGATGCCAGCATCCACCGACGACGAAGCCGCCGACAACCATGAAGGAGAAGCCGGCGCTGCAGCGTGGCTACCTCAACACCATGGTCCCCAGGCCGGGAGGAGGTCCACAGACGGGACGAGTCTTCGCCCGCTAGAGAAAGAGACCGAAGCCGGGACTACGACGCCGTCCCCATACCGGGAAGAAGATGCCGGCTAACCAGGAGAAGGACAAGCAGCCGCAATCCACGACTGTACCCAGGGAGCCAGTAGAAGAAGGAGTCAATAAAGAAGGACCACGACGAAGTTGGCATTCATGCGAGACCTTAATTTCCACGTCCACAGCTCTTGAAGTGTTTAGACTGTATGAGGTGTGGCCACCGAGAGGGTAGCTGTAGTTCCAGGTATGTTGCAACCGCTTTTTTTCGGGATCACCACCACACAGCCTGCGCTGGGGCCTTCCAACCTCCCATCGCAGTTGCCCGGTTTACACAGAGAGGACGAAGGCCTGTCGCCTCGCGCCCGCCACCTCCAGTAGGCCCGCACGTCGCTGGGTGTGGTCACATTCTTCAGGATCGGAAACTGGGTACCAGAGACTCCAAGGGGATCATTCTGTGCAGCAGTTCTGAGGACTTCTATCGGCTTGCATGAATAAACAGCAAGGCCCGCGATAGTAAGGTTACTTCCCAGATGCTCCGATCCCGAGAATAACTGGACCGGCTTGAAATGGAAACATCATAATACGAAAATAAAGTCGGAATTCTAGAGGAAAAACTGGGGCAAGTAGTCATTTGTAGGAAGAGGTCTAATGGTTTGGAATGATTTTTCAATGGACATGGTGTAGTTTGAAAATATTTGAGAAAATGCGAGGTATACAACTGATAGGGAACCTGAGACCTGAGCGACAACACTAAATGCAGACCATTGATGTTTGGTGACAGATATGGTGCAACAGAAGATTGAGCAGAAGGAACAGGCATATAAAAATTGGCTAGCACAGAGCACTGTTTGGTGTCTAGAGGAGAATATCATTGCGCGACGAGAAAGCAAAAAATCTGAAGCCACAACAAGAGATGCTCAGTTTCAGAGGTTATAAGAAGAGTTAGGATACACGCAGGGGAAAACTGATTTGAAAGCTTACAGCCCATGATGTAGCAAATAACTTGTATGTGAAGGAAAAGGAAGGAATGTCACTGACGGAGATACGTATGGCATTGGAATGCTGGCGTGGGTATTTCTCCAACAGTGAATTCACATTTCCACTGATTCCTAAAGGTCACTCATATACTGGACTTATTCCAGCCATCAGTGCACAAGAGACTGCAGAAGCAGTTAATAAAATTGTCCTTGAAAGCTCCTGGACCTGATGAACGTTCAGCAATTCTTTGGAATACGGAATAATTAAATTGTTCAGCAATAGACTGGCCAACAATCTTCCTTAAAGCCATTGTCCATTAAGCAATATTAAGCAATATTAGCTGAGCAATATTACCCACAATCCCAGTTTTAAAGAACAAGGGTGGTCCAAAGTTGTGCTCCAATTATTGTGAAATCCGTCTCTTTCACACACAATGAAAATGTTCGCACGGATTATTGATTAACAATTGCTTGATATTGTGCAACTCAGACAAAAACAGTGAGGCTTCGTTAAGGGATATGGAACCACTGATGCTTTTTGCAGTTCGGCAGGTCATTGAGAAGCATTGGGAAAAAGGAAAGTCCATTCACATTGCATTTATTGATCTTGATTAGACTTTCAACCGCATACTACAGCGTCTCATTTAGTACGCCTTGCGAGATCGCGAAGTTATAGAATAACTTATTAACTGGGTTCAAATGCTCTGCGTTAATACCAGTAGCACAATAGGATGTACCGCTAGAATATAGCACAGCTTCACAATCAATGTTGGCGTTCATCAAGATTCAGCCTAGTCACTTCTTCTCTTTATGTGTATAATGGACACGGTCACTCGAGGTCACAGCGTGAAGTTCCATGCTACTCACTCAAAGCGTATGATGTTATGCTTCCCAGTACCACCAAGCATGATCTGCAACATCAGGTCCAAGCCTGGCATGACGACCCCAGCAGATTTGGTCTTCATCTCAACATCATGAGGACATAATACCTTACAAACCAGTGTTACGGTGATACTGAAGTCAATGGTGAAACTCTACGGAAAACCAATATTTCGGTTACTTAGGATCTCATTTATGTAGTAACATAAACAGCAAAGCTGAAGTGCGATTAAGGATACATGCTGGATGGACGCAATGGAGGGAGGTAACAGAAATGTCTGTGATAAGAGAATGCCGATATGCCTGAAGTGGAAAATATACCGTACAGATGATGTCCAGTCACTATCTATGGAGTTGATTTCTGGCCAGTTTCGAGAGGAGTAGAGCACCAGCTTCACATTATGGAGATGTGTATGTTGCGTTGGTCGATGGGAATCTCTCGCGTTGACCACATTACAAACGGCGCAATTTGGTGGAAGATTGGCATCGCCCCAGTAAATGAGAAAATGCGTCTGATTCGGCTTCAATTGTACGGCCACCCTTCCGCGAATACTGCGTACCTCCTTAAAGTCGGCGGAACTGAGTAATTGGAAGGCCAAAACAACGATGGCTAGGTGCCATTAATGCCGACATGAGAGCACTCCGCCCAAGCGTAATGATGCTTTCGATCGCGGGAAATGACGTTCCTTGTTCTACGTAGCCGACCCTCCACCAGAAGGATAAACGTTTAGAAGAAGACGAAGAAGAGTGGTTCACGTGTGTTACAATTACCCTTCAGACCTGGTGTACATTGTTATTTCACGAATAATTCAATAACACAGTAGCTTTATTGATGTGGTGGCTGTTTCATTTACAATTTGTTTTGCGTCACACCGACACAGTTAAATCTTATGGTGACTATGGGATATGAATGGCTTAGGAGTGGGATAGAAGCGGTCGTGGCCTAAATTAAGGTACAACCCCAGCATTTGCATGCTGTGAAAAGGGGAAATCCCGGAAAACCTTCTTCAGGGCTGCTGACAGTGGGATTCGAAACCACTATCTCCCGGATTGAAGCTCACAGCTGGGCGCCCCTAACCGCACTGCCAACTCGTTCGGGTGGTTGCTGCTTGTACACTATAACGTACACCCCATATGTGCACAACGTAAGTTGTTGTTGCCCTCTGTGGTCGGAAATAAGAATTTCTATGCTGATGAAGGCTGGTGTTATTATTTTCTTGTACAAATCCGTATTTAGTTACAATAATAGTCTTGTTTTGTGTGTTTATGAACAAGAACTTATGTTACATGGGCAAAACTCAGAGTGCATTGTACAGTCTCCTGTACTAAGACGAATGCAGGGCCACGAATGCCCTCATCTTCTCCTTCACCGTTCAAGTCTTCAGGTCTGTAAGTTGGTTTCACCATCTATGAGGCCCACCTCCCCCTTCAGGGGAAGAATGAAAACATGTTAGTAGAAGTAGTAGTAGAGTTAGTTCTAAGCATGTGTCCTAGTAGTAGTACGTTAATTTGCATTGTGTTTTAAATCAGTTTTAACATGAAATAACATTATTATTTACATTTTCAATTATTTCGACTATTCATTATCCCAGTCGAAGATGCATATGGTACCTGAACGACTTGATTTTAGCGAGAAAGGGAGACATATGCGATTGGAGACTTCAGTAGTGATGAAGAGGATCTTTTAGACACGCCAAACCTAATGAAGGTAAAAGGCCCCGCGGTGGAGTTTGGATGTTTTATTCCGTCAACGTAATTTGCCGAATTTGGAGCGAAGTGGAAACCAAATTGTTCACCAAAACCATCGCCACCACCATGGTTTGGTACTGACCAGGGGAAGATGTCCAGTATAACAATGCAGACCACGATCCACAAATTGATGACAAGAGAGAAGCCACAAGATGCAAGCAAACCGCTATCGAGTGTGATCACATATATAAATGTAATGTACACAACTGTGTGACCAGCAAGAGGAACAGTGTTTTTCATTCCACGGGGAGATGTGTAGAAAACCTCAGAAGTTTTTCATTTCTTTCATTCCTGAGCATATTATACTGAACTGTGTTCTAACTACTTATTATTTCGCTTTAGATAACCTTCACATGTTTATGGAGGAACATAATTTTGCTATCCCTGGGTCTTAATGTATGTGCATTGTAATGTACCTACTGTATTTTCTACAAATAGTTTTCGAAGTTGTTTATATTTACATTTAATTTATATCTAAGAACCATGGAGTTAATTTTTACGTAAAATGAATGTTCGTAATGAAAGAAATATTCAAGTCTTAAATGGTTAAAGCCAACTCAGTGTATTCCCATAATTCACTTGTGAGATATATGAATAGCTACTTACTGCGGTATTGTTTGCATAAGTATATGTCAACAGCACACCGAAAACCCAGGTCGTAGTCTCCGCGCTTGGTCCGCACGCAGTATGGAGAGTATCGATCTGTAGGCTTACATATGTAGTCACATGTCGATCCCCACATTTGCAGTGATGTCGGCACAACGAACAATGACGCTGAAGCCGGATCAAATTATAATCACGGATTACATTCTTCTCGTAATCAAATAAAAATAATTTATATATTTGACAGAATGAGAAACTATTATTTCCTGCATTACAGTCACATTTCTCTCAGTTCCTTACAACTAATTGTGGAGATTGTGTCGATAGCTATAGCTGAGACAAGAAGTGGATGAAACGCCGTGACTTAAAACAAAACGCCTCGCATGATCGCTAGCTTAATGTCAAGTTCATGAAGCAGTTGGGGGACATCGGGAGGAGGAACTCATCCAATGACGGGAAGAACGTTTGTACAGTGGAATTGAAATATATACGTGCACGGTAGGTATAAGTTCCATGCAGGTACACACGTCTCAAAGTCTAATTGCTCTATAGATAAAATGTTTGTTGTGAGTATGCATGGATTTGTGTCTAAATGCAAGACTAAAATATCTCCGTACAGCCAATGAAGTTTCTTGGACGAGTGGAAGGGAAGAGAAAGATTAGAAGCGAAAAAATGAAGTGATTCTGGGTGGAAAAGACAAGGCAGGCCAAGAAGCTCCAAGCCCTATGCGGTCTATAGTTGACCAGATTCGGAAAAGGGTGATTTACTAGTTAAAAGGGGAAGATAATTCCAAGTGTTTTCCTAACTGACCCTTTCAATGTTGGCCCAAAAATGGGAGGGTAAGAAGAAAAATAAGAAAAATTGCATTAAAGGAAGAGGAAAATTATCGGAAAGAATTATGAGAAGTTGTAAGGTTACAGCATGATGGTAGTGTTCTACAAACCAAAGAGGAGTTCCGAACAACAGTGGATTGTGCCCTCCAAAATATTCCAAACAATAAATCCCTAATGTTAGCGGGAGATCTGAAAGGGAACTTAGGTCAACAACAATCAGAAACATGTGATTTTACGTTGCTGAATATCTATTTCTGGAAAAAGGATGACCATTTGGTAACTTTTACAGTAAGAGTTCAGTAGTGTCATCCCAAATTGATACTCCTTATCCAGAAATATTACGAAATGTTGAAAAGTGTAAAGTTATATCTCGAGAAATTCTTAATTCTCAACGTAGAAACTCCTAGTTTCATACATGATGAAAAGAACCTCAAGACCGAAAAATGTATAAGTTGCCAGTAAGGACAGTATGGTAGAGCCTGCAGGAGGATTTAGTGACCAGACTCCGAGAATATGTTTGCAACTTGAGCATTTTGCAGTGTCACCAGCAAGAAGCTCCGGATGTGCGGCAAGTTTGGTGCCGTTGATCTTGAGTTGAAGGAGTATCTGCCAAAATAAACCATCGTAAAAGAATGGGAAAGGCAACATTACAATGCATGTAAGCTTTGGGAAAGCATTCTTTCTTATTGTATGGGCATGTTTGCGAAATGAATAACTGTTTCGATAGAAGGCAGTTCCGGTTTTTGAACGAATATTGCTCTGAATCTCAACTTTTACGATTTCTGCAAGGTACAGCTGATACCTTGGATTCGAGACTCAAATGTACTGTATCACTATTGACCTATCTAAGGCATTTGATGGGGTAGATCACAGGAGACTACTGGTAAAATATATAGTACAATTGGACTCATCAAAAGAGTGACTGAATGGGTGACTGTACTACAAAAAAATAGAACTCAGAGAATTAGAGTAAGCAAATCTTTTTCTGACCCTGTAATATTTAAGAGGGAAATTCATGAGGGCAATAATATTCCACCTGAATTGGAATCTGAGATAAGGTTTTTTGGGGATGACCATATTCTGTATAGAGTAATAATAAGTTACAAGTTTGTGAGCAAGTGCAAAATGACTTCGATAATGTTGTGAGACAGACAGTAGGCATTAGTATGATGATAAAGGGCGCTAAAAGTCAAGTGGTGAGTTTCACAAATAGGAAAAGTCCCATATTCATTGGGGTAACGATATACTGTAAACTGGATATTAGTTAAGGGTACAAAACTCTGCACATAGTTATGAGGATATTTAGGGATTGTTGTAATTATGAAAAGAGAACGCATATAAGTCTCTGGTAAGACCCCAACTAGAGTGTGGTTCCAGTCTATGGGACCCTCACCAGGATTACATGATTCAAGAACTGGAAAAAGTCCAAAGGAAAGCAGCTCGATTTATTCAGGGTGATTTCCGAAAAAAGAGTAGCATTACAAAAATATTGCAAAATTTGGGCTGGGAGTACTTGGGAGAAAGGAGTCGAGCTCCGGAGTAAGTGATATTTTCCGAGCTGTCAGTGGAGAAATGGTGTGGAATGACAGTAGACGAATAAGTTTAGTGGTGTGTTGGAAATAAAGAGGACTAATTGGTGAAAATATTCGTTTATAGGAAGGGGAGTTAGGGATTGGAATAACTTACCAAAGGAGAAGTTCAATAACTTTCAAAATTTCTTTGCAATCATTTAAAAGGCTAGGAAAACAACAGATTGGAAATCTGCCAAGTGGGCGACTGCTCTAAATGCATATCAGTATTGATTGATCAGAAAAAATAAGAAATGAAACCTGGACGTGGTTTGAGGATATATAAGAGGCAGTTAAAGTAAATAAAATATGCTTCAAGAACTGACAGTTGCTAGAAGATTTCCAGCATCAAACTAAGTGCCAGGAAACCAAACAGAAGCCTAGGATATAGTATTGCCTTTCATTGATCTCGTATAAAACTTAGAAAAGAAACAGGGTGAAAAGATATGGCGCACGGACTGGTGAGTCAGGTATCAGAAAGCCTGCCACGTCTGAGAACACCAAAATTAAGATGGATATCCTGCATCGTGAAGGGCCTGAATAGTTCCAATGCTCTACAAGATCGAAATTACTGCAGGAGATTTAGGAAACAAATCGACCACATCTGAGTACGATAAGACAAATTGGAACAGGACCTCTCAAACGCCCAAAATCTCACGCGTGCAAATTTCGGCGCGAAGGTCCTGTGCACAGTGCATCGGTTCCACTCGGCTCGGCTCGGACCAACTCTTCGACTCTGGGCTACTCGGCTAAGCTCGGCTCAACTCGGCTCGGATTTGGAGCGCTACGGAGCAAGTGACGAAAAGGGGAGACAAGGCGAGCGAGCGAGACAGGCGTGGGGAAAGAGAGAAACAGCGCTATTGCTAATCGAGGAGTGGGAGTCTGCACTCTGGGCAACCAAGCGAAGTCGTCTTTTGCGCCGTGCACTGTGCATGCACCAGGCAAATGCACCCTGAGAGACCCTGAATTAGAATCTGAATAAGAAGAGGAAGATTTATTCACTTTTTCCTAGTGTTTGAGAGATACGTCCGCAAACTGAGTTGCTAGGCCTGCTTGTTTCATCACCTGACAGGGGATTCCATTGTCGGGCTATATAACTGCGGAAGGCTAAATTTATTTTGTGGTTTGTACGAAAAGTTCAAAACTCAAAGGTCTGGTGTCTTTATTATAGTATATTAAGTGACTCATGGAGTTAGGAAAGAGCTAATACTAAAAAGGCTTCGTACACCTAATAGCGGAGTGTCGAAAAGAACAAGCTTTGACCAGGACACGGTGAATGGGGAGACTCAGATTTGATACCGTGGTTGTCTTCCAGAGGTTTTGAAACGCTTGGGGACATTACCAAATAGAATTATTTTTTAACAATCTGCTTCATGTCGCATAGATACAGACAGTTCTTATGGCAACGATGGGATAGGAAGGACCTTAGAGCGGGAAGGAAGCGGCCGTGGTTTTAATTGAGGTACATGGTTTGTAAACTGGAAAACACGGAAAACCATCTTCGGGGCTGCCGACAGTGGGGTTCGAACGCACTACCTCCCGCATGCAACTCACAAATGCGCGCCATTAACCGCACGTCCAACTCAACCGGTCAAATAGAAATTATTAAAAGCATACTTGATGTGGCCTGAAATAAATATAATCCATAGTTTGCTCCATAAAGAAGCAGACCAAAAGTTGAATGTTTCACGAGTCTTCAAAACCATAGAATATCATGTAGCGATTTCAAACTCTGAAATAGTTAAATGTTCCATACCTATGGTGAGGAAAAAGATGTTCTTCATTTTCCGAGGGAACTGCTCACTTGTATCGTATACCAAGCGGCACTGTGCTTTGAACGGAAAATGAATGCGTTCAAATGTTATCTAAGACAATTAGAATTATGTTTTTAAATGACTAATAATAGAAACGCTAATTGATTTTCTTAAAACTGTAATTTTTACAGTTAGGTTTTTATTGTAATTTTAATAACCATGTTCACCACACCAAGTTTCCTCAGGCGAAAAAAACAATTAAATATTGTGATGACGTCTTCCCAAAGCCGTTCTCTTCTCTCCTGGAAATGGAAAATAACTAAAATAGGTTGGAAAAGAATTTTGCGTTCTTCGGTCCAAAGACCTTGGGTTGGATTTGAGTCTGAAGAGGAAGTTTTATTCACGTCTGATTAAATTCTTTGGTTATGAGGTGGGTGCTTGTATCCGTGTAAATACAGGCTCAATACACCGAGCTATCAGTCTCGTCAGAGACACGCAATAGTGAACATATTCCATTACACAGAGGAGTACCGTTCCATGTAACTAGGAAACGGGCAGATGTTATTACAATATTGCAACCGTATGATAATATTTTATTAAGGAAGGGGAAATAAGTTTCTTAAATGTCGACTCAATTAATATAACTTTAAATTTCCCAGTCTACACTCTACCCATATTCCAAATCACTTCCTTGCTCTATCTCTCTCCGCTGAACAATGTTAAACGCCCTCTCCCCCAAAACCTTACACCTCATATCAACCAAAATTTCCTTTGGCATCGCTAGCGAAAGTTTCGTTATAGCAACCTACGAGCAAGGGTTGTAAGGCCAAAGAATTCAGTCCATTATTTGACCAAACCAGAGTTGTAATAATTTATGTGCTGAAAAACATTTCAGATCTATTGAAGTGTCGGCAAGGGAATTCTAATATTCATACAGCTGATCACTCTTGTATACTCATGTTCATAAAAACCATCACACGTTGAAAGTCTAGAGATAGGAAGTTCATATTCATAAGACTTTTGCATTAGTATGTTCTGAAGAAATGAACCATGTCGACCCTCAGGTTCAAGGTCCAGATGGATATCTCGGCGCGCCACCATCGACTGGCAAAATGTGCCTGTGATTCTCGTTGTCGCTATAAACCGAAGGTAATGGATCAGTGTGACTGGAGCAGACCTGCAGAATGCCTCTCAGGCTATGCGATAACCGTACCATCAAATGAGTGAGTTTGAAAGAAGGCTCATTATTGGCATGAGATAACGTGATGCATCCATCTGGAAAATTGCTGTTCGTCTGGGGGACGAAGATTTCGGCAGTGCAATGGGTGCGTACAGAATAGTTCAAAGAAGGCCGTAGAGCAAGACCAGATTGGTCTAGTCGCATCACCCAGACATCCCCCTAGAAGATCGGCACTTCATCTCAGAGGCATTGTAGGAGAGATCTGCGTCCTCCTTGGCTCTGGCGCAACAGTGGAACAGTGTAACACATCGTACACTATAAGGAGTGGGAGTCCGTCAGCGTTTACTACGGTCCGGGTTACCAGCGCGTCGTCCACTTTTCCGAATACCGAATACCGCAATGGTGTATGGAACGGCGTCATTAGAGATGGGAATGGCAGCAGATAGTGTTTTCGGACGAATCCAATTTCTGTCTGTTTGTTTGAAAATGATGGCTGCATTTAGGTTCGCCGCAGACAGGGGGAGAGTCATCATATTGACTGCATTCGCACACGACATACAGGGCCAAGCCAATCGTGTGGGGTGTTATCGGGTAAAACCATAAATCACAGCTGGTGCGAGTCCAGGGCACTGTGACCAGTCTGACGTACGTGAATGACGTCCTTCGACCCGTAGCCGTACCTTTCCTGCACGACACCCCAGACGCCATATTTCAGCAGGACAATGCGCGACCACATGTTGCTGTACGAACACGTGCCTTCTTGTTGTCACAGGATGTCAGACTGTTGCCCTGTCCCACCCGATCACCGGACTTGTTACCAATCCAAAATATGTGGGATATGGTGAAACGGTAGGTGCGGCGCTCTGACCCAGTGCCAACCACCAAAGATGGACTGCGGGACCAGGTAAATACAACATGAATGGCTATAACCAAGGAGGCCATTCTTGCCCTATACGCGTCGATGCCATCACACATGGAAAATGTTATCAGTTCCCATGGAAGTCCCAGTGTGTACTGGGCAACTGGACACATGCTGAACCCAGGTGACTGAAATGCTAATCGTTTCTGCAGAACATACTAATAACATGTCCTGTGAATTTGAACTTACTATCCGTAGTCTTTCAAGGTGTTCTGGTTTTTATGAACATGAGTGTACATAATATCACTAATGAGTCCGTCTCCATGACTAAATGGTTAATGTGATGGCCTTTGGTCACAGGGGGTCCTGGGTTAGATTCCTGGCAGGGCCTGGAATTTTAACCATAATTGGTTAATTCGCCTGGAACAGGGACTAGGAACAGCGACCATTTCATCCTCATCACTACGCGCAGGTCGCCTACGGCCGTTAAATCAAAAGACCTGCACCTGGACAACTGAAGTCCTTGGACACATCCTGGCACTAAAAGCCATCTGCCATTTCATCACCACTGACATTTTGTAACCGTCATCCCAAATAGGATGATAGTCCACGTGAGAAGAGAGTGTGATTTACTGACGCGTTTGTGGAGGAAGTATAAACACTTACAGGAATTGGAACATCTCAGCCATAGAGTCATTGAAATCATCTGTAAACATAGCTCCAAAAACTCGCCAGGGCTTTTAGGCCTAAAACTCGCTCATTCGCTTCGTACGTGAGAGAATGTTTTCGATCCTTGTATTGAATTATGCCGAAAGTCCTGGCAATTTACACAAAATGTAGCGAAATATATGTACCTCGAATTTTAAGGTAAGTCGTTTGAAGGCCAAAAATAAGCAATAAATTGATTTTGTGTAAATTGATCGCTAATGAACTCCGTGCGCTTTTTAGCGGATTATTCCTGTGTTTAAATTATTTTGGGCTTTATTTTAATCCCCCAGCGCAGTTAACACACCACACTCACGGTTAGAAACAAAACACCGGCCGCTACTACCTTTAAACCAGTGGGAAAGCAAAAAGAAATAAATCAAGTTATTAAAACCAATCACAAGGGCAAAAAAAAA
The DNA here is from genome assembly GCF_040414725.1 of Anabrus simplex. Classification (NCBI taxonomy): domain Eukaryota; kingdom Metazoa; phylum Arthropoda; class Insecta; order Orthoptera; family Tettigoniidae; genus Anabrus; species Anabrus simplex. The sequence goes on from NC_090275.1 coordinate 101,861,119, forward strand.
TTAACACCAAACAGGTACTTAGGCATAGAATCTCAAGGATAATATAATAAAACCACCTATTAAATACTTTCCACTTTTAATGTCAAGTATTCTCTGGAAAAATGCTAGAAGTAATCTTAAGGCTTCTCATGAAAAGGTTAGAGAGATATATGATCATGGATGGAGGCCCACCAATTTAAAGTAAGGACTTCAGGTCAAGGTTAATAATTTCGTACCTGCAGGCAAGCTTGCCCTCAGATTTCATGGGCCATGTATTATATTGGACTTCTTAAATCATGTCATTATTCTGGTCAGCAACCCAGCCACTGAGAGAATATTTAGGGTTCAGCTTTCTCAGATGAAACCCGTATAATCTTTTTTTTTTTTTTTTGCATTATTGGCCACTAAATCATGGCAGCAAGGAATCAGTTATATTTCTTTCGAACGCAGGCTATTCGCGACTTCAATCCTGAAAAGGACATTAAAGGTATCGCTAGGTTCATAGGCATGGTGAATTTCTTCAGGAAATTTATTCCTAACTTCGCTAACAGGGCGGCACCCCTGAATCTTCTGCGTAAGAAATCTATCAAATTCGAATGGGGGCCGTCGCAGCAGGCCGCTTTTGAAGATCCTAAATTAGCTCATTTAACGCCCCTGTGTTAGCCATGCCCGATTTCTCAAATAAATTCATAGTCCAAACAGATGCCTCTTAATCTGCTGTTGCTGCTGTCCTCCTTCAAGAAGCAAAACTCGGAAGGCGATCCATCGCCTATGCGTCCAGATATTCAAATTTAATAAAAGAAAAGACCCTGCCCAGCAGTCTAGTAAGCACGGCCGCCTCGTGGGGAGGCCGAAAGGCACGCGTTTGTATTCATACGAATTCCAATCAGTGGTGAAATTCGTCATGAGATTGGATTCTTCTGGCAGAGGTATCTGATTATATGCCTGATTAAGATCTAAGATGGTAAAGAACTTAGCCTTGCGAAACCATGAAAAACAAGAGTGAAGTTCAGGAAGGAGCCCAGACTGGAGCACAATCTTACGGTTCAAAGCCCTGTAATCAATCACAGGCTTGAAACCACTTTGGGGTTTCGGTACAAGAAAAATGGGCGATGAATACACGGACTTTGAAGGTCGAATTATACCATCCCTTAATATCTGCTCAATGAGTTCCTTAAGAGCCTTCATTTTAGGTGAGGATAGCCTATAAGGAGGAAACCTGCCTGGAGTAGAATCTGTTAGTTCAGTCTTGTGCTCAATAAGGCCAGTGACGCCAAGGGTATCTGAAAATACATCAGAGAAAGACTGACACAACCTTCTAATACTTTCAGCCTGGTCCTCCGGTAGATGCCTAAGACCTAACGACATCTCACTCTGTGTAGGCGAAATAGATGCAAATGGCACAGAATTACATTTTAACAAAGGAATATTAATGTTACTAGTAAACTTGAATGTGCGCGACTTGCTATGAAGGTCGAGCACAAGACTTGAATGAGACATAAAATCGGCCCTCAATACTACACGGCAAGACAATTGTTTAGCTACAAATAACTTTCCAAGTAAATTTTGAAATGCGAACTTTAGCAAAAAGGAAGCCTAAAATTTCCAATTTTGACGAGTTTGCCTAAACTCATTTAATTTAAGGGAAATTTACAACAAGCTTTTGATTTAGAATACCACTCTTCGGAAATAATGGAACTCACGCTTCCTGAATTTAATAGAGCCGTGACGGGTTCGTTATTTACTTCATTTTTTAGAAATGACACGAACCCTGGAGTCTCAGCAGCAATAATGAATTAGAGGAAGTCTCTTCCTTGAAGTATTCGTTCCCTGATCTAACGGGGGCTGAGCCTTGGGAAAGTGAACTTTGTGACTCAGCCAAGGACGCTAGTCACCTCCTATCACTTGGATTCGTGGAGGCAGCACTATAAAGAAAACAAGATGGTGTGCTGTTACTTGGAGTGCGATTCTCAGCAAGATGGGTAACGACCCGCACTTGAACCAACCTTGGGACGGACCAGCTCCGTTCCTAGTTCCACTAGATTTTACCAAGGGGCATTTATTTCTAAGATGTTCTGTTGATCCGCACGCATAACACTTGCTTGTAGGAAATGTTCGGCGAGGTGGTGGCCGAGAAGTGTTAGATGACGGATGGGGCTCCTCGCCGACTCGTAAGGTGTCAGCGTACCTACGGTGTTTATTATGCGAGAAAGTGTCCAATGCTCTGCACTTGGTGAAAGAATGTGTTGCTTTAGAAAAATTGAGAAATAAATTATTGAATCCAGAGGAACAAGCACTACTTAAGCAGGGGGATGAACGGAAAATTACTAAATGGGTAGTGAATGAATGGACTAGGACCGGTAACTTAAATAAATATTTATGTGCTGCTAAAATATTATGTGTGGGCAAAATAGAAGAAGAAATTGGTCAAATATCTTAAAGAAACAATGTTAAAAGAACACTTGGTGATGTGATTTAAATGCTGCTCTTGAATAATGAGTCAGGGTTTTAGGAAACTTCGAGTTGGAAGTAGTTAGTGTATAACTCAGCAGACTAAAGAAGTTATGTGTGTGCAGCGAAATGGAAAAACAGAGGATGTCTAAGAGCAAACAGGCAGGTCCAACCATATTGAACAGGGTTCAAGGACAGTGCCTGCTTACTAAGATGTCTGAGTGTGAGGAGGAAGTGAATGGACAAATGTTGCTGACACTAAGAATGGGGGAAGGTCAAGTACCCACCTAGAGTGCCGATGTGTTTTACTTATTTCACTGCTTTTTTCCCTTTTTATCGCCGAAAGGCATTATTTATAATTTTGTTATTCAATGTTGCCGTTCTGTTAAGGTCTCCGATAAGGAGCGAAACATTTCTCTGTTTTATCAGTTTTATATATATTGGGTTAGATGTAAATTAGTAATCACATTTAGTAGGAGGTGGTAAGAGGAATAGTATACTTGTTTTTTTATGGGTATGGTGAACATGTATCTGGGTGAAAGCCTGCTATGTTTAATGTTCAATAATTGTATAAATGTTCAAAAATGTATAAGGTGTCAGCGTACCTTACCAATTCGGCTGACACTGCCATTACCTCTAATCCGAGAAGGTTTTGGGGCTGAGAGGCGAAACATAGGTACGGCCTATAGGGCGGAGAGATTCCTTCTACTATAGTTTGGACGAATCTATCCTCTGGAAAATGAAGAGCGAATATCCTCGTATAGAAATGCAAATGCTGGGGTGTACCTTAATTAAGGCCACGGCTGCTTCCTTCCCATTCCTAGGCCTTTCCTGTCCCATCATCGCCACAAGACCTACCTGTGTCGGTGCGACGTAAAGCAACTAGCAAAAAAAAAAAAAAATAGCCACCCACCGTGAAGACTTAGTGACATGCGAGAAACAACGTACAAAATTATCAGCTGCCTGTTTTCACAGCTAGGCCCTGAAATAAAAACTGAATTACCTAAGTAATCAGTATGAAAGTGATACTGGTCGCTGCAGGTTGGATGTACTGCCTTCACTGTGGGCAAGCTGGCAGCAAAGTCAGTGTCAGGATCCACATAGTTCGCCAGTGAGGGAGAGATATCCAGCTGCACGTCGTTACCGTCGGAGCAGGTAGGATTTTAGAGTCGACCTCAGGAAAAAGACAGCTAGATATTTTTATGAGAAATTCAACCACATTACAGATATTTTGGATTTCCATCAGGGCAAAGCTGGACTACTCCAAAACACATTGACCATTTAATATTAAACATCATGTGATAAATTACCCTGAAAACATTTGGAAAAAGTAAATAATATAATTAACAATACATTACGTATTAGTGCATTAATGGAACCACCGATAATATAGATATTAATTTAAAATAGACAAAGATCACCTTAAAATGGCGACTTCTAAAAGATAAATTCTGGCCATTTGAAAGACGAATATTTTCCATAAATTCATTAAAAAAAAGTCCTACTCATAGTGCCACGTACTATTACTATTAAACCCAATATTTCCATCTGTCCTAAATGGTGGTCCCCACCCCCCTGTAAAATTCGATTATATGTATGTCCATATGCTAGTTTTTTAAAGTGAAACTCCTCATGGTGGTCCGTTATGTTATAAAAGTTTTAAGATGGGTTTGGACATCGAAGGTGTTTGCCACATCCCTCGTAAATATATGACGGGTTGTTCTGAAAACAAGCAGGCGGACTGCGAAACCTGCTACTAGGAGACCAAGACGCTCCGTTGAAAGCTTTTCGGGATTTTAAGAGACAAGGTCAAGTGTTCTGCCACTACTCAAAGGCTGTCTGTTTAGGATTCTCTGGTCACGACCATTATGCTATGTGTGACACTCTTAACTTTCATCCTCACTTTAATCCCCGCACTGATTATCAGATTACCTTTCTCTCATTTTGCAGTGCGTTCGTCCTCTTACATTATTTATAAATACTGCCTTTTCTTGTTATCATGGACTGATTTGAATTCAAGATGAGAGTTGATAATTCCTTTCCTTTACAGCTGGTGAATACAAAATAAAAAATGGCCCCTTACCCCGAGGTGCTCTTCTATAATTACACTGTGAAAATAAAGGTGATAAATAGCACATTAACGCATTTCGTTGTGTCATTTCATCCTAATCCTTAAAGTAGGATATACCTAAGATGAGGAAATTTAGAGAAAAATGTACACGTTGATGGAGCTTTGATCGCAAAGTGTTAACCGTTCAAGTTGGCAACTCGATTACAGTACATTTGTTTGATGAATAAGTCTGTACTGTTTTAATTGCGACAGGGTGTTTCAATGTTTTTGCAGGCTTTCCATTGCTTATTTGGAATATCGGGACACATGGGGGGGAGGGGCACAACCTACACACTAGTGTCACTGAGCATCATCATCTTTAGTATTGTGTACGGCATTATCAATAACTTCTTGTCAACGATAGTAAAATTTTTCAGTTCTGATCCGGAAGGAATGTGACTAGTTTGGAGTTAAAGGCGTCGGCAGGTCGGCTTCGAAGGAGCGTCCCTGCGTATTGTTCGATTGAGAACGGAACAGGTGAACTTTTGAGAGGCCAAGATCTGTAAATATGGAGGTTAGTGTGAATAGGGGCCTCCCAGACCTGCTCCGGAATAACTGCTTTTCTCATGGTACAACAGTAGCAATTTTTGTTGTTCTAGTACATTTTCATGTCTTGCGTCGAAACGGAAGCATATTCGAGACGTACTCTCCCTCACAGCGTCGTCCCCGTACACAGTGGACGTGCATCGAGCCACATCAGCAGTGTTTTTCCTCTGTTATCATGAAACATAACAATAAGTCTGAAATTATCTTGCTTCGCCACTTGGCAATCCATCTAACACTTCACCCTCTTTAGAGCAGCACAATTCATGAACAAGCATTACGCTCCAAACGAAAACGAACAAACGATAAACAAACTAATACGTATCTCAGGGCACAAAACGAAATCTAAGCGATACGACCATGTTACCAGATTTAGGAAGAGTTTACGTTGTTTTAAAATCATGGGGGGGGGGGGAATTGAAAAGACTAACAGAATGTCTGTAAAACGTTTGAAACTTCAAAACTTTCCACGGCCTATTTATATAAAATATTATACAACTGATTTATATATTTGGAATAAAGAACCGTTCTCTTAAGGCGTGCGATACTACAGTTTCTTTCAGTATAGTATATTTTGACGGACTATATTTCTTGTTCAAACCTGAAACTTGCTGCCAGGTAAATTTTAACTGAAAGATGCCGTGTATAATAAAAATGCAAGTGAATATGTTTTCGGATGTTAAATAAATCAAAAAAGACTAAAAACTTTGTCAAATTGGTGAAAGATAGTTTGTTCTATTTACTGGAGAGAAAATATAGAAAATTACACTAACAAACAAGATGTTTATATCCAAAAATGGAAATGTTTATTCCAGTCCAATTTTGTCTTTAAATTCAAAGTATTTCTAGAAAAGTGTTCAACGAGTCTCAGTGTTCTATAAAGTTCGACTCTCAACTCAAAAAATTTTTTTACCGCTATTTTTCTTTAATACAACACATTTTAACATAACTGACATTCTGTCTTTTTATGTATACTTCAACAAACGCTATTTCTTTTATTGTGAGTTATACCTGCTTCTGGCTGCCAGGCGACATAATTTAGGACGCACTGGTACACAATAAAGAGGCCTTTGTAGCACCAGTAGGAGAGAGAGGAAAGTGGGTGGTGTCACCCCTAAGGAGCGTCAAACGCTATTAATGGGCGGACTCACATCAGCCTGTGGATCCCTTCTCCGTGTGTCGGCGTTAGTCGTGACATGTTCAGGTTGCTGTATTCAAGTCTCAGCTTAGTGCTCCACCAAATGCTGCAAGTGAGTCTGCTGCTCTTGCTACCTTGTCAGCAAAGATGGACCGAAGCGTACCTGCGGATTTTCAATCACTTCCTCGTCTTTTTTCTCTGGACTGGGAGTTTAGTCCTCCCGCTGCTGGAAGGCTGTGTTTCTCGAGTGGGGATGGTACTTGCCTATTCCTCTTCCCACCTTCTAATTTTAGTCAATAGTGAATGACCGCATGACCGCTGTGTATCCCTCGCGATGTTGAGTACAATTCACACGTACACCTTTTACATTCCTCTTCCTCCACAGCTATTAGCACAAAAACCAACCACTTAGTCGCTGACTCAGCCACCTTCACCTACCACAAGACCCTGAAATCGAATCTTTGCATTGTGCCTGTAAACGGCCCCTCAACGAGAATACACCGTCGTGTAGTACCAATGAACTGCACTTCAACGCTCCTATTCTGGTGAGCCTCCAGCCTCCATGAACCTGACCCCCAGCTACAAGCAGTATTACATCATCCTCTACAGAAAGCTGCATGGACGTCATTCTGCCCCTCCACACTCACATGTTTCCCCCACTTCTGTACTCCCCACTTCAGGAACAAGGCCAACCTTAACTAACCTCCGAGCCCTACAACTAACTCGCAATAGTAGACATTCATACCCCCTTCTAAAACCAGTCTCAGAAACCCGATCCACAGCCAAAATCTTCGCCAACCTTCAACGGTAAAACATGAAGAGTGAAGACGTCACCACAACTCGTTCAGTGGGGACATCATAAATATTAACGGCAATGATATCGAAAATAGTTTGGCACAGTACAACGGTTCGGTTCAGCTGGAATGGAGCTCATCTTCATTCCTCCATCTGAGTTTGCCTTTGGATATCCTTTACCCTCTTTGTAATAATTCTCCAAAACCTTCTTCAACTTTTATCCCAATCCTCGTGCTATATGTACCCTCGTCCCAGCCTTTCCACATTCATTTTGACCTTCACCAACCAGCTCTCCCCAAACATACCTTTGAGCTGTTGCTGATGAGCAGCTAGTAGCAATATGCCCCTTCTCCTCTCCTTAATCTCCTCCAGTAATTCAGTAATCTATTCACAATTTCCGCTTCCGTTTACTCCCCACAAGTAACTGCATCCTGCGTTAGCTGTGCAGTTGGGAAGCCACATCAACGTCCTACCAAATTTACTAGTTATCTCATTTAGAATCTCCCTTCCTTTCTCCAAACCCCGCAATTCAGCTCCGTGGAGTACTCTGCTTAGCTTTGTATGTTATAATTTAATCTCGGGTATTTGGTCCTCAAAACCTTGACAACTGAAAGAGCCGCCACCCCCTTCAATTTCGCCCTCTAAGTATGATCTTCCCTCCCCCGTTTTAGTTTATAATTACCCCCAGATGTTCCTACTAATCTTCCACTTCAATCATCTCCCATTGAACCACCCATTTCCTCCTTTTCTTTCTCATTCTGTTCTTTCGGCCTAGCATCACCTTCGTCTTGAAAATGAAAACCTACAACCTGTTTTCCAGTCATTGACGGGGTCAGGGATGTAATGAATGAATCATATATATATATATATATATATATATATGCTATTAGTACGATGGAATCGCCACTCCCAAAGTGATTTATTAATGACTGATAGATGGTATGAAATGAGAATGGAGAGTGTTGTTGGAATGAAAGATGACAGGGAAAATCGGAGTACCCGGAGAAAAACCTGTCCCGCCTCCGCTTTGTCCAGCACAAATCTCACATGGAGTGACCGGGATTTTAACCACGGTATCCAGCGGTGAGAGGCCGACGCACTGCCGTCTGAGCCCACCTTTGTCTTATTACAGTTAATTTTCAAAGACCACTTACTCGCATAATCTGAGACCACATTTAAACTTCATTTTAAACCCCACCCTGCTAGAAACATTAATAGCACATTGTCAGAAAAAACAATCGTGGAATTTCTGGATCGCCTAAAATTTGGCTAGCCCCACCCCTCCATGTCTTTGCACAATCTCATTTATTAATAATAAAAGTATAACCGGAGATAGTTTAGAACCCTGCTTCAAGCTAATCTTACATTCAATAAGGTCACTTACTATACCCTCTTCCACTTTAATACAACAGCAAACTACATCATATATGGCCTAAATCACACAGATCATCTTTCCTTAAACTTCCACCATTCCTAATTTAGCTACCTCTGTGGATCCGTGGTAGAGTGTAGGCCTCCGAATCCCAAGATAGCGGGTTCAAACCCGGCAGAGGTAGTCGGATTTTTGAAGGGCGGAAAAAAGTCCATTCGACACTCCATGTCGTACGATGTCGGCATGTAAAAGATCTCTGGTGATACATTTGGTATTTATCCGACAAAATTAATTAAATCTCAGCCATAGGCGCCCAAGAGAGATCCGGTTTACTCTGTCTGCCATCTAGCGGACCTAGAGTAAAACGGAACGTCGAAATTGACGAGCAGACAGCCAGATGTCATCATTTGAATTCATCATTTATTAAAACGCTACCTTTTTACAACACACTTGCTGCAGGAATAAGTTTATTGTTAGAATCTCACACTGCCACAATGCACCTTTAAAGGCCTGTGTTTCTAATTTATAAATTCAGACATTTTTAAACTAATCGGTGCTCCATAACGTATGTATTATTACAGTACTTTTCACTTGACTTTATTTAATTCCTGTATGCTCATGGTATAGAAATATTCTTGATGTACTTTACATCGTTACTTTCTCTGTATATGAATTTTCTTCTCTTACTTCTCCTTCCTTTTCTTTATTTTCATTACTTTTTAATTTTGTATTTATTTTTACTTACCGGTACATATGTTTCATAAGTATTGTTATGTTAAAAAGGTACTGTATTCGGCCTAATGCGTGTGTCCTTTCAAACAGAGAAATAAATAAATAAATAAAATAAATAAATAAATAAACCAAATAAATAGATAAATAGATAAATAAATGAGGAACAATTTCGATGTGGAAATGTTCCATGCAGTAAATCTTACGTTTGTTCTATGCATTGAAAAAACTCAAGTTCTGTTGACAAAGCTCCACAGATTGTGATTATTTCTTCACATTTTATATTAAAAAAGCTGCCACCAATAAATACTGAATTTAATCGCTTCATTCCTGCATAAAGCTGAAAAATTAAATTTGCAATGAACTTCTGACCCCTGAAGAGGAATTTCTGTGTATTTAGTCCCCTTTTAAATAGAATCGTTGAACGCGTTATCAGGTGAGTTATGCCTTCTCCATCAGCCCCCATAATCGTGATGACGGAAGGAGGAGTACATTATTCCAGGTTTATAGATTAACTCTAGAACTGGCAGCTATCGAATATTCGATACTTCGTTCCCTGCTGTAGTAGCCCTGTCGAATATTAACATGTATGTATTTGTTTACGTAATTTTCTCATTTCGTTAACAGATGTCATGACAGTCTGAATTTTGTTATTCTCGAAGTCCTGTACTTCCTCTTAAAACAATAATCACCACCACCACCACCACAGCAGTCGTTAGTTCAGTATTGTTCATAGCTACAACCTCCTTGGGCGCAACTTCATGTAAATAAGTGAACGCAGTTTTCCGTCCGTCTGTTTGAGCGACATTTCCTCCAGTATCCCTAAACAAACCTTCACGCGTTCTCATTCATTTTAAATAGTTTTCCTGTCATTGTGAATTATATACGTTTGTATATATATTTATTTTTGTACTGTGTGAGTCTAAAATGGCCTTTCCATGATGGAAAGTGTTTGATGGAGTACTGTGAAATTTGCTGGGAGAAGAAAAAGACAGAACTGACTTTGAGAATATTGAGAATGAACCAACAGATTCCGAAGATCTTTGTATCAAATATCGGAAAGTGATGATGAGCCTGCCACATAGCAACCTATCGTAACAGCCTGGTCTAATGATTGCATTGTTTTCAATAATATACCAATGAGTGGTATGAAACTGTTACTACTTCATTTCCGATACACTGTTGACAATCTGTAAGTCTCAGTTTGTTTCTGACACGTTTTATTTTTGTGTATATATGTTCAAATTTTATTATTAATCCGATTTTCGAAATTACAATTATTGAAGTGACTGTACATTTTTCTAATCGAAACATGTATGCAATTTCGTGCCAACATTACAGTCCTCAATTCAGTAGCTTTACATGATATAATTTTATTTCGAAACTTTCCTATTCCTGTTAGACAAGTAAAAGTTGTCATATATAGCCGCCACCAAAATATTTAACCTTGCCACTTCTAGGATTACCTTGTATATCGGGAAATTACATTCGGAAAATAATACTACCCGAAATACGATAGTAATACCAGTGAACATAATACTAATCTGAAAAGAAAATGCAATGGAAATAAACCAGTAGAAACAGTGCTCTGTCTCCAGATTAAGTATATACTCCGTCATTGTAGGGAAATAGGTTAAGGAAAAGGATACACTGAAACCACTAATTCATTCAATATGTATTTATTTCGGCTGCTGCTTTTTCAAAACGGCTCTCCGTCGCAGCGACCTTCATCCACATGAACTGTAAAAGAATGAAAAACAATTAAGTAACACTGAGAGAAATCTTCAATTCAAGTTAGTATATGCTGTGAATAAGCAAGTAAATGAAAAATGCAAGAGAGCCAACAGAATTAGGAATGTGAGAAAGAGGACAAAATATGATTCTTCTTGAAACCTTACTTACTGACATTCCTGAATACACTCACACATGTTATGCTTTACTCTGAGTTTATCAATAATATTCGCATCAACACAAAAGACCAATAAAACTGAAAAAAATAAAAGGATGCCCTGAAGAGCCCCATCACATGTATTGTGAGACCATTTAGAGCAGGGAAGGACAGTGATGATCAACAAGTGGCGCAGCAAATACATGACTGGAAACTCTCTCATGAAACATGTAACTGGTGATCACAGAGGCACTGGGGAAATGTTGCCAAGTAAGTCGTTAAAAAGGCTATTTGAACAAATGTAGCAAGAACAAAATTAGTCTTTTGGCTTAGGGGCTCGTTTAAGTGCCTGATCGCAAAATTTAGGGATAAATTTGGAGGATATTTGAAATGTATGATGGGTATTCATCCCGAAGGCTGGTTTGATCCTCTACAGCTCCACCAACAGCTATCACAGACGGCCTAGGTGTCACTGAAGATTCATACTAGGGAAATGAGGAGTGAGGTAGTTTGCCGTTGCTTTCCTCACCGAGCCAGAAGTTGATGTTGCATATCAGTCTGCCAAGCCCACGGAAATGCACGCACCAACCGACCCTATGAGCGATATTTTCACACCATTCATAACAGGGACTGGCTGCATAGGGAATGGTATTAATAGCATCGCTCATAACTCAGTCATTTTCATATTGTCAAAGCCAAGGACAAGATTTAGACAGGTCAATGAAAGTAACAAATTACCCAACACAAATTCAATTTTCCCAAATGAACGTTCTGCGTTCTACACTCACATAAGGCACAATCCTGTTTTTCGATAATGTTAATATCCCTAAACGTAATCTCTATACAAAAGACTGACTGACTGACTGTAATCAACGCCCAGCCAATTCTACCAGACATAAAGAAATGAACTTGAAACTCATTTATAATTTCTTCTTTGGCTTGAGTTAGCTTATACCCTGTGCGTATATTCCTCTTCATTTCCTTGTTACGCTGTCCCATATTCACCGACCGACCGTTCCCTGTTGACGACCGTCGCCAAGGGGGTGAAAACGGAGGTTAATTTTTTCTAGTGGCTTTACGTCGCACCGACACAGACAGGTTTTATGACGACGGTGGGATAGGAAATGGCTAGGAGGGGATGGAAGCGTCCGTTGGCTTAATTATGGTACAGCCCCAGTATTTGCCTCGTGTGAAAATGGGAAACTACGGAAAACCATCTTCAGGGCTGCCGGCAGTGGGATTCGAACCCACTAACTCCCGGATGCAAGCTAACCGCCTCTAACCACCCGGCCAACACGCCGGTGGTGATTTCTTAAATTTAATACATCTATATCTAAAAAACGTAACCGTTTAATATGTAAAAATTTGGTATTTGGAATCTACTACAAAAATAAACACGTATTTTTGGATTTCGCAAAATACCATTAAGGGGTTAAAAATGGTGAAAAAGGGGTCCGGAAACAATTTGTGAGGATACTTATATCTCAAGAACTGAAGATTTTACAGACATGAAAATTTTTATTCGGAATCTCCTTCAAAAATGAAGAAACATGTACTTTTTTGGAAAATTCACTTAAGGGGGGACGGGTGAGCGCGAGTGAAAAGGGGTTAATTATTAAAATGAGAATACGAAGGGTACATCTAAGAAATTTAACATTTTTCAGACGTGAAAACTGGTATTTGGATTCTCCTGTAAAACTAACGATTCACGCATAATTTGTTTTCTGAAAATCCACTTAAGGGGAAGTGAAAAAGTTGGTGAATTTTAACAATGAGCATATCTACAATGTATCTAGAAAAACGTAACATATTACAGGCATGAGAATTAGTATTATTAATTTCCGTTAAAAGTAAAGAAACACGTGTTTTTCGTTTCATAAAAAACTACTTACGGAAGGGGCTAAGAATAAATGAAAAAATGCTTGAATAATTTTCTTAGGATACTGATATTTCAAGAATGAAGATATCACATACGTGAACATTGGTATTTCGAATTTTCATCAAAAATAAAGAAATACATACTCTTTGTTTCCGGAAAATCCACTTAAGTAGGCCTGAAAAGAAGTGAAATACGGGTTGAAGTATTTTCATTATGATACTTATCTATATGAATAAAATCGCACGACCGTGTGTCTGTACATTGGCTATTTTGGCGAAATAGATTCAGTTTCAGGTGTAATAATGACATTCCACATGTATTTTAGTTCTAGTTCCATGAATTCCTCATTTGTTTACACCTCTCCGCCAAAAGCAAGATGCCGGCACAACCTGCTAGACGAGCTAGAAAGTAGAAATTTTCCAAATTATAGGTTTTTGTCCATAACAGACAGAATTTTCCAATATGTTTATATTTTTCACCTCTTACCTCCGTAAAATATCAAAATATCGAGGCTGTGACTGTGGCAATGTATAAAATACACGTAGAAAAATTTAAAAAAACGTTTTTATAATTTTTAGAATTTTTACACGTATATTTTATACATTTCCACACTTACAGGAAAGAGTCAAGAAATTTGGTACGCATCTTGACACGATCGATGGCCATATGCGAGCCAAATTTCATTATTCTGCTTCCCACATAAGTATACGCAAAATAATGTAAGGTGTTTGTACGTAAATTTCACGTTATTTTTGGAGCGATCTATATATCTATAGATATAAAAGGCTAAGTCCAACTTAGTGTAATCACCGCCCAGCCAAACCTACTCGACATAAAGGAATGAAATTTGGGGGATACATTTATATCACGGTGTAGGGGCCCAGTAAGGGAGGAATTCTAGGTATTCCGTCGCTAAGAAGGTGGAAAGGGGGTAAATAGTTTAAATGATTAGATCTATATCTCAAGAACTTAACCATTTACAGACGTAAAATTTTTATTTGGAATGTGTATAAAAATAAGGAAACGCGTGTTACTTTGTTTTCGGAAAATTCCCCAAAGGGGGGGGGGTAAATTATGAAAAAGTTATTGAATACAATTCATGATGACTCTGTATCTCAAAAACTGAAGATGTTACAGACATGAAAATTATTATTCGGAATCTCCTTCAAAAATAAATAAACAGGTGTTTTTCTATTTTCGAAAACCCTAATTAAGGGGGAGTGAACAGGAGTGAAAATGAGATGAAATTTTAAAATGAGTATATCAAAGTATATCTAAAAAATGTAGCATTTTACAGACATGATAACTGGTATTTGGAATCTCCTGTAAAAGTAAAGAAACAAGAATATGCTCGTTTCTTTTACCAAAAAATCCGCTTAAGGGGAAGTAGGAGAAGGGGGTGAAATTTTAAAATCTGCATATCTACAGTATATCTCAAACCTTAACATGTTACAGACGTGAAGAATGGTATTATTAATCTGTCCTAGAAGAAAAGAAACACATATCATTTTGTTTCAGGAAAAGGCTCTTAGGGGGAGGTGGGGGGTAGAAGTGACAGAAAAGGGAATTGAATTATTCTCATTAGGATACCGACATTTCAAAAACTGAAGATGTTGCAGATGTGAAAATGTACCTAAATTTCACCGTATTCAAAGTTTCTAACTCAATCTTATCCACAAATATGGGAGATAAGAGAAACGGTTATTGAATCAGCCATGTAGGACGATAAAAATAGCGTCTGATGACGCAATCCGTTTGTTGATATGATGTACCGTCTAGGAGCAGTAAATCTCGAAGTGAACGTCTGCATTTATAAACGTGTTCATGTTTAAGTGTCATCCATCTATGTTAATAAATGCAAGTCTGCAAGGCTAAGCCCGACTAACTGTAATCAACGCCCAGCCAGGCAAGGGCGCCCATACCTGGGGGCAAGGGGGGCCGCAGCCCCCCTCTAGTTCTCAGAGAAAGGCAAAAATGTAATGCAGTCAGGTGTTTTTTTCTTTCAAGAAAATGATTTAAAAGTCGGTATTACGTAGAAGTGATATTACCACCCCCCACCAACAGGCAGGGGTAACCGTGGGTGTTATTCTACCGCGGAATAGAAGTAGCCATTCATCTTCCAAAATATTAAAAATACTATGTACCCCCCAGGTCTAGGCCCCTCCCTACAAACTGCCACATGGGCGCCCATGCAGCCAGGGGTGAATCAACTTCAACATTTTTTATGAGCCTACTTACGTCTTGTAAACTAGAAGTTTCAAGAGTTAAAATTTTATTTGGAATCTGCTTTAAAAATAAAGACACACCTATTTCTTATTTTCGGAAAGTCCACTAAATGGTGGTTGTAAAACAGGACGGAAAAAGGGGTTGAATTCCTTTTATGAGGATATTTATATCTCAAAACCGAAGATGTTACAGACATGAAAATTTGTATTTCGAACACCTTTAAACATAAAGAAATACGTAATTTTTGTTTTTGGAAAATTCACATGGTCGAGGGGGAGGGGGGACGGCGTGAGTGAAGGAAGAGTTGAATTCTTTCTATCAGGATGCTTATATCTCAAAAACTGAAAATGTTACAGACGTGTAAATTGGTAATTAGAACCTCCTTTGAAAAAGAAACACGCATTTTTGGGGAATATACTTAGTGGGGGGGGGGGAGAGAAAAAGGAATTCAATATATTTTATGAGCATACTTATATTTCATGAACTGGAAGTTACAAGAGTGAAAATTTTATTGGGAATCTGCTTTAAAAAATATAAAAACACGTATTCTTTTGTTTTCTCTAAAACCCCTTAAAGGGGTGGGTGAAAAATGTGTAAAATAATTTGAATTATTTTTATGAAGTTGCCTATATCTCGAAAACCGAAGACGTTACAGACGTGACAATTGGTATTTGGAATCTCCATTAAAATTGCGAAACAGGTACATTTTGGTTTCGCAAAATCCACCTAAGAGGGGTGGCAGCACTGTGTAGAAAGGACTGAAAAATGCGTTGAATACCTTTTATGAGGATACTTATATCTCTAAAACGGACGATGTTACTGACCTGAAAATTGTTGTTTTGAATCTGCTTTCAAAATAAAGAAACGCGTATTATTTGTTTTCGGAAATCCACTTAAAGGGGGATTGGCAAGAAGTAAAATAGGGGTTCAAGTATTTTTATTATACTTATCTATATAAATGAAATCGTAACGACAGTGTGTCTGTATCAATCAATCAATCAATCAATCAATCAATCAATCAATCAATCAATCAATCAATCAATCAATCAATCAATCAATCAATCAATCAATCAATCAATCAATCAATCAATCAATCAATCAATCAATCAATCAATCAATCAATCAATCAATCAATCAATCAATCAATCAATCAATCAATCAATCAATCAATCAATCAATCAATCAATCAATCAATCAATCAATCAATCAGTAAATAAATAAATATATATAAGTAAATAAATAAACCATTTACTACTGATTGCATTTAGGGCAGTCGCTCAGGTAGCAGATTACCTGTCTGTTGTTCCTAGCCTTTTCTGTACATTGACTACTTTGGAGAAATTTTTGTATAGTTATCCGTTCCAAGTTTAATAATGACAGTTTGCATATATTTTAGCTTTAGTTTCCGGAAAGTCCTAGATAAAGGCGGCGTCGCAATCTGACGCACGAGCTGCAAAGTTGAAATTTGGCAAATATATAAGTTTTAACTTCTAACCGAAGAAAACATTCCAAGTTGTTAAAATTTTTCACTTTCTACCACCACCCCTCGCCACGGGAAAATATGAAAGTATAGAGCAATGTTAATGACGGTGCAGACATTCGTTTCAAGATATTTCTTGGCTAAACGGTAAGTCGTATTACAAAACGGATGGCACAATCCAACTCAACATGACAAGATCTACAACATTGTTCCTATTTTTTTGTCGTATCATGGTCCCTTATACGTCAGGTAGAGCTGCATTTCTCTATTGTACGTAAATTTTGCAGTAAGTATATTTCGTAGCTTGATGCACTTATTGCAAAGATAGAATCATCAAATTCGGTACAAATATTGGACCTCCCAGTGGCAATGCGTGAGCCAAATGTTATGACTCTGTTTGTCACATACGTATCCAAAATAACGCAGAGTGTGAAAACCCTACCAAAAATTGCGCTATTCAAAGTTTCGAACTCAATATAACCCATTAGGGGAGACACGGGAAAATATCATATCATTCAGAACGCTAACAGAGGCGCCTGATGGTTCAATCCATTAGTCGATATAATGTCTTATTTAGCGGCAGTTAATCTGTAAATGAAGGTCTGCAATATTATAAACATGCATATACTTTCGTATGTCGATCTATTTATACACTGAAGTCGATTTGTACCGATCTAGAGAGGTTGTTTCTGCCATTATAATTAATTCTTTAAAAATCGATAGTGACTGTCAGCAGTAAGGCTTATGTTACTGTAACAAATACTCCCCATACCCTTACTCACTGGCAGAAGGAATGGGTACCCTATCCAACTCCTGGGTAACTGGCATTAGTAAGCAGAGCCTACTGTTTTAATAATTCCCTTCTCGATTTTGTTGTGTCTGGAAGTAGGAGTGGGAGCCTGCCATTGTAACGAAAACTTTCTAAATTGATTGTGATCGTACAGTCGACAAGGGGGCCGTCTATTTTAATGAAAACTTCTGAACTCTATTGCGAATGGAAGTAGGCAAATGAGCCTGGCGTTATCATGACAACGCCGCAACTAGCACTTTACATTGAAAACAAAGTATTGGAACATCTCCATGCTGCTTCTCGGAAAACGCAAAGAGACATGCAATTAAAAAAATATAATTCACTACGTTTATAGTAATTTCTTTCGATATCCATATGCATGTAGAACACTGTAGCGAAGCGTGGGTACATTTGCTAGTCGTTAACATAAAATAAGGAGCTTAGTGAAATTCACCAGGCCGCCTGTCATCCACTTTCTTTCCCTGCCGAAGTCAGATTCCTCAACACAATATCAATTCAGATTTAAAAATTAAACCTGTTGAAGAGGAAAATGTTCAGCACAATACGAAGCCCGGATGACTTAACAGGCACTGCAACTCGTAGAACAAATGAGGGAAATAAAGCTGAAAGATGCAGCGTATAGAGTCGAAGAATATGAAATTAAGAACATATTAGAGGTTTGAAAGGAAATTGCATGAGTCACTTATCAATGGAAATAAAAGAACTCGAATATGGTGTACTTAAGGTACACAAGAAAATAAGGATAGCATGTGGCATGGAGAGAGATATATTACTGGAATATATCGTAGATGGACCTGGAAAACTGGTTTTGCACATGGGGAAGATACCTAACCTTTGGGGGACATATGTCAAAATCCCTTCAAAGGTGAAAATTGTACAGAGCAGCCAGAACTGGGAGTCACAGAAGGCCTTGGAATAACCATCACCGAGTTCAGGCGGGCAATCAAACTTGCCATAACCAGGAAAAACTCCATAGCTTACGACATCCCCGTGGAAAGTTATAAGGTCATCGAATAGGCATAGAATAACATGTATGGTACTGACATTGTCACTAAAGACTGGGCGAGATCTTCGTCCATTATCTCGCCAAAGAAACTGAATGCCAGAGAATGCATGAACTTTAGAACAAACAGCACTATGAGGCAAAACTGGAAAGTATTCCTCATAATTTTTCAGAGTAGAATTTATCAGAAATGTGAGGGAAATATGAGCGAATATCAATTTGGGTTCAGCAGCGTTCTGGGAACTCGTGACACCTCATTCGGAACTCAAGTGTTGTTCGGATGTTGCAGAGACATCCACTGCGATCTGTATATCTGCTCCTTGTCCTTGTCCAAGGACCTTGGTACGTGTTCACACAACCAAATTATAAATGCCCAAGGTATGCCATGCCAACCATCAATACGTTCTTGATATAGATGTAAAAATGAAAGAAATGTATGATCATCAGCAAACAAGAAGTACCCCTCGGTGTACTCGACCTATTGAAAGGATAACTAAGTTCAGCTACTTGGAGAATACCTTAAGTGAAGTCTGGGATTCTCCTTTAGAAATCACACATCTCAAAGAACGAGAAAGAAACCTCTTCATTAAAATGGAGAAAATGCTGTGTGTATTTGTGCCTTCTGCACACCACGCACCAAGCGGATTGCTTCCAGAACACACCCGTCTGATCCAGCTGGTGACAGCGCCGCTTCTGAGTCAGAGGCTACGTAACCTCTGCAGCTTCAGCCTCCGACCGATAGCCACCAGCTGACAATCCCTGAGGTTTGAGTATACAAAGAACAATGTGGTACCGTGGGATTTGGAGATATTTCCAGATTCTCTCTCATGTCTTAATTTTACTTGTGTGAACCTAAACTGTAAAAACACAGTAAGGCTAGCTGCAAGACAGACTTGCAATTTTTCGACATAGTATTCCCATTTCTCTATGTATATATTGTAAATACCAGGCAGCGATTGAGTTTCTCTTCTTTTGCCTCAAGTGTTATGTTAATAAACCAAAGCCTGCTGTGTAGTCATAACATTGGGTTCATAGGGATGCAGCACTATGCAGTAAAGAGGAGCAAGCTGGCCTTAATAGCATAAGGATGTTCGTGATTCCCACTTTGTCACTGTCCTCATCAGGCTTTTCCCACACTTCTCAGTACAGTCAAACTAGAGCATAGTCATTAGTAGAATACTTTTAAGTACACACACTGAGAGCATTGCCTGTTAGCATTTATCACACCTACCTCTCTTCCAGGTTCTAATTTCTGGTATCGGAAATGAATGGTCTACACATCGACCTCACGGAGGATTTAACTGCAGGGGCACAGTAACAGCGTTCATTCAGCGGCTGAATGCCAGGACCGAGGCCCGGAAGCCGGTCCTCCCTGCACCAATGATGCACTACCGATGAGGCCACGAAACACACGAGAACACTCTCATCATTAACATCACCACCATCATCATCATCATCATCAACATCATTATCGAATCCCTCGTTAAACTACAGGAGGACTTGGGATCAGAAGACCCGAGGGAACTCATCGAGCACCTCCCAGACCACATCGGCTTCTACGAGAGGTACCTTTCTGCATTCCTTCAGGTCAACCGGCTGCCAGGATTGAGAGAAATCCAAGCAGACGTCGGCAGGCACGAAGAGGCCACCCAGATACTGACGGTGAAGATTGTGATATCCACCACTGCTACGCACACAACCAGGACTCAGAGACAGATGCAGGTAGGTGCGGATGTGTGCCCGTACAATCCGTTGGAGTCCACGACTGCGAGGACCGATATGGACAGTGACGCTCCCGAGTGTAGCGATTGCGCGAACCATTTTTACATGGACTGCTTCTCGGCTCAAGGCTGCCAACCAGGAACGTCAGCAACTTACGCGGGCCACCCAGGAGAGGCTAACCTGGCGCAATTCAGGAAAAGGCTCAGGGCGATGGAAGGCAGCAGTAGAGTGGAGAGGGCGGCTCCGAGCCTTCCAAGTCTGCTAGCCAGGCCTCGCAGCCTGTTAGCACCAGCTTGCGATGCAGGCGTCCATAAGACGGGCAATGCACTAAGGTGCTAGCATTCACCGACGCCGAAGCCGCCGACAACAAGGAAAGAGTAGCCGGTGCTGCAGCGGAATAACTCCCCACCACGGTCCCCAGGCCGGGAAGAGGCCCACAAACAGGAAGAATTGTCGTCCCCCGCCTCATAGAGACCGACGCCGGGACTACAACGCTGTCCCCATACCCGAAAGAAGATGCCGGCTCGCCAGGAGAAGGACATCCAACCGCAACCCACGACTGCACCCAGGGAGTCAGTAGAAGGAAGAGTCAGTCGGGAGAGGACCTCGTCGGAAGTTCGCATTAGACCGTCGTGGTCTGCCATGACGTTCATATCCACGTGCACAGCTCTTGCATTATTTAGGCTGAATGACGTGTGGCCACTGACAGGTAAGCTGTTGGCTCCAGGTACTTTGCAACCGCAATTTCGGGGAATCACTAACCCACAGCCAGCATGGTAAATAGAGAGGCGCCTGTGTGCAAGAGGGCCATGTTACGGGCAGAGAGGATAGAAGCCCATCCCCATGCACCCGCTACGTCCAGCAGGCTCCCACCCTAAGGGGATCATTCTGTTCAGCAGGTCTTAGGATTTCTCGCAGCTTGGATTAATAAAAAGCAAGGACCGCGTTAGTCACTGCAGTTCTTAGACGGTCTGATGACACGAATAACTGGACCGGCATGCAATGGAAAGATCATAATACGAAAAAAAGTCGGAATTCTAGAGGAAAAACTGGAGCAAGTATTCATTTATAGGAAGAGGACTAATGGTTTGGAATAATTTATCAAGGGAAATGTTCGATGTATTTCCAAGTAGTTTGAAAATATTTTAAAAAGTGGTACGTACAGTAAACAATTGATACGGAACCTGCGACCTGAGCGACAGCATTAAATGCAGACCACTGATGTTTGGTGACAGATGTGATGTAACATAAGTTTCAGTAGAAGAAACAGGCATAGAAAAATTTGCTAGTACAGAGAACTGTAGAGCGCTGAGAGGGGAATGTCAAACCCAGATAGCTGTAGCCACAACAAGAGATGCTCAATTTCAGAGCTTATAAAAGAAGTTAGGATACAGGCAGCGGAATAGTGATTTACCAACTTGCTAAAGCACGTAAAACAACAGGCCATGATGTAGAACATAACATGCATGTGAATGACTAGGAAGGAATGCCACTCTTGGAGATATGTAAGACACTGGAATGCTGGCGTGAGCAATTCAATGAGATCACGCATCCACCAATTCCTGAAGATCGCTCGAATAGGGGACCTATTCCAGTCATAAGTGAACAGGAAACTGTAGAATCAGTCCCTGAAAAATTCCTGGACCTCATGAACGTCCAGCAGTTCATTGGAAGGTCGAAGAATTAAATTGTTCAGCAATAGACTGGCTAACAATCTTCCTTAATGGCATTGTCGATGCTAGTCACATACCCAAAGACTGGTCAACATTTCCAACAATCCCATTTTTCAAGAACAACGGTGATCCAGCTCTGTGGTGCAATTATAGTGAAATGCTTCTCCTTTCGCACACAATGGAAATTTTCGAAGGGATTCTTGTTAAATGGCTACTTGATAGTGTGCACCTCCGACAAAAGCTGTGTGCATTCGTTAAAGGATATGGGACAACTGATGCAATTTTTCAGTTCGACAGGTCATTGAGAAGCATTGTGAAAAAAGAAAGCCCACTCACATTGCATTTCTTGATCTTGGTAAGACTTTCAAGCGCATACCACACTGTCTAATTTGGTATGCTTTGCGAGAACGCAAAGTTCCAGAATAACTTCTTAATTGGGTTCAAACGCTCTGTGTTAAAACTAGTAGCCCAATAGGATCTGCCTCTGGTATATCAGAGAGATTTCTATTCAATCTAGGTGTTCATCAAGGTTCAGGCGACGGTGTGAAGTTCCATGGACCTCACTCTACGCGGATGATGTCAACTTCCCAGTACCACCAAGCATGATCTGCAACACCAGGTCCAAGCCTAGCATGACGCCCTCAGCAGATTTGGTCTTCATCCTAACATCATAAAGTCATAATACCTTACAAACCAGAGTGACGGTGATACTGAAGTCAATGGTTAAACCCTACGGAAAAACGAAATTTCGATTTCTCAGGATCTCATTAATGTAGTAACGCAATCATTAAAGCTGAAGTGCGATCAAGGATAAACGCTGGATGAACTCAATTGAGGGAGGTAACGGAAATGTCTGTGATAAGAGAATGCTGATATGCCTGATGTCGAAAATATACCGTACAGGTTTTCGTCCAGGAAGATTGGCATCGCCTCAATAAATGTGTCAGAGTCGACTTCAATTGTACGGCCACCCCTCCGCGAAAAATGCGTACCTCCTTAAAGTCAGCGGAACTTGACTAATTGGAAGGCCAAAACAACTATGGCTAATTGCCATTAATGCCGACATGAGAGCACTACGCCCAACGTAATGATGCTTTCGATCGCAGGAAATGGCGTTCCTTGATCCACGTAGCCGACCCTCCACCTGAAGTATAAACGCTTAGAAGAAGACGAAGAAGACTGGTTCATGTGATTCAATGTGTTACAATTCCCCTTCAGACCTGGTGTACATTGTTATGTACATCACCTTTCATAACTAATGCAATAACACAGTAGCTTTATTGATGTGGTGGCTGTTTCATTTACAATTTGTTTTACGTCACACCGACACAGTTTTTATGCTGACGATGGGATATGAAAGGCCTAGGAGTGGGATGGAAGTGGCCATGGCCTTAATTAAGGTACAGCCCCATCATGTGTATGGTTTGAAACTGGGAAATCCCGGAAAACCTTCTTCAGGGCTGCTGACAGTGGGGTTCGAACCCACTATTTTCCGGATGCAAGCCCACAGCTAATCGCACGGCCAACTCGCCCGCTTGATGGCTGTTTGTACACTATAACGTACACCCCATCTGTGCACAGCGTAAGTTGTTGTTGCCCTCTGTGGTCGGAAATAAGAATTTCAATTGTAAACAAGCCATGCTGATGAAGGTTGGTGTTATTGTTTTCGTGTATAAATCCGTATTTATTTACAATAATCTTCTTGTTTTGTGCGTTTATGAACAATGAAACAATGATAATGCAACTTATATTACATGGGCATAATGTGCAGGTTTATGTGGAAAAAGTCAATGTAATTGTAATGTACACCTGGTCCCAAGCTACCTCTAGCAGTAGTACTTAAACTCTGAGTTCTGCTAATTCTAATTACGTGTCCTAGTATTAATCTGTTAATTTTCATATTGTTTTGAAGCAGTTTTTAACACTTACGTCACATTATTATTTACATCTTCATTATTCCAATAGAAGATGTATATGTCTCCTCAACGACTTGATTTCGGCGAGAATGGCGAGGCATATCCTATTGGAGACTTCAGTAGTGATGAAGGGGATCTTCTAGACGCGAGACCTAATGAAGATAACCGGCTCCGCGGTGAAGGGGTAGTGTGCCTGGCTCTTTCCCTGAGGCACCGGATTCTATTCCCGGCCAGATGAGGGACCTGGATCTGAATGCTGTTTCGAGGTCCATTCAGCCTACGTGGTTACAATCGAGGAGCTATCTGACGGTGAGATGGTGGCCCTGGTATCAAAAGCCAAGAATAACGGCTGTGAGGATTCGTCGTGCTGATCACACGACAGCTCGTCATCTGAAGGCCGTCTGGATGAGCAGCGGTCACTTGTAAGCCATGGCACTTTCGGGCTCTTTCGACATGTATATTGGGTTTGGTTTGGACACAACGAAGTGGAATCAGACAGGAATGGGCAATGATAGTGAGACAATAATTTACGATACCCTCATTTGTTGGACATGTATATTTGTGTGTGGGGACTTTTATCTGCTATTATCGGCCATTGTTGAACTGTCGTTAATTTATGTGCCGGTACTGTGGGTATTTAAAATGCATTTAAAATCCATTATTACGTCAATAATTTTAATTTTCCTTATTGGCCCAATAAGCTAATCCTTGACTTGAGCATGCGTAGTGTCTCTCTTGAACGGAGCGCTCTGCAGTTGTTTTTCTGTCTCGTCAACTAGCGAGCAAGGAGTCTTGTTCTGAGCGAGCTGTGAGATGGACGCCATTAGCCTTGTTCCTTAAAAGACTTTGAAAAGTAACGAAATGCAGCTGGATACTCCCGGTTAGGTGGGAGATACAGTAGGCAATGTGCCTAAATACGTTTTTAATCTTATGTTCCTCTAGTGATAGTGATTTGGTATTTTACTAATTCTTTAATTTCTACTATGTGAGTGTTGACTGTGGCCTGTGTACCAAGCAGGCAGATTACCTCTGAAAACATGTTTCTGGTGTAAGTTTGTGATAATTTTTTTTTTTTTTTTTTTTTGCTAGGGGCTTTACGTCGCACCGACACAAATAGGTCTTATGGCGACGATGGGATAGGAAAGACCTAGGAGTTGGAAGGAAGCGGCCGTGGCCTTAATTAAGGTACAGCCCCAGCATTTGCCTGGTGTGAAAATGGGAAACCACGGAAAACCATCTTCAGGGCTGCCGATAGTGGGATTCGAACCTACTATCTCCCGGATGCAAGCTCACAGCCGCGCGCCTCTACGCGCACGGCCAACTCGCCCGGTAAGTTTGTGATAAATGATTACACTAATTTGGATACAAAACCACCAGCATGTAAGTAATATTTATTCAAAAATTATCTTGGAGCAACGCATACTTCAGTGGATTACTTGGAGGAGATATTGTTTACAACCGTCGTCTTGGAATTTTCAAAAACATTATCTTGTCCGTTTACGAACCAGTGTGTCACTGTTATTTAATTTTAGGCCTACCTCGAGTTATCGCCAATGTAGTGTGAACTGAATCTGAACTCTATACCCGGTATTTGGAAATTTAATAGCCGACTGGAAAATTTAAATCACTATTGATAATATTCTCATGTAATAGTGATATGTAAATTTAATTACGAGGCGAGTTGGAAACTCGCGGTGAGCATATGTGCATTATGTCATTCCTTACTTGCTGTTATTGAGATTGTTGTACGTTTTTGGTTTTCTGATCCATATACGGTGTGCGTATTGTTTTGGTTGTTCGTATTGTTATTTTATTATTATTATTATTTCACGGTGTGTTTCTCTCTCTGCCTGTTTTCTCTGATTTTGAAATGCGTACTCTGATTGTGTCTGATTTCGTGTGATTTTCCAAATTGTGTCGTGTGGCTATTTAATCCCTTTTTGCCGATGTCTCCCGCGTTCGGTCTTATCTCATGTGCTCATTGTTGTGGTTCCAAGGCCACCTCGTAGTTAATTTAATAACGACCATCTTGGTCTTATGTAAAATTATTCCTTATAGGAAATGCCACTTTCTATGAATTTAATCTCATGATACATGTAATTCTATTTTTTTATTGTTATTATTATTGGTCATGTCAGTACTCCTCGGTTGTAGAAATCTGAAATTTCTTTGCCCGGTTCATGAACTTCGAGGTGATTAACGCTCACATTCCTTATTCTTACGTAGTTTTGTTACCTCACTAGTTCTAAATATTTATTATCTGGGAAACGCTAAAATTTTGGCAGGCTTTGCCTATTATTATTAAATGAAATTTTAATAGCTTGGGTCGGGAGTTGCTAGCTGACCTTTAGCGTGTGTTGTTCTGTTTACATTGTGGAACATATTTTTTTCCTCCCCTTGTAATACTGTATGAATTTGGGGAATATTTTTCTGGTTCCTAGTTATTAACTTTTGGTTCGTTTCTTTAATTTATTTTGTAATTTTGGTTCCGCTTGCCACATATTTCGGGTTCGTGTGTATGGTGTGTATTGCCTAGTGATTGAAAAAAGGAAGATTGAATCTTGTTGCAACAAGTTAATTATCTATGGCCAGTAATTAATTTACAATGGTATACCTTAAAGTTTAAAGTCTAACATTAAAATTAAAAATAATATTTTTACAAAAGGCATTTGTTAATAAGATTGTAATCCTCTTCTGTATTATAATTCTGCTACTGGTCTGAGTTAGTACAATTTAGTTTTAATGAATTCAGTTCATTTATTTAAATGCTAAGTGTTTTGAAAGAAAATTATTTACCCTTTATTTTTTTGAAAGAAGGTATTTATTTAACTATAAATGCTATGAATTATTTTTTTCTCTTTAAGTAAACATCTTATTTACAATTTTATTTCGTCTGTCATTTAGTAGTTAACAATGTTGACCTGCCAACCTGTCAAATGTTAACGTAAGATCCTGCCCTTTTCTCTCCCTATTTTGCCCTCCACGCTTCGTATTTCGTGCTACTGCCCTTATGGTAACTATTGTGTTTTGTTTTTGTTGTTGTTTGGTGCTTTCTTTGATAAGGTTGCAGATAGAGTAACCGCGGTTGAAACTCAACAAGAAGCAGGAGTTCGTGACGGTGCATAGGAAGCAAATGTTGTGGAGGTCAGTGAAGTACCACAAGGTAATGATATAAGTAGTCACTTCATATCTTGACAAATAAATCTCGAGGTATGGAAGGAGTCCAACTAATTTTCCTCATTAGAAACGAAGTGGAAACCAAGTTATTCAGCAAAACCATCGCCACCACCATGGCTTGGTACTGACAAAAGACCAGGGAAAGATGTCCAGTATGACAATGTAGACCAAGAGCCACGAAATGATGACAAGAAAGAATCCACAAGATGCAAGCAAACAGCTGTCAAGTAAGACTAGGATGAGTGTATTGTACATCTATGTTTGACCAGAATGAGGAACTGTACTTTTTTCATTCCACATGAAGTTGTGTACAAAAGTTGAGTAATTGTTGATTTCACATATTTCGGAATATTTTATGCTGAACTGTGTTTCTAGCCAGTTATTTCCCTTTAAGTATCTTTAACATGCTTATGGAGGATCACAATTTTGCTATGCCTGTGTCTTAATGGACTGTATGTACATGGTAATGTGAATACTATCTTTTCTGCAAATAATTTTAGAAGTTGCTTATATTCACATTTAATTGTTATTTATGATCCACGGAGTTAATTTTTTGTAAAAATGATGATGATGATGATGAAGCTTGTTTTTTAAAGGTCCTAACATTGAGGGTCATCGGCCCGATTAAAACATGTATTTTCTAAGGAAATAAATATTCAGGTCTGAAAGGGTTAAAAACAACTCAAGTGTGTTCCCATAATTCATTTGAGAGATATACGAGTAGGTACTTACTGTCGTAAAATTTGCATAAAAAAACATCAACAGCACACCTGTTACCCAGGTCGAACGCTCCATGCTCGGTCTCCACGCAATATGGAGAGTATTCCAAGGTTGGCTCACATATGGACTCACATGTCGCATCCCATGGTAGGTATGAGAATACTGATGCAACGAACTGTGACGCTGAAGCCAGATCAAATGGTAATCGGAAATTACATTCTGCCCAAAAATCAAATAAAAACCATCTAATTATATAAAATAAGAGTTTTATCTATACATTGCTCAGAATTTAAAAAAAAAATTATTCCTGTATCGGTCGTGTCCACAATAAAAAGGAAATGCACTTTTCAATTTTCCGTAATTTCTTCCTCTCTCTCTTGTCTGTCTGTCTGTCTGTCTCTGTGTATGTATGTATGTATGTATGTATGTATGTATGTATGTATGTATGTATGTATGTACGTGCATCACGTGGAAACCGCTAAAGATTTTAATGAAAATCGGTATGTAAGGTCGGGAAATAAGTCGCTACAATCTAGGGCATAAATATTACGTATTCACGCTCAGTAAAATGGTAGTTTAGGATAAGGCTTGAAATTTAGTCATCAAATATTTTTGTTATTAGTGGTCACAGCTATAAATACTACATAACTGGACTTATATAGTATTAAATCTCCGATCCTTTATGTCTTATACATTTTTACCTTACCGGCTATGATAACAGACATTTTCATAAATTTCGACTTTTGTTGCTAAGTCCATATCAGTGACGAGTCATGAGAAAATGGGTAAACAGATTTTAACGGAAATCGGTATCCAAATTTGGTGAATAAGGAATTACAGTCTACGCTATAAATAATTTTACAGCATGCCCTAATATCACAGAGTCGGAAGATAACTAAATGTGAAGGTCTACAATTAAGAATCTCATAAAATTGATCAACAATAGCATTATATTTACCATTGTTTGCTCGCATGTGTTTTGTGTCTTCTGCTGCCACTCATCGCCGATAGATGGGGTTACAACTGCGTACAGAGTATAATAGCCTGCTTGGATATTGGTTGGAAGTATCTGGAGAGTTAGATCTCTATCATTTTAGCGTGCCATTCCTCTGGCTCATAAATTTTCTGATACTACTGATAAGTAACATGCTGGTTTATCATAGCTTTCCAGCTATTCAGTCCCTACTCTGAGGCGCTGATTAAAATGAGCGGTGTGCACAATTAACGGAATAATGGTAGAGGCGTGTTCGCGGCTGTCTGCTTCCTGGTCATTCCAGCAGTTAAGCTTGAACTGTTAGATCGGCGCCGTAGTACTGTTCGTTCAAACTGAGAAAATGTGTGGTTCTTCATTTGATCGAGTATTTTAAATGATAATATTGCTTTTAATCGCTACGTTCCAACTGACGTCATTGTAATGACGTATGTTGACTTCAGTTGGGAAACCACAAATACAGTCTTTCTGAGAATTCCGTAGCGAACCACGGGTACATAACCCAGTCGTTCTTAATTTGACGGAATGAGAAAGTGTTAATTCCAGCATTACAGACCCATTTATTTCAGTTCTATGAAACTAAATTTTGTGAAGATTGTGGCGATAGAGAGAGAAATTTATTAAAGATATAAATCATCCGTCTTCCAATGAGGGTGACCATTTGGATCCGAAATACCGTTTCAATTTCAATGGAGTTTTAAAATATCAAGAAATGAAAATTTAATCGTTGATGCTGTTATCTTCTTTTTTCCCACGGTTAGTGGGGGAGGAATGTCAATCACGTTCTCAGGTACAGATGGAAATGAATGATTTGCAGAGAGTCCCTCAGTATCTGTATTACTATTTTTTCTAACTCGCAGAATGGAACTTTCAAGTTTTGTAGGAAATTCGATGCCTGACTAGGGAGGGTGCCTCTTGCTCCGAATATCAAGCCTCTGACAATCCACCGATCCATAGGTATTTTATCCTTAGATGAAAGGTAAGGCAAGCATGGAACATAAATAGCTTGCTTTTCTAGGTCCACATCCCGAGCCTGATTTAGGTTTCTTTCAAAGTGAATGGTGCGATCTAAGACCATTGTTTTATTGTCTTCTCTGTTGATGGCTACGATGTCCGCCCTCCGATTAGAGTCATCGGTAGAGACACAGTGAACCTCCTCTTGCACCTCCCAACCCCGCTGTCTCAAGTCGTGAGCAATCGACGTTCTTACACGGTGGTTGCGATGGTTGCGCATTAGTTCAGTGCTCCGGCAGAATCCCAGCACATGCCCAAGGGTTTCTGTCTCGTTGCAGCCATTTTGGCGGCAACGGATTGTGTTGAATGACCTACCGAGAACCGACCTGACTGCGGTGAGGTTGCATGTCATCTTCACTGCATTTATGTATTCAGAAGAGGACAGAGGTGATTTATGAGTCATCTAAGAGTTTACTTTCGGGCAGTCTGAATATAACACTACTCCTTTTCCTTAATGTGGTAGCTGGCACCACGACTGAAAGGATCGATTTCTCATAATTTCACGTAGTTTTCTTCCGTCAATCTTTGGGGGAAGACTTTCTTTTTTTTTATGTCAAGTCTGTGGAGTGCCATATCTTGTTCTTCAGGTAACTTTCTTACGTATGGTAGGTGAACGTCCTGAACATGCAGTAAGCGATTACAGATATTGTAATGCTGTACATTAGCTTCCCACTGCTAATACAAGAAGTAAATAAATAATGGCGTATGGCCTCCGGAGAGGCCTGGTTCAGGTCTTTTTCTAGTAGACGGCCTATTAGGCGACCTGCATGTCTCTGAAGATTAGGGCCCTACCTAGGACGATTTCTAATATAGAATACGCCACACACACCCAGCCCCCGAGCCATTGGAATTAACCAATTAAGGTTAAAATCCCCGGCCCGGCCGGGAATCGAACCCGGGACCCTCTGAACCGAAGGCCAGTACGCTGACCATTCAGCAAACGAGTCGGACAGACAAGAAGTGTTTGAAACGCTACGGGTTAAGGCTTAGAGCGCGCTCCACCAACCAGTACCGCCGTGACTTAAAAAAAACAAAAAAGCCTCTCATGATTTCAAAGCTAAATGCCAAGTTCATGGAACAGTTGAAGGGACAGCGGGAGTAGGAACTCGTCCAATGGCAGGAAAGAAGTTTGTACAGTCGAATTGAATAATATGAGTGTATCGTATGTATACCAAGTAAGTACCAACATAGTTGGAGATGTGTGGGATTTGGTAAATGCAGCACGGGTGAAGTTTAAGAAAGCAGAGATTGTTATTAGTGGAATAGTAGGGGGGATACTGACTGGAGGGTGATTGGGGATTTAAATGAGACTATGGAGTGAGTATGTGGGAAATTAGGAGTGAAATTTCTAGATCCAAATAGGTGGGTAGGAGATAGGGATCTGCGCTCAGATGGCCTTCACTTAAACCGCAGTGGTACGTATAAGTTAGGAAAATTGTTTGGAAGGGTAATATGGAGGTACATTCAGGGAAACGGGGTAGCCTAGGAAGCGGTGGTAAGGGAACAGGGAACTGGAAATCAAGTAGGGATGATATAAAATTGTTAGTGTTGAACTGTAGAAGTATTGTAAAGAAAGGAATAGCATTAAGTAATTTAATAGATATATATTTACCAGATATTGTAATGGGAGGTGAATAATGGCTGAGAAATGATATAATGGATGCAGAAATTTTCTCACGGAACTGGAGTGTGTATCGTAGAGATAGGATATGAATGGTGGGAGGGGAGTATTCATTCTGGTGAAAGGAGAATTTGTAAGCTACGAAAAAGTTAAAGATGAGACACATGAAGTTCTAGGTGTAAGGCTCATTTCTAAAGATAATAGGCAACTTGATATATTTGGAGTGTACAGACCGGGAAAGGGTAGCACTGACTCGGATTCAGAATCATTTGATAAGATAATCAGCTATATAGGAAACGACACGGAAACAAATGTGATTGTAGTAGGAGATCTGAATTTACCAGATGTCAATTGGGAAGGAAATGCGAACGACAGAAAGCATGACCAACAAATGGCAAATAAGTTAATACGGGAAGGACAGCTGATTCAGAAAGTGATGGAACTAACCTGAGAGAAAAATATCCTGGATGTGGTGCTGATAAAACCAGATAAGCTCTATAGAGAAACTGAAGTAATAGATGGTATTAGTGATCATGAAGCTGTTTTCTTTTTCATAGTTAAAAATAAATGTGATAGAAAGGAAGGTCTTAAAAGTAGGACTATTAGGCAGTACCGTATGGCTGATAAAACAGGCATGAGGCAGTTTCTAAAAAGTAGCTATGATCGGTGGAAAACGGTAAATAAAAAGGTAAACAGACTCTGGAATGGGTTTAAAGCAATTGCTGAGGAATGCGAAAACAGGTTTGTACCCTTTAAGGGTGATAAGGAATGGTAAAGACCCACCTTATTATCATAGAGAAATAAAGAGACTAAGAAGAAGGTGCAGACTGGAAAGAAATGGAGTTAGAAATGTCTGTAGAAGTAAGGAGAAATTGAAGGAACTCACAAGAAAATTGAATCTAGCAAAGAAGGCAGCTAAGGATAACATGAAGGGAAGCATAAATGGCAGTCATACAAATTTTAGTGAAAAATGGAAGAGGTATGTATGGGTATTTTAAGGCAGAAACAGGTTCCAAGAAGGACATTCCAGGAATTATTAATGAACAAGGGGAGTGTGCATGTGAGGATCTTCAAAAGACAGAATTATTCAGTCAGCAGTATGTAAAGATTGTTGGTTACAAGGATAATATCCAGATAGAGGAGGAGACTAAGGCTAAAGAAGTATTAAAATTTACATATGATAACAATGACATTTACAATAAGATACAAAAGTTGAAAACTAGAAAAGCGGCTGGAATTGATCAGATTTCTGGGGATATACTAAAGACAATGTGTTGGGATATAGTACCATATCTGAAGTACTTATTTAATTATTGCTTGGTCGCAGGAGCTATACCAGATGAATGGAGAGTTGCTATAGTAGCCCCTGTGTATAAGGGAAAGAGTGAGAGACATAAAGCTGAAAATTACAGGCCAGTAAGTTTGACATGCATTGTATGTAAGCTTTGGGAAGGCATTCTTTCTGATTATATTAGACATGTTTGTGAAATTAATAACTGGTTCGATAGAGGGCAGTTCGGTTTTAGGAAAGGTTATTCCACTGAAGCTAAACTTGTAGGATTCCAGCAAGATTGGATTCAGTAGGTTAAATGGACTGTATCGCGATTGACCTGTCTAAAGCATTTGATAGGGTGGATCATGGGAGACTACTGGTAAAAATGAGTGCAATTGGACTAGACAGAAGAGTGATTGAATGGGTGACTATATTACCAGAAAATAGAACTCGGAGAAAATGATTAGGCAAAGCTTCATCTATATAATAAAAATCTTCCGGGCTATTATGCCGTGGTCCACTCCTCTCGCTTCTCCCAGACGTTTCGACTATTGTTGCGGTAGTCATCTTCTGTGGCGGCGTGTAGATACTCTCTCCTGTATCCCGCTGGCGACTGCGCCACAGAAGATGACTACCGCAGCAGTAGTCGAAACATCTGGGAAAAACGAGAGGAGTGGACCACGGCATAATAGCCCGGAAGATATTTATTATATTGACACCGGCCGTGAAAGCCTTCATACTTTAATTAAAGCTTTATCTGTCCCTGTAATAATTAAGAGAGGAATTTTTCAAGATAGTATTATTGGATCCCTATATTTCCTTACATATTTAACCCTTTCAGACCTAGTACGCACAATTGTGCGGGTTCGTATTTTAGTTATCCCTGACCGTATTTGATGTTTTTTCGGCGCTACACCAGACTGCAGTGATTGTGCAGGACACGTGGCGTGTATTTCAATTGATTTTAGTATGCGCTTGACCGCCAGGGCGAAGGAAAAAGAGTTTAAAAAGCACAGTTGATCGGCGAGATGGCAGGAAGCAGTAGTGCCGAAAGTAAGTATTTATTTACTGCGTTTATATTAATCTAGAAGCTTTACTTAATACCGGAATATATTCAATGAAGTGTGTACATTGGTTAATGAACGTAAATTTTGAAGCTACACCATCGTACGTGATACAACGAGGTTTTGAATTTTGATACGCACAATTGTGTGGGTCCTGTTTTTCGGATGTTAGTTGTTATTTTGTAAAATAAACTATTAATATGTGTATTGAGGAGCATTTTTGTCAGTTCTTGACGTACAAACAAAAATTCACACCTCCAGTTTTCTTTCAGGTCTGAAAGGGATAAATGATATGAGCAAAGGAGTGGAATCAGAGACAAGGCTTTTTGCGGAATATTTTATTGTGTATAGAGTAATAAATATGTCAAAAGTTTGTGAGCAACTGCAAAATGACCTCGAGAATGTTGTGAGATGGACAGTAGGCAAGGGTATGTTGATAAACGGCGTTAAAAGTCAGGTTGTGAGTTTCATAAATAGGAAAAGTCCTCTGAGTTTTCATCACTGCATTGATGGGGTGAAAGTTCCTTTTGGCGATCATTGTAACTACGTAGCTGTTAATATAAGAAAAGATCTTCATTGGGGTAATCACATAAATATCATTGCTAATAAAGGGTACAGATCTCTACACATGGTTATGATGGTATTTAGGAGGTTGTAGTAAGGATGTAAAGTATATGGCATATAATTCTCCGGCAAGACCCCAAACAGAGTATGGTTCCTGTGTATGGGACCCTCACCAGGATTATTTGATTCAAGAACTGGACAAAATCCAACAAAAGCAGCTCGATTTGTTCTGGGTGATTTCCGACAAAAGAGTAGCGTTACAAAAATTTCGCAAAGTTTGGGCCTAGGAAGACTTGGCAGAAAGGAGACGTGCTGCTCGACTATTTGGTATGTTCCGAGCTATCAGTGGAGAGATGGCCTTGATTTGACATTAGTAGACGAATAAGTTTCGGTGGTGTCTTTAAAAGTAGGAAAGATCACAATATGAAAATAAAGTTGGATTTCAGGAGGACAAATTGGGGCAAAAATTTGTTTATAGAAGGGGATTTAGGGATTGGAATAATTGCCCAGGGAAATGTCCAATATATTTCCAATTTTTTGTAATCTAATAGGGAATCTGCCAATCGCCGACTGCCCTAAATGCAGATCAGTATTGGTTGATTAAATAAAGTAAGGAAACCTGGTGATGATATAAGGAAATATAAGAGGCAGTTAAAGTAAAGGAAATATGCTTCAAGAACTGGCATTTGACAGGAGGCTCCCAGCATCGAACTAAGTGCCCGGAAACCAAAGGGAAGCCAAGAATGTCGTTAAGTTTTGCCTCTCCTTGATCACGTAGATTAACTAGTAAAGAAACAGGGTGAATAAATCTTTATATTGCACACGGAGTGGAGAGTCAAGCATCAGAAGGCCAGCCATCTCGGGGAAGACCAAAAATAAGTTGGATATCCTGCATCGTGCAGTACAAGATCGAAGTTACTGGAGGATATATAGCAAACAAACCGACCACACCTGAGTGCGATAAGGCAAATTACAATATGAAGAAGAAGAGGAAGATCCATTCATTTTTCCTGGTATTTGATAGATACGTCCAAAAGCTGAGTTGTTAAGCCTGCTTGTTTCATCCTCTGACAGGGGGTTCCATTGTTGGGATGTGTAACTGCGGAAGGCTTAATCTAGCTTTTGGTTGTACGAAAATTTCAGAACTCAAAAGACTGGTGTCTTTGTTATCGTCTATTGAGGAAATCATGGAGTAAGGAAAGAGGCAAGGGTCAAAAGGCTTCATAAACCTTATACCGGAGTGTCACAAGAAATAAGCGTTGACCAAGACACTGCGAATGGTGAGACTCAGATTTGATACCACGGTTGTCTTCCAGAAGTTGTGAAATGCTTGGGGACATTACCAAATCGAATTATTTTTAACAGCCTGCTTATGGTCGCACCGAAAATGGTGGGTCTTATGGCGACGATGGGATAGGAAAGGCCTAAGAGTTTAAAGGAAGTGGCCGTGACCTTAATTAAGGTACAGCTGCAGCATTTGTCTGGTGTGTACACGGGAAACCACGGAAAACGATCTTCCGGGCTGCCGACAGTGGGTTTCGAA
This sequence comes from Anabrus simplex, assembly GCF_040414725.1. Taxonomy (NCBI): domain Eukaryota; kingdom Metazoa; phylum Arthropoda; class Insecta; order Orthoptera; family Tettigoniidae; genus Anabrus; species Anabrus simplex. Next base: position 101,896,801 of record NC_090275.1, read on the forward strand.
CTCACTACCTCCCGTATGCAACGCCAGAGCTGCGGGCCCCTAACCGCACGGCCAACTCGCCCGATCACATAGAATTAGTAGAAGAATACTTAATGTGGCCTGAAATTATCTAAATTCATAGTTAGGTCCATAAAGAAGCAGACCAAAAGTCGGATGATACACGAGAATTCAAAACCATATAGAAAATCATGTAACGATATCAAACTCTGAAATAATTAAATGTCCCATACCTATGGTGAGGAAAAAGATGATCTTCATTATTGGCGGTGAAACTGCTCACTTATATCGAACGCCACACGACACTGTGGTTTGTAAGGAAGATTAATGCGTTCAAATGTTATCTATGACAGGTAGCATTATGTTCTTAAATGACCAATAATATAACTGCTAATTAATTTTCTAAAAGTTTTAATTGATATGATTAGGTTTTTATTGTAAATTTAATAACCACGTTTACCACATCAAGTTTTCTCAGGCGAGAAAGCAATTAAATACTGTGATGACATCTGCCCAAAGCTGTCCTGGAAATGTAGAATCACTAAAAACGGATGGAAAAAAAATCACATTGACTGGGAATAAATTTAATGGGTTGAGATTGGAGATGCCATTGCAATATTGAGTATTATACGACTGCTATGTTAAATGGTTTATTTTGCGTTCTTCGGTTCAGAGACCTAGGGTTCGACTTGGTTCTGAAAAGGAAGTTTCATTCACGTCTAAGTAAATTCTTTGGCTAGGAAGTGGGTGGTTGTGTCCGTGTTAATACAGACTCAACAACACACTGACCTGCCAGCCACCTCAGTGACACGCAAATGTGAACATGTTCCATTATACAGAGGAGAACTGACTCCAACTAACTAGGAAATGGGCAGAAAGAGAGAGAATGGTATTACAATATTGCCACCGTGCGATAAAATTTTATTAAGAAGAGGGAAAGAATTTTCTTCAATGTCCACTTAATTAATTTTAAACATTAAATTTCTCAGTCTACGCTGTACCCAGATACCAAATTGCTTCCTTGCTCTCTCTCTCTCTGTGTGTCTCTGTGTGTGTGTGTGTGTGTGTGTGTGTGTGTGTGTGTGTGTGTGTGTGTGTGTGTGTGTGTGTGTTGAATGGCTGAACACTGTCAACCTCCTCCCCTCACCCCAACTCACAGCTCCATTCGCCGGAAATTACCGTTGGCTTCGCTAGCGAAAGTTCCATTTTAGCTGCCTACGAACAAGGGGAGCAAGGCCATTGAATTCGGTCCATACTTTGACCAAAGCAGAGCTGTAAAGCGTGACGCGGGAGCGGGAGCGGGAACGGAAGCGAAACCTCCAATCTAGCGGTCGCTACGATGTTCGTCTTTATCCTCACACCGCAGCGGGTACAGTAGCTGAAATGGACTCCACTGGTGAGGAAGTGCTTCCTTCTGCTTCTAGGAGGTGCTCCAGTTGATGTTCGACGAGCAGTCACTGTAACTTTCAGCCGTAGAGTTAGTAAAATACAGCGATGGCAATAATATGTCTACTGAGCCCCCAAAATTCGCCAATGCTTTCAGGCATTCGAGTCGTGCGGCAGAGAATGTTGTATAGAATTATGCCTCAAGTCCTGGCCGTTTACACATAAGATAGCGAAATATACGTACCAACAATATTAAAGTAAACTGTTTGAAAATTTAAAATGAGCAGTAAATTGATCTTGTGTTAATCGCAACTGAACACCGTCCACTTTATCGCGCATTTCTCCTGTATTTAAATTATTTTGGGCTTTATATACTGGACAGAAGTATCACAAGTATACTGTTAGTATTTGAGAATGTTTATATTTAAGAATTTTAAACCATATTAGTATCCACACAGTTAAACTTTATGTATGTATATTGAGGAGTAAACTGAGTGAGCCTTTTGCCAAACAGTTAGATTTCAAGATGCTCCACTTTCTGCAGGGATTCTCTGGCAGATGGTGGCGCCGTATCTATCTCTAGAGTGTTATTTACTAATTCAGCAATACAGCCTCCAATACACGCAAACAGGCCAGCCGTGCTGGATGGCGTGCAGTTCGTACAGAACCTCATTGTCGAACCTTAGACACATAACGGAGAAAGTTGTAATTAAGTGCGCCGATCCACGAGCGACTTCATCCATCGCTCTAGCAAGGAGTGCAGCAAGGGATCCAGTACCTGAATGGGTATCGATCTTTTGCTCGATAACAACACCCATTAAGTTATATAGGATTGGATCGCTAATCGCTGTGCATGTTATCATTAATTCAGGCGGATTTGCCGCTTTGTACCCCTGACTTTAAATGATAGCCCCGTACCATGGCAACCCAGGAATAAGTATATGCGGGAATCACACTGGACAAGAAGTTGCTGTGGGGTGATCACAATGCGCAGGCTGTCCATATGTGCTCCTTGTACCCTGTAACGAGGGACATGTATTTTCCTATTCGGCTCAAAAAGAGGTTGTACTAAGCCTGCATTAGGCCTGTAATAATGTACGGCGGTGAAGCTTGGAGATACATCCCTGAGAGCTATGTGAAAGAGCTACGGTGTTTCAGATCAGGGTCATATCATTAATGACAAATTCCGTCGTGTAGTGCAGGGTCTCTCAGGGTGCATGCACTGTGCACGGTGCAAAAGACGACTTCGCTTGGTTGACCAGAGTGCAGACCCCCAATCCTCGATTTGGAGCAATAGCGCTGTCTTTCTCTTTCCCCAGGTCTGTCTCGCTCGCTCCCCCTGTCTCCCTCTTCCTCACTTGCTCCGTAGCGCTCCAAATCCGAATCGAGTTGAGCCGAGTTGAACCGAGCTTAGCCGAGTAGCCCAGAGACGAAGCGCTGGTCCAAGCCGAGCCGAGCGAGACCGATGCATTGTGCACAGTAACTCTGCGCCTCTGTCTGCATGCGTGAGATTTTGGGCGTTTGAGAAGCCCTGGTGTAGTGTGTGCAGAGCGGGCTAGTCTCAATACGCGTCAACTGAATGTTCTCTCCAAATTGGAGGTGCGTACAACGTTTAGATTTCTATGGACTAAACGGCTCAATTTCACGAACATTCATCGTAAAATCTCTGCTGTATATATTGAGCGTGCAATTTCTCGCCCAGATATTATGAAATGGTATAAACTATTTGAAGCCGGACGCACGGATCTCATGGACGAATTTCGCGAAGGCAGGCCCGCATCGTCAGGTACCGTTTGCAAATGTTCACTGTGCGGATGGGATCATTAGAGAGAATAGACGCATAACACTGCAGGACATTGCCAACATGCTGAACATTTCGTGTGGTAGTGTGTTCTCCATTGTTAACCAGCACCTTCGATTTCGTAAACTGTGTCAAAGATGGTTCCCACGTATGCTCACCTATGTACACAAGGAACGACGTTTCCAATCGTCACTGGTGGACTTCTATACCCTAAGGCCCCTTTTAGGAGTCCAAATGCAAAAAAGTCCTATCGAATGCCTTTACCAGAATGTCAGTAAAACTAATTGCACTTATTCAAGTCTCCATCTCCATTCTCTCTAAGAACAGACGAGTCGAACGGGAGGTGTGGCAGAATGCTTTATCTTGATGTACCAAGACCTGGTTTTTCACCCTCCCATATAGTGCTGGGATATCTGTGTTGTAAATGGGTGTTAAAAACTCTTGCTTACAGCATGTAAAGTTCACCTTCACATTATTAGCGACACGGCGAATGATTAACTTGCCGATGATTGCATCATAGTGGACATAATTCTAGACACTTTTCATAATGCAATGGATTTGTATGTTACTGACCTATTTGCTTGGCGGGTAATGGGGTTGTAAGCAAATTAATGTAATATATAAGTAATATTGTGGCATGTAATTGTATTTAAGGTTGAAATTTGAAATACACAACATCACGGACGTTAAGTGAGGACGACTTTAGTTAATTAATTAATTCGACAGTATAAAACAGTCTTTGCAACGTAACACTTAATCAATATTTTGTGGGGAATCCCTTGCCTTTTATTACTGCTTCGATTCTCCGAGGCATGCAGCCAACCAACCTTTTAAGATCGTCTGTAGTTATGACCTTGGACCAAGCCTGGATGATGGTTTCAACAAGTTCCATTTTATTCCCTGGATTTTGGGACGAAACGAGTACTTCCAGTCTGGGCCACAAGTTTCCGATTGGGTTTAGGTCGGGGCTGTTACCTGGCTTTGGCAAAACATTAATGCGATGATCATTCAACCATTTCATGCTCAGTTTTGCAATGTGGCATGGTGCACCATCTTGTTTAAAGAAGCACTGTCTCTGATGATAAGGAAACAAATCGTTGATTGAAGGTAGCAGATTTTGTTCCAAGATCTCAGTCTGGTATCTTTGGGCATTTAGTGTACCATCCATCAAATGTAGTTGACCAGCACCATGACATGTCATGCATCCCCACACCGTCACACTGACTGGATGTTTCGTAGTAGCGGTTGAGCATTCTGGTAACAAATCTTCGCCAGGTCGACGACGCACGTATTTGATACCATCACTTCCAAATATTCAAACACGTGTCTCATCACTCCAAATTACCTTGCTCCAGTCCACATGAGTCCATGTTCCATCTTGTAATAGTTAACGGGTGCCTTGAGTAGGCCGTAAGAGTTCTGGAGCGCTGTCTCCTTTGTAGAATGTTTAGAGCATGTAAGCTATTTTGTGGTAATGTAATAGATATTTGTGTGGTGCCTTTGAAAGGCCGTAACTTGTAACAGTTGTAGCAAGGTGGTCTTGAAAATTGGGTTTTGGGAGATATCTCTCATTATCTAGCTAACGAAACGCAACATTTGTGATGTTGGGACCTTGTAAATTAGGAGCTCGAAGCTCAAAATTGTAAATTACTAATTCTTGGTTTTTCTGTTTTGTACCAAAATTGCTATGTACTTGAAACCTTGTTCTTTCACCAAGTGAAGTGTTTTATTAAAATGTAATACATGAAAAGAAATATAACCTTTACTTTAAAGTTTTAAATTAATCTTTGACTATCGTAGATATACCCATTCCCACTAGCACCTTCTTTCACCTGTGGGTTCCACAGATAACCCCGGAACAACAACAACAACAATAATAATACTAATAATAATAATAATAATAATTGTGTCCGTATCCAGCAATGATCATGAAACCACTTGTAAAACATTCCTGGAGTTCTTTATACATTGCTTGATAATGGTTTTGTTTCTAGGGCTGCAGTAGATCGAGCGCAGTTTGTTACATTCACATTTATTTTACCCCGCATCCATCAAAATCAAAATGGCGGCCACAAATTTGAAACCAAGGGCAGACCTCATTCATAGGTTTATTGTGACTGAATTTCTAAGTTTGTGACACGTTTTGGTTGCAGAACCAGCGACAGAGTTTCGGTCAAACAACGGCCCCGTTATTGCGCGCGACCAATCTGACAGCTAACGTCCGGTGACAGATAAGGCACTAAAATAGGAAGAAGAACAAGAATAAACGGTACGTCGCTTCGGAAAACTAATTGCACCACCGCCATATTTTACGCTTTTGTTTGTTTTTGACATGTACTACTTTTCTCCCATGACTTTCTTTATTATCTCCATTGATTGTACCTTAGTTAGATCTATGGCTGATTTTCTAATATTTTCACATATTTTATAACGATTTTCCCCACCCAGTGGACAAGTACAATCTTCAAACTTTACAGACCACTCGAAGTGAAACAGATCCACAATTCTGTTGTATGTCCATCACGTAAACAGTAAATTGAGCAAAAATTCGGACTTAGTGTGATGGTTGCACAGTTTTCGTATAAGTTTTATGTTTTCCATACTTTTATGGCAGCGAGGAACATCAGATTTGGCAGACTTATCTAAGTGCAATAAGAGAATAATCTATGTCCTCTAAAAGTATTAAATAATCTGTAGCGAATGTAGAATACTCACTTAAAATCAGCAAATGTAGCCGGCTTTTTGTTAGGTAAAACGCATGGGGAGACTGCAAAACGACATTGGATCAAACTTTTAGAGAACTCACAAAACCCGACCCGCGACGCCATTTTATAGCTGTGACCACACTATTGATATGCAGGGGGTAAAATGAAACATTGAACATTTTGGAACTTTTTTGAAAATTTTCCGTCGGTTACTCACTGAAATCTGTATGTTGGCCAAATTTTAAATTTATATCTCATACGGAAGTACGTAAACATTAATTCCAATAAATCAACCATCTGCGTTTATTGTATAACATATTCTTAACAGTTTTACCGGTCATAACAGGCCATGAATTAATTAAAGGTCTGATATACAGAAGGTCGTTCGGCATACCTCGGGACAATGATTGAAGGGTAATTAGCCTTCGAAATCTATGTCTCCACCTACGATCATGTTCAGCATTTCTGGCTATAGCCCGACAACGTAAATTCCATTGCTGCAGACTTTTCGCAAAGCTAGAATTTCTATCTTATCCCACTCCTCCTGACAGGCTTTCCAGAGGCCATTGATAGTGCACTTCTATACCCTAAGGCCCTTTTTAGGAGTCCAAATTCACAGAGGTCCTATCGAGTGCCTTCACCAGAATGTCAGTAAAACTAATTGCACTTATTCAAGTCTTCATCTCCATTATCTCTAAGAACAGACGAGTCGAACGAGTGTTGTGGCTGGATGTTTAATTTGATGTACCCATACCTGGTTTCTCACCCCCCCCCCTCCCCCCACACACACAGTGCTGGGATATCTGCGTTGTAAATGGGTGTTAAAACCTCTTGCTTATAGCATGTGGAGTTCACCTTCACATTATTAGCGACACGGCGAATGATTAACTTGCCGATGATTGCATCATATATTGGGAGATAAAGACAGAGCAGGACGAACTATTGCTTCAACAGGATTTAAATACGATTGAAAAATGGGCGCGTGAAAATCGAATGAATATCCACAGCGGAAAAGCAAGAAATTGTGTTCCACTAAAAAGAAAATGACAGGAAAGCGGTATTACGTAAGTAGAGGAGAAAGTGTTGAAGTTGATAGTTGTAAGTACTTAGGTGTTACTATTAGGAAAGAGTTAAAATGGTCAGAGCACGTGGAAAATATAGATAAGAAATCCTCGAGATCGAAACTCAAGAAAGCTAATTATGGTGCCAAATTTAAAGCTTATAAATGCTTGATAAGACAGATTCTCGAATATGGATCTGCGTGCTGGGATCCGTACAGGGTGGGTTTAAGCTAGAAAAAGTTCAAAGAAGAGCGATGCGTTTCGTAACCGGTAATAGGAGGAATACCATTAATTGAGAATGTCCTGAATCTAGAAGAACTAGAGCTCGCCTGTGTGGTCTTTATAACAGCTATACGGGAAGGGCTTCCTGGAGTATTATTAGGAATAGTTTGGAACCTCCGTCATACTTTTCGAGAAATAATCATAAGCATAAAATTAGGGCCAGAAACCAGCAAACGTACGTGGGAAAGTTTTCCTTCGTTAATAGGACCATAAGGGATTGGAATAAATTACCTGCAGCAGTCTTTGATAGATTCCCTTCCGGTATCAATTCCTTTAAGAATACCATTAGTGCTAGTGTAAAGTGAAAAGTAAAAGTTGTAAATTACAAACACTGAATTTGTGATATTCTGCTTGGTTTAGATTATGAAACTAGGAGTTCTTCTTGTCGTATTCTCTCTCCAGGAAATTGTTTGTTGTACTCATGTTGTTGTTGTGGGGTAATTACCAATGTTTTTAACTTTACTTTATTATCACTTGTAATGTTAAGCTAGTAGTAAGTTCAACCCATAGTATTGTAAGCTGCAGTGTTAAAGAAATCCGTAAGTTTTGTGTGGTGATGATGATGGATTTAGAATTTAAAACTTAAACTAGTAATATTTCCTTTCCAGGGATTTGCTTGTTGTACTGTTGTTGTTGTTGTTGTTGTTGTTGTTGTTCTTTTGGAGTAATTATGTTTTAACACTACTTTATTAACTTTAGAATTTTATACGATAATGCTGGATTTGGAATGTTAAACTAGTAGTGAAAAATGAAAATCCACAGCCTGTTTCCAGTCATGTGACCAGGTTAGGAATGGAATGAATGAAGCCCCCATCTAGCGGCGAGGATAGAACATGTGCCGGTTGCCGAAGCCTGTCGCACTCATTTGGGGCAATGATAAATGACTGACAAATGAAATGAAATGATATTGGGGAGTGTTGCAGGAGTAAAAGATGACAGGGAAAACCGGAGTACCCGGAGAAAAACCTGTCCCGCCATCGCTTTGTCGAGCACAAGTCTCATATGGAGTGACCGGGATTTGAACCACGGAACCCAGCGCCGAGCGGCCGATGCGCTGCCTCCTGAGCCATGGAGGCCTCCTAAACTAGTAGTATTTCTTGCAATATTTTTTCCGTGGAATTGCTTGTTGTATTCCAGTTGTTGTTGTTGGGTAGATATGTTTTAACTGTACTTTATTATCACTTGTTACTGGAGTAAGCTCAACCTATAGTATTGTAAGCCATAGTGTTAAGTACTGGAAATACTTAAGTTATGCGTGAATTTGTATATGATGATGCTGGATTTAGAAAATTAAACTAGTAGTATTTCTTGGAGCATTTGCTTTTCATGGAATTGCTTGTTGTTGTAGTTGTTGTTGTTCGTAATTATGTTCTAACCTTACTTCATTATAACTTGTAACGTAAAGCTAGTAGTAAGCTCAGCCTATACTTTTGTAAGCCATAGTGTTAAGTATTGGAAATAATTAAGTTGTGTATGAAACTGTACATGATGCTGAATTTAGAAAGTTAAACTAGTAGTGTTTAGTCATCAGCCCGAAGGCTGGTTGGATCCTCAACAGATCCACCATCAGCTGTCATAGATGGCCTAGGCATCACTGAAGAGAGGTACTTGGGAAATGAGGAGTGAGGTAGTTTCCCGTTGCTTTCCTCACCGAGCCAGAAGTTGCTATTACATATCAGTCTGCCAAGCCCACTGAAATGCATGCACCAACCGATCCTATGAGCGATATTTTCACACAATTCATAGCAGGGACTGGCTGCAGAAGGAATGGCATTACTAGCATCACTCAAAGCCAAGGATAAGACAGAGACAGATCTATGAAAGTAACAAAATTGCTCTAGCCTATACCAGAAGACATAGTGCACTGTAAACACTAGGTCCCGCTGGCAAAGGCACAAACTAGTAGTATTTCTTGTAATATTTTTTCCCGTGGAATTGCTTTTTTGAACTCCAGTTGTTGTAGCTGCTGGGTAGTTACGTTTCAAACTTGACTTTATTATCACTTGTAGTGTTTACCCTTTATAAGGTGATGGGAATTATTTTTCCACCTCGGTTTTTGTCATTTCTGTGCGCTGAGAGTTTATTTCCCATGTATTGACGTGTGCTGCACTCTCGGGAATATCTGTGGAACTATTCTGATCTCCTTGGAATCTTTAGCTTCTTTGGTAAACATCTGTGTAGAGTGAAAATAGGGTAAGAAATCAACATTTTATTAGTCTGTATTGTGCCCGTCATAGTCAGTCGCGAACACGAGACACCCCAGGGGTGCTCAGTCCGGTGGCTGTAGGCTTATAAAATAAATGAATGTGGCAGGATTATCATAGGGTTCATCAAATAAGTGCGTTCCAAGTACAGAACAAATGTGACACTTTTATTTAATTAAATGCAATATTGGCCATCCTGAAATCTGTGATTATGATTATGATCGTTACGTTACGGAATTTAATATGGCTCTTGATGTAACAAACCTAGGCACAAACAAATGGGATGGTACACGACAGTTATTTCCCTGACATTCTAACAGAGTATTTACATTGTGAAAAAAAAAAATTCTCGTCTTTGAAGTTATTAAATTATTGGTTTAAAGTTGAATTAAATTTTCATTCAGAAAAATGAGGTCTGGGCCAAGCCTTCATCGATAATCTGGAAAAAATGCAGTAATTGTAAGAACGAGTATAATAAAGAAATATCCAAGATTCAAAAGTTAACACTCATAGCAAAAATAAAATTTACAGTCGTTGTCTTAACAATAAAATGAAAAGTTGAATTTGCCTTGGTTTTCTCTAAGCTAATCCGAGACGTCGGATATACCTGTTCACGTCGTCTCACATCTCTTTTCGTGAGAATTTATACTGAACGTTAAGTATTTGACCAATAATTAAACAAACTAAAACGCCTCCTGGGCTTGCAAACGTAAGTAAATAGGGAGAATACCATCCATGTGGAAACCCTGTCCACTATCAATCGATAATATCAGTATCACATGTTTCAGAACAGAACACATAAAAAAAAGAATCCTCTAAATACTAACAAATAACTACTTCTACAGCTAACTACGGAAATTGGCAAGAAGACTGTGAGTACCAAGAAGAAAATATCTACACTATGTACATGTCGACGAGTGTCGATTAACCGTATTACTCTCCTGTTAACGAATTTATTGAGTTACAGCAAGATTGAGTTATCACTTGAGAGCGACAAATTGCATCAACGAATGAACTGATATAGTCACGAATCAGATATTATTTAGATATTTCGTCGAAGACCTGTTCTTTAGACCTAAATCCTTCTCGAACATTCATCTGTACCTTGAGCTTGAAATGACTGGATTACTTGAGAAAAGTTGGGATATTCCCACGAATTAAAAAGTACATCGATCAACATGGATTTTCATTTTCTTCATCTGAAGACACTAATATTAGGCTACACTGCATTTATCGCGAATAATCCATTAACATGTGAAAAGCTCAGTTTCACGAAGATTTGTGTCATGCACTATTATTCCATATACTCTACACGTACAGTGTACCACAATGACGACCCTAACTTGTCGCATCTTAATCTCAAATATGTGTAGCCATGAAATATCAGGACCTACCAACGTCCTACAAATACATAATATCCACTTAAAAGTGTCTCGATGATTAATTACTCCAACTAATTATCACATGCTCCCGATGCACATGTTCACATTAAATTCATACATAGAATTCGGACTCAATATCCCGATGACACGTTGTCTCAGACACGAGGTACAAGTAGAAGTCCCATTACAAGGAAAATATAGAAAATGTGGACGAAATATCCTACCATTAAATCCATCAGACATAAATTAATCCATATTCGTGACGAAATTTACTCAATAAGCAAAGATGGTGTCGATAACACATGGATAACTATCAGAACCCTTCACTGTCAAATTCATGGCCACATGGTCGTTAAATAATCACATGTGTCAGTTTTACGACGTATTCGAGCAAATAAACAACCATAAAAAGTGTCAAAATAGCTTACTAAGAAGAAAGAAAGAATAGAACAAAACTACATAGAACAGATATAAATGAGACGTAATCGACTTAACTTATAGAGAAATCTTCATGTCTGGAAGCCTGGGTTCTCAATCAACCATGCCAGGAAGAAAGAATCTGCATCCCGACGCCGCCAACGATGGTCAAAGGTTTAGAACCTCATGGTGAAGCACTGGTAATCCATGATGTGAGATTCCGTCCTCTTCTGGAAATATTCACGTCCACGTCTTCCGCGTCCACTCGTAAGAAAGCTGAAACTTACACAAAATGTTTTAGCATAAACTCCAAACACACACGTAACTGTATTTTGGAAATGACACGTACTTAAGGGATTAATGCCTGCACATTCGACGTCTGATCACAGCACTGTCCTAAATTGTATCCAATTTTCAGAGGTGTAGAGCACAGGAGTGAAGCCAGTATTCACGACGTTCCACGCTGAGCGACTGAAGGTGATAGTCCAGGAACACGCCAGTGTGTGTGTGAGAGTGGGTACTTGTATCACATGACTTAAATATCATGTCTGGTGCACATGCACGGAAGTAAAGTCAATTTAGGAACTAAATTCTTCTACTGTACGAATCTACAACTTCATCACCATTTTAGCCACAAGGTCGTGTAAATTATTCCAAAATTTCAGTTTTTAATTTATATCCTCCATATGTGCTATTCTTTTATCCAGTTTATTTTAATTTAGTCCTTGAGCCTTCCGTAAGTATGCACGTCGCCACCAAAGATATTACAAATATTTCATTCATATCGTTCCTCGCAATTACAGGTGACACGCGCTGGCCTCCTTCTTTCACTCACCAACCTTCATTTTTTTATTTTTATTCCGTTAGCCAGCCGGCCGCTCTCTGCACAAAAAAACTCGTTCTCGCCCTCATCCAAGGTCGCGCGCACCCCATCTCGCCGACAAGCGAACACAAGCCGCACCAACACCTGTTCACTCCTCTGTGGCCTCACGGTCACATCCACCTCTTACTGGGACAAAAATTTTTAAACAAGGTTAAAATTTTTTAGATCATGTTCATTCCTTAAAATGTGGTCCGTATGCTGTCTACTTCACTGTTTAATTTTCCATGGCATTTATGATTTTCAGGTATCTGTCAGTTGTCTGAACGGTAATCATTTTGCACGACGCAAACTGGTATTTCTTCGACAGCCGACCTGGGTCTTTTCTTTTTTCTTTCTTCACTCTTCTGCTTTACGGTAGAGTCTTAGGTTCGAGGCATTGAATATAACTGTTCATAGGAGAGTAATAGTTTGATATCTTCACATTGGAGTCTTTCTTCTGGCACCCTGATTTTCAGGTTGATATTGTGGTGCCGAAGGATATAATCTATCGTCATGAGGTGAATTCCGGTGTCGCTGGAACTGTGGGCTCTCGGCTCCCATCACATCTGGATCAGTGTCTTGATTATGAATGGCGTCCTTCCATTTTGAGCCTTTTTCAGTTTCCTTCCTTAATTCTTCAATGTACCTCATGCTTTCTCGATGACGGTTCTCCATCTCGTCTCTGAAATTCTGGTAGTTGCGATCTGAATAATATCTAGGTCTATCATAGGGCCTATTCCGTCTGTAGTCCTGTGGTCGGTCCCGTGTCCTGTAATTTCCCCTTTTTCGGACATTCTTCGGATCTTCCATCCTGTCCTCTCTGGGTCTCGTTCTTCTCTCTTCCCATCGACGGTCGTACGCTCTGGGATGGTTTTTGTACTCTTTAGGTCCACTCTGATTTCCGTTTTCAGGCATTGGAGTCGAATTCCGGTTTTTCGGAGTGTCTATTACGTTGACCTGGTAAGTATTACTTCTTTGAGTTTTCGGTACTGTTGAGACATTCATGGTGTGGTCGAGCTGTCTGAGGATAGCCTCAGCCTGCACGGCGGTCTGAACATTAGCAGCAGTGAGTAAACGCTGTACTTCCACAGGAAACTGCTTTGTTATCGCCTGGACCAACTCATTTTCAGATGGTGGAGTGTCGAGGTCTTTCATTCGTCGTACTTGATTACAGAAGTAATTAGCGTACTGCGTCTGCCCATCTATGGAATATTTTCGTGAATACAAATCCAACCGTAGTGCTTGTTGCAGATCCGCTCCCCAGTATCTCTGTAGGAACAAGCGCTTGAAACCTTCATAGTCTTCAAACGTATAACGGAAAGCATGGTACCAGTTGAGCACGTCTCCCTCTAAAAATTTCTCCGCTGTTCGCAGATGTTTTTCAGTAGGGATCTTCTGTTCACGAATATATTCATCAAGGTCCCTAATGAAATTTTTAGGTGTGACCCCGTTTAAGTTGTTGAATTTTCTAGGCCTGTCCTCGCTCATTCGGATAAAATTAATGATTTGAGGTACACTTTGTGCCGGTGTAGTACTGAGATTTACTGTGGGTTGTTCAATGTGGGTAATATTCTGAGACGATTCAGCTACGGGCGATATTCCTTCTGTTACAGTAGATTTAGCCTGTACGACCTCTTCGACATTACTCTGTCGGTCCATTAATGATGTCACTAAGACTCTAGTGCTCCTATCCTGCAACTTCAAAAATCCTACTTCTTTTTCTAATTTTTGGAGGGAGTCCATATTTTCCTCCATCTTCTGTTTCCCGGACTTGACATCTCCGGCAAGATTAATAATTTGTTCGAGTATTTCCAACTTGTCCTTGTCAATCAGGCTCTTGATATCATCGAACTGGAGCGAAATATCTTGTATCTCCATTTGGTTGACTGAGATACTGTCCTTTACGGAACGGAGATCATCGTCGACCTTCTCTTTTATTTTCTTTAAGTCTTCTGTGACCTCTCCTCTAAGACTTTTCACTTGTTCTGACATCTCTTCTTGTGCCGTAGAAATCTCTACCTTTATAACATCTATCTCCTTCCTCACAGATTCAATGTTATTTCTGACTAGGACTACGTCACTCTGAAGAGCGGTGACCTTCCCGGTGATGACCTTATTATCCTCTTTAATCTGGCTTGTCAAAGTAACGACTTGTTCCAGGGTTTTTTTCTGATTTTCCCTGCACTCTAACACGATATTGTCAATCCGACAACTAGTTTCCTCCAGTTTTGCATATAGTTCGTCACGACCCTTTTTCGCCTCTTCCTGTATCGCAGCACCCATAATGTTCATTTTTTGACTCAACCGTTCATTACTATCTTCCTGAATTTTCCTAAATTCCTCTTTATTCTCGTCCTGTGCTCTCCTACTCTCTTCCTGCATTTTTCTGAGTTCCTCTTTATTCTCCTCCTGTGCTCTCCTACTCTCTTCCTGCATTTTTCTGAGTTCCTCTTTATTCTCGTCCTGTGCTCTCCTACTCTCTTCCTGCATTTTTCTGAGTTCCTCTTTATTCTCGTCCTGTGCTCTCCTACTCTCTACTGTCAGAGTCTCTAATAACCTCCTAATCTCCTCGAGATCCATTCTATTATTCATAAAGTGACCTGTGTCAGCAAACGCCGAAATGCAGAAACTTTCCCCCCAGACATGTTGATTGTGATAAGGCAAATTCAAGTTTCATGAAGAAGATTCCTAACCCTCATTTTTCCATGTGAAACACATCATCATGAGTAAAATACTCCAAAAATTCCGCGTACTCTGTTAGAATTCTACCTAACTAGGGTGGCATTAAATCTGAAATGAACCTGCCGAACTTTGAATAATTAATAATTTGAGCAAGTCAATTTAAACCACGTGGAGAAGCAATTAATCAAATTCCACGATGGATTAAGCCACTTTTTAAGCCACAAATCGAGCCCCACGGAAGGGACTAGCCACTAAGATGTGCCCGTCATAGTCAGTCGCGAACACGAGACACCCCAGGGGTGCTCAGTCCGGTGGCTGTAGGCTTATAAAATAAATGAATGTGGCAGGATTATCATAGGGTTCATCAAATAAGTGCGTTCCAAGTACAGAACAAATGTGACACTTTTATTTAATTAAATGCAATATTGGCCATCCTGAAATCTGTGATTATGATTATGATCGTTACGTTACGGAATTTAATATGGCTCTTGATGTAACAAACCTAGGCACAAACAAATGGGATGGTACACGACAGTTATTTCCCTGACATTCTAACAGAGTATTTACATTGTGAAAAAAAAAAATTCTCGTCTTTAAAGTTATTAAATTATTGGTTTAAAGTTGAATTAAATTTTCATTCAGAAAAATGAGGTCTGGGCCAAGCCTTCATCGATAATCTGGAAAAAATGCAGTAATTGTAAGAACGAGTATAATAAAGAAATATCCAAGATTCAAAAGTTAACACTCATAGCAAAAATAAAATTTACAGTCGTTGTCTTAACAATAAAATGAAAAGTTGAATTTGCCTTGGTTTTCTCTAAGCTAATCCGAGACGTCGGATATACCTGTTCACGTCGTCTCACATCTCTTTTCGTGAGAATTTATACTGAACGTTAAGTATTTGACCAATAATTAAACAAACTAAAACGCCTCCTGGGCTTGCAAACGTAAGTAAATGGGGAGAATACCATCCATGTGGAAACCCTGTCCACTATCAATCGATAATATCAGTATCACATGTTTCAGAACAGAACACATAAAAAAAAAATCCTCTAAATACTAACAAATAACTACTTCTACAGCTAACTACGGAAATTGGCAAGAAGACTGTGAGTACCAAGAAGAAAATATCTACACTATGTACATGTCGACGAGTGTCGATTAACCGTATTACTCTCCTGTTAACGAATTTATTGAGTTACAGCAAGATTGAGTTATCACTTGAGAGCGACAAATTGCATCAACGAATGAACTGATATAGTCACGAATCAGATATTATTTAGATATTTCGTCGAAGACCTGTTCTTTAGACCTAAATCCTTCTCGAACATTCATCTGTACCTTGAGCTTGAAATGACTGGATTACTTGAGAAAAGTTGGGATATTCCCACGAATTAAAAAGTACATCGATCAACATGGATTTTCATTTTCTTCATCTGAAGACACTAATATTAGGCTACACTGCATTTATCGCGAATAATCCATTAACATGTGAAAAGCTCAGTTTCACGAAGATTTGTGTCATGCACTATTATTCCATATACTCTACACGTACAGTGTACCACAATGACGACCCTAACTTGTCGCATCTTAATCTCAAATATGTGTAGCCATGAAATATCAGGACCTACCAACGTCCTACAAATACATAATATCCACTTAAAAGTGTCTCGATGATTAATTACTCCAACTAATTATCACATGCTCCCGATGCACATGTTCACATTAAATTCATACATAGAATTCGGACTCAATATCCCGATGACACGTTGTCTCAGACACGAGGTACAAGTAGAAGTTCCATTACAAGGAAAATATAGAAAATGTGGACGAAATATCCTACCATTAAATCCATCAGACATAAATTAATCCATATTCGTGACGAAATTTACTCAATAAGCAAAGATGGTGTCGATAACACATGGATAACTATCAGAACCCTTCACTGTCAAATTCATGGCCACATGGTCGTTAAATAATCACATGTGTCAGTTTTACGACGTATTCGAGCAAATAAACAACCATAAAAAGTGTCAAAATAGCTTACTAAGAAGAAAGAAAGAATAGAACAAAACTACATAGAACAGATATAAATGAGACGTAATCGACTTAACTTATAGAGAAATCTTCATGTCTGGAAGCCTGGGTTCTCAATCAGCCATGCCAGGAAGAAAGAATCTGCATCCCGACGCCGCCAACGATGGTCAAAGGTTTAGAACCTCATGGTGAAGCACTGGTAATCCATGATGTGAGATTCCGTCCTCTTCTGGAAATATTCACGTCCACGTCTTCCGCGTCCACTCGTAAGAAAGCTGAAACTTACACAAAATGTTTTAGCATAAACTCCAAACACACACGTAACTGTATTTTGGAAATGACACGTACTTAAGGGATTAATGCCTGCACATTCGACGTCTGATCACAGCACTGTCCTAAATTGTATCCAATTTTCAGAGGTGTAGAGCACAGGAGTGAAGCCAGTATTCACGACGTTCCACGCTGAGCGACTGAAGGTGATAGTCCAGGAACACGCCAGTGTGTGTGTGAGAGTGGGTACTTGTATCACATGACTTAAATATCATGTCTGGTGCACATGCACGGAAGTAAAGTCAATTTAGGAACTAAATTCTTCTACTGTACGAATCTACAACTTCATCACCATTTTAGCCACAAGGTCGTGTAAATTATTCCAAAATTTCAGTTTTTAATTTATATCCTCCATATGTGCTATTCTTTTATCCAGTTTATTTTAATTTAGTCCTTGAGCCTTCCGTAAGTATGCACGTCGCCACCAAAGATATTACAAATATTTCATTCATATCGTTCCTCACAATTACAGGTGACACGCGCTGGCCTCCTTCTTTCACTCACCAACCTTCATTTTTTTATTTTTATTCCGTTAGCCAGCCGGCCGCTCTCTGCACAAAAAAACTCGTTCTCGCCCTCATCCAAGGTCGCGCGCACCCCATCTCGCCGACAAGCGAACACAAGCCGCACCAACACCTGTTCACTCCTCTGTGGCCTCACGGTCACAGTATACAATTTACATTAATTTTCTTTGTTTAGTGTGCATTTTTCTCATTTGTCTTGAGATTATTTACTTCCTTTTACCAATTGAAGACTTTGAGATATAAATTTATTTCACGTTGTACGTGAGAATATGCTTCCCATAGCCCACATAGGTGTCCGAATTATTTCTGCTAAATAACAAATGAAGTAACTGAACTGGAATTGTGTCCGTAGGTGGGCCATGGAAAATATTTCCCACTACTTAATGGCAGAGGCAGACAGCAGGCGGTGAGAAGTAAATCCCCATCTTATTACTGACCTCCTGAGCACTGGATTGTCTTTTCTTCTGTTAAATTGTATTATTTAGCACTTATAGAGCCTGTAAATAAAGTTAGTTAAAAAAGAAGGTGTTTTATCGAGTACTGCTTTATGAAGGGTTAAGTTACTAGGGAAGTTCAACCTATAGTATTGTAATTCGTAGTGTTAAGTACTGGAAATACTTAGGTTGTGGACGAATTTGTATATAATGACGGTGGATTTAGAAAGTTAAACTAGAAGTATTTCTTGCTTGTTGTACCCTTGTTGTTCTTGTTGTAGGGTAATTACGGTTTAAATTGACTTTATTATTACTTATAATATTAAGCTAGTAGTAAGGTCAACCTATAGTATTGTAAGCCGTGGTGTTAAGCACTGGAAGTACTTAAGTTATGTGTGAATTCGTAGATGACGATGCTGTATTTAGAATGTTAAACTAGTGCTAATTCTTGTAATATTTTCTTCCCATGGATTTGCTTGTTGTACTCTTGCTGTTTGCTTGTTTGTTCGTTGTTTATAGATAATTATATTAGCTTTACTCTTTATTTTACTACTTTATTATTACACTAGCTGTTACCCACGGCTTCGCTCGCGAGGATTTCGTAAGTTGATAAAAATTAATTGTTCCTCGGTACTGTACTAAGACATTATCTGAAAATCCCCAAAGAATAAAAACTCGCCGTAAAGTTGCATTTCATTTACGCCAGAACCTCTTTGTAAACCACGCCTGTGGCATTGTTTTTTGGGGCTAAGATGACCAAGCTACTGGCAGAGGTAAATATGGAACTTGCGACATTGAACTCTACATGTGAGAAACAGTCAAGAAAGGGGGATTCTTTATTTCTAAAGGAGATTACAGATACCAATTTTCACGCCTGTAACATGTTAAATTTATGAGATATACTGTAGACATACTAATTTTAAAAACTGCCCCACTCCTTAGCTGGGAGTTCATTGTTGTGGCCTTATGTTCACAGAGTTCCGGTTTCGATTCCGGACTGGGTCGGATATTTTAATCGCGTATGGTTAATTCTTCTGGCTCGAGGACAGGTTGTTTTTGTTTGTCCCAACACTCTCATCTTCATATTCACTCAACACACCACATTACCAACCACAACAGGAATACGCAATAGTAATTACCTCCCTACACATAGGGTTGGCGTCAGGAAGAGCATCCAGTCGTAAAACAGCGTCAAATCCATATAAGCTACACAGTTCGCACCCGGGTGTGAGAAAACCGGTAGAAGAGAAGAAGATCCTCATTATAAAATATCACCCGCTTTTTAAAAAGTATTCTCCCCCTTAAGTGGATTTTCCAGAAAAAGTACGTTCATTTATTTTAAAAAGAGATTCCATGTACGCTAAAATATTTGTCATAGGTGGGCACATGTTTTCAGCTAAGAAGCATGGCTGGGTCTAAGAGCAATTCTTGCACCAAGACATGAAGCTGCCAACGTCATCAACAAGCAACACTCACAAGAATTACCCGGTTTTCTATTAATTGAAAAGCCTGTCGACACGACATGTCATGCAGATGAGACTGTCAACTACACGACAGAGTTTTTGAACAATTTGGAGTCCCCTGGAGTACCCTCCAACATCTTGGAGTGGACAATTGTGGCACCGATTATGCTTCCCAGGAACATGAATCCTTCCCTCTGCAACGAACGCGACTCTGAAACTGATGAAGAATATTATTGAAGCCACTCTCATGACTGAACATGCCTCGAGCGAAGTAATATTCATTCCACGGATTCACATAATTCCTTCGGATATATCGATTAAGTTTAGATGAATACAGTTCCCCCCTTTGTTTGAGTTTCGCTATGTGCGTCAACAAGTCACAAGAAAAATCACTTAAAGTTGTAGGACTCCATCTTCGAAAACGGTGCTTTTGCCATTGTCAACTGTACGTGGATTATTCAAGAGTTCGAAAGGCAAACACAATACAGTACACATCTTACCTCCAAACGGAAGCACATTAATATAGTTTATCCCGAAGCTCAACAAGGAAACACTATATTTTGTATTATATAACATGGTCTTCTACATTGTTTTAATATTATTTGTACCAGCCATCAACCCGGTACCTTAAGCATTGAAAGTAGCAATATATCAAAAATAAAATAATGTATTTCATGCAATTTACGTCAAAATGATGTGAGTTAATAAATATAATGTTTTAATTTGCTTTAAAATTGTAACAGCCGTACCATCGATATCTGTTACAAGAGATAGCAAATATCCATAAAAAACATTAAAAAATTAACAGCAAAGTACTCACCAAACTTGTGAAGCAACTGGACACAGCCCAGAGAGAACTTTTACTGATAGAAAAGTTTTGGCACGGTAAGAAGTAAACAGAAGTTTTGAATGAAGAACACAAGTATTTCTCCTTTAAACCAATAATAATTTAATTAATAATTCATTTGAAACAAGGTTACATTTTATTAAGGCAAGAACCTGAAGAAAAATCAAATTAACTAAGAAAATAATTAATTAATAAAATTAAGACTGAATAAAAATCAGAATGTGTTCTAGTAGAAGTGTTGACGTCCTCTAAATTAAAACGACAACAAATTAAAATTATTAATTAATAAATTAAAAGAAGAACAAATTTCAACCTGGCTGAAGGCTCAAAAGTAAACAGTTTTCCTGCAGACAGTTACACTTCAAATGATGATGAAGTCCAAAATATTCACAGGATTTCCTTCTTTTTTATAGTTTCCTACAAGACGTAGTAAAGGGAGGCCACGAGGTATTTTCCAAGGAACCGGATCTCAAAGGCCACTACAGGAAGGTAATTAACGCGAACGAAACTCAAGTCCAAAGGCAGAAATGGTACACTATGTTTAACATAAAATAGGTCGCAATAACAACCCAAACATTCACCACACTTCACCAAAGAAAGAACAAAGCAGCGCAATACATGGAAACAAGCGCCCGCACCAATTAATGATCAGTCTTCAAGAATTAAGAAAATATTCACTCAAACCACAAGGGCCACGCCCACTTCAAATCAATTCATAAATGTGAAGAAGAAAGAGCAAAGAGCTCTAATCATACGGGACACGCCCACACAAATTAATTATTAAACATCAAGAAGTAAGAGCAATCCAGCTCGAATCATTAAGAGCAGGCCCACCGCCATTAATTAATCATCAGTAATTCCAATCATTCCCATGGACAACCGTTGCCATGGAGACGACGTCATAATCAAGAGCTACAGGGACAAAAATTAAATTTTTACATTAAGAACAGAGGAAAACCAGAGAAAGGAAATTTAAAGTAAGAAATTCCTATTCCCCCGGAAGAAATCCCGTGATCCCAATTCTTTTAATGGATGACTTCACATTAGCAATTCTGTGTCACCCCTCATTAATACAGGATGATTAATTTGAAAGTTCAGAGCGGAGTGCCGAGGATCAGGCGCGCTGGGAAACGGAGACAGCGAGCGCAGTGCCCGCCATGACAAGCAGGCATAGTCGGCTCAAAGAAGCGCCTTGGTTACGCCTATAGAAACTAAACGAAACTGAACTCACAGGCTATATAGATGCTCTGGACAAATAAGTAAACGAATAAACAAATAAATAAATCAACTAGGTAATTAAACTGAACTCGCCAGTAAGAAATAAATAAATAAATAAATAAATAAATAAATAAATAAATAAATAAATAAATAAATAAATAAATAAATAAATAAATAAATACATTTAAATAAATAAATAAATGTTGTTTAGTCCTCAGCCCAAAGGCTGGTTGGATCCTCAACAGCTCCGCCATCAGCTGTCATAGATGGCCTAGGCGTCACTGAAGAGGCGTACTGGGGAAATGAGGAGCGAGGTAGTTTCCCGTTGCTTTCCTCACCGAGCCAGAAGTTGCTATTACATATCAGTCTGCCAAGCCCACTGAAATGCATGCACCAACTGACCCTATGAGCAATATTTTCACACCATTCATAGCAGGGACTGGCTGCAGACGGAATGCCATTACTAGCATCGCTCATAACTCAGTCACTTTCATTTTGTCAAAGCCAAGGATAAAGCTGAGACAGATCAATGAAAGTAACAAAAAATGTTCTAGCCCATACCAGAAGACATAGTGCACTGTAAACACTAAGTTCCGCCAGCAAAGGCACAAATAAATAAATAAATAAATAAATAAATAAATAAATAAATAAATAAATAAATAAATAAATAAATAAATAAATAAATAAATAAATAAATAAATAAATAAATAAATAATACAACTAGGAAATTAAACTGAACTCACCAGTAATAAATAAATAAACAAATAAATAAAGCAATTAGGAAATTAAACTGATCTCACCAGTATTTACAGACGATGCTGAAAGTGATCTCCTTCAGCTGCAATGCAAGTTTCACATCTTATAATGAGATTTCCAGTACTACGCCGCTTGTAAACGAGCTGATGCACGTAACGTTTTGATGGTACTGTCGCACCGGGAAATTGTCAACGGAATTTTCGAAGGCACATTTTAACTGGTTTCTTCTTCTTGTGCAAATAATACTGGACCAAAAATATTATTTGCTCTATAGTGTATTTAACCATCGTGATAATAACCTCACAACACACCTTAAAAGTCCAATAGTTTCTAGCGAACTGAGGGACGGAGTGCTAAACAGCTGCGCGCTGGCAGTGAACACTTCTTGCTGTCCGGCTCCATGACTAAATGGTTAGCGTGCTGGCCTTTGGTCACAGGGGTCCCGGGTTCGATTCCCGGCAGGGTCGGGAATTTTAACCATGATTGGTTAATTTCTCCGGAACGGGGGCTGGGTGTATGTGTTGTCTTCATCATTATTTCATCTTCATCAAGACGCGCAGGTCACCTACGGGTGTCAAATGAAAAGATCTGCATCTGGCGAGCCGAACTTGTCCTCGGACACTCCCGGCACTAAAAGCCATACGCCATTTCATTTCATCTCGCCAGTGTTGACAGAAGCCATATGGCGATCGCTCGGCACTTCCCACGGCATGCGAACAGAAGTCTGAACACTTAAATTAATCTCCCTGTAAAACAGCATTTAAAAATTTGCATAACACATAAAACACTTTCTTGACCCGAAACAGAAATAACATTTACAACGAAGCATCTTCTCGCAGAAAAATGTTGAGGCAAAGCAGGTTTTGGAGAATTCTCCTCCCGTACGGAGCTTTAAACCGTGCAGTCAGTAAGCCACAGGGTGGCATAACATCCACCAATTTAAATAAGTTTCCAATACGAGGCAAACAAGCTCCAGGAGGAAAAGAAAATAGTAATAAATCTGAAGAAAACCACTTACTTTTAGGCCTTGGATAGGAGCTAACGCTTGGTGTCAGCAGGGAACTTATTACTCACGACTTCATAAACTTTACAAACTGCAAATATAGCAAACAATTAGTCAAAACTGGAAGGCATGAAGCCCTCATCCTTTACAGGCAATCCAGGCATGCTGAGATAGTTCGCGACGCTCTACAGACGAGTCATCGTATAACACGACTAGTCTCCAACATGGCTAACAATGCACTGGAAGCATGCCAGCAAGCAACGCGAAGCAGAAACTGGTTGGAGAGCGACTCGCCCTACAGCTAGTCCAATACCGGACCGGAAAATAACAGAGATAGAAGAAAAATACATCGTATATAAACGATGGAATATAACTCCGCGGACGGAGAGGATGAAACTGAACTTAGCAGCATAAGCTGCACAGGAAATAATATTAGAAGTAAGTGGGAATTAAGTTCCAAGGTGACAGGATTTCAAAGGCAAGATAGCCAGGCCAAAAATGTAGTGAGCAGAGGCTAAAAACACGTCCCAACTGGGTAAAAAATAAAAAGTTTAGAAACATCTAACGGTTGAATTAACAAACGCGGGCAAAGCCGCTGGCATATGGTAGTTAGTTAATATTTCGTAATGACAAGGTACAGACCTATCATGTCCTTCCATTGCACGGGTCGGACGGAGGAAACAGTTCGCCCCTTTGCGTGACGTCATCGGAGCTTCACTACGGCCTGTATATCACGAAGGCAGTGCCTGCACGGTTGCTAGGTAATAATGCCTGACCATTCAAATTTTACCTCACAACCTACACGCTTGCTATGGT
Organism: Anabrus simplex; assembly: GCF_040414725.1. Taxonomy (NCBI): domain Eukaryota; kingdom Metazoa; phylum Arthropoda; class Insecta; order Orthoptera; family Tettigoniidae; genus Anabrus; species Anabrus simplex. Next base: position 101,921,008 of record NC_090275.1, read on the forward strand.
TACACATCCGTCTCACATTTCGTCCCGTCACGTTACACACATTCTCGGATGACTCCCAGTGATTAGACATAAGTTATTTATGTCAAAATGGAAGTGGTCCAAAACTTCAGAAATTAAGTTATCGACCAAATCAAGGCACGATCCACGAAGAGTGTGAAAATGAAAAACACTTTTGGCCACAAAAGCTCTAATAGCGTCGGCGTTGGAAAGGAAAAAGCATTTATCAACTCAGATCGGGATAGGAAAGATGAAAGTGAGCAGCCTGACAAAAGTAAGGAGAAACTGAGCCAGGGCTCAGCCAAAGGCCCCGTGGTGGAAAGATGAAAGTGAGCAGCCTGACAAAAGTAAGCAGAAACTGAGCCAGGGCTCAGCCAAAGGCCCCGTGGTCCACAACTAACAATTCCAAGTTCAGAGGCTCTTTTACTCCTTCAGTAGCCTCAACTGTCCCGACCCACAGTGGTATGTTTACGTTACTGAAAATAAGTTTGCATGAAGGCAAGTGCCCACAGAAGCGAAATTTAGCCTACTGTATTCGTCGTATTGAAGCCAACATTTACATTTAATAACCTTGTGCAGTTAAAGCGGTGTACGCTCAGGGAATTTCAAGCAATAAACTTTTTTTTTTTTTTTTTTTTGCTAGGGGCTTTACGTCGCACTGACACAGATAGGTCTTATGGCGACGATGGGATAGGAAAGGCCTAGGAGTTGGAAGGAAGCGGCCGTGGCCTTAATTAAGGTACAGCCCCAGCATTTGCCTGGTGTGAAAATGGGAAACCACGGAAAACCATTTTCAGGGCTGCCGATAGTGGGATTCGAACCTACTATCTCCCGGATGCAAGCTCACAGCCGCGCGCTTCTACGCGCACGGCCAACTCGCCCGGTCAATAAACTTTTCAGGTGAATGCTTTATCCCTATGTACTTAGTCTAATTACTAAGATGGTGTTGCTGTGTGCTAAGGTAATTTATTTTATTGATCAAGTCAAACTCTCTTACAATAGAGTTTGGTAGATTTGGTATGCATGGCGCAGGACTACTTTATTCAAGTGCAGCTCCAACTAGGGATTCATAATCATTTTGCTCTGTCAAATGAAATAAGCAAGTTTAAGCCTTATCCAACCGTAGTATTTTGCCCATTTCTTACATTTATATTTTTCTCCGTATGAACATTTACAGGTCATCGTGAGTTGTTTGCGGCCATGAGGAATTTCTTGACGTGTCCACTTTTTTCAGTTTGTTTTATTGTTGTTGTCATTATGCATTTTTTGGAATGATTAATTTATGCTTCTTTTTGGGTAAAACCGCTTGTAAAGTATTCTACCGTGGGATTATATTAAGGAATATTTAATTATTAGTGCCACAGCTAATATCCTCCCAAAATAATTCGATGAAAACGAATGAGAGAAAGATTTTCTCAGATCGGTAATAAAATGTATGATTCTAATTCCGCGATATTTAACACTTTTCAGAAGACCTGAACACTGTTTTTGTTTACACAACCTTGCCCAAGTTTGAATTTGATGACATACTTTCCAGAATAGTGTTGCTAAAATTATTCTTTTTTCATTGTAATGCTTTCCCTTTTTTTTTCAATAATGAAATTCTATCAACACAACATTTTTTTTTTGGTAGGGGCTTTACGTCACTCCGACACAGATAGGTCTTATGGCGACGATGGGATAGGAAAGGCCTAGGAGTTGGAAGGAAGCGGCCGTGGCCTTAATTAAGGTACAGCCCCAGCATTTGCCTGGTGTGAAAATGGGAAACCACGGAAAACCATCTTCAGGGCTGCCGATAGTGGGATTCGAACCTACTATCTCCCGGATGCAAGCTCACAGCCGCGCGCCTCAACGCGCACGGCTAACTCGCCCGGTACACAACAAATTGTAATGGTGAAATTAGGATAATTCGCACCCTCTCTTACCAAATAAAGACGAAAGCCGGACATCACCACATACACTGAGATTGAAGAGCAAGTAAGTAGTCGTGGTCCACCGACTTGAGGCAGCCTACAGTGTACCAACAGCGGTACATTATAGGAAACAACAACAATGAGCAACAGCAGTTCCACAAGCGGCAAGGACATAGACATACTAAATATTAACATTAAGTCAATGAACTTGTACATTTTCTTCGTCACGGTGTAGCATTTCCAATATCCATCCGTGTTCTTCTGAAATACTAGGACGTAGTGGTGTGTTGCTGATTGAAATGGTTGGCTCATCTCCATTCAGAGTGGAAAGGTATAATGCGGAATATCTTACATTTGTTTTATCCATTGGCATACGATTAGTTCGCTTGACAAAGCTCAACAGTCTGTGATTATTTCTTCACGTTTTATATTATGAAAGCTGCCACCAACAGCACTGAATTTACTCCTTTCATTTCTGCATAAAACGGAAGTCCTAGGTTTGCGATGAATTTCTGTCCTCTGAAGAACGTACGGGAGGCGAACCCTCGTTTGAGTCTTGCCTCTGGCTTGTAAATAGCCAACGCGTTATCAGGTGAGTTGTGCCTTATCCTCTTTCAAGGAGAATTTGGTTATTTTATTATTATTATCGTCTCAAAACTTGTGATACAGGGCGAAGAAGGACATTGTTCCAATTTTATAGATTAACCATACAAGTGGTAGCTATCGAATATTCGACACTTTGTTCCCGCTAGAGTAAAAGGTAAGGGTGTATTCTGCCCGAAGGCAGGTCCGAACATCCGCAGAGGTGTGACTGAGCCGGAGTTTACGTACAGTAGGGTGGCCAGTTCGTTTCCGATCCTCCATTCCCTTAGCCCCCCAACAACAGCGCGTGCCAACCCACCCAAATCTTGACCACAACCAATATTGCTTAATTTCGGAGATCTCACGGGATCCGGTGTTTCAACACGGATACGGCCGTTGGCCCTGCTGAAGTAGTGTTGTCTAATATTCGACATGTTTCACTTTTTTTTACGTAATTTTCTCAATTCGTGAACTGACGCCATGGCAGTCTGGATATTGTCCTTTTCTATGTTCACAGCAGCCTTTGCTCCTATGTCGCAACTTCTAGGACATATGTGAATGGAGATTTGCGACCATATGTTTGAGTCAACGACCTATATTTTACTGCATAAACTGCCTGGAAAAGCTGATACAACCCTCTTTAGCTGAGGAAAGTTACAGCAAGTCCGCCATATTTTCTGAAGCAACTCTTCAGCTGGTAGTTGTCAACATGGTAAGATGCCTAAGTCGTATTCTACAATTAATTACGTGAATAATAAGTATACGCAAAGAAATGTATCATTGTATAAGTGAACATTTGTTCCTTTCTGCCACAGGCGAACACGGCGGAGCGGCTTTCAATTGTCTTCAAAGATGACAGGTCTTCTGCCAGTGGATGTAGTCTAATACAAGTCGTTGCTTTAAGTGCTATTGCATCTAGTATTTGTAAACAAACATTCACACAGTATGCTTAATTACTTCGTTGTTTAAATAGTTTTCCGGTCGACGTGAAATATTTACTTTCGTATACATTGTTAGTTGTGTAAATATCTTCATTTTTTTGTACTGTGATTCTAGTCATGGCATCTTATTACAGAAAATTGGTGATGAAGTAGTGTGAAATTTGTTGGGAGATGAAAGTGACGGAACTGACTTTGAGGATATTGAGATTCAACAAACAGATTCCGGGTCGAATTCGGAATGTGTACCTTAGCATCTAGTATCGGAAAGTGTAGTGGTGAGGAGCCTGTATACATAAACCTATCCAAATAGCCCGGTCTAATAACTGCATGCCGATACATTTTCCCTATTATTGTCATGAATATACCTATGAAAGTGATAAATCGTCTACTAGTCCATTAGAGATATATTATTGCCAACCTACATATCTCCGTTTCTGACACGTTTCCTTCTTGGGTACATACTGTATGTTCAAAAGTTTAATGTTATTCTGAATTCGGGAATTACATTTATTGTACAGACTGTACATTTTTCTAATCAAAATATTTATGCAATTTAGTGCCAACCTTACAGTCCTCAGTTTAGTAGCTTTACACCTATATAAAAAATAAGAGTTTTGCCTGTACATAGCAAGGAACTTGAAAAGAATGGTATTTCTGTTTCGGTCATGTCAACATAACAAGGAAATGCGCTTTCTAATTTTCCGTAATTCATGTCTGTCTGTCTGTCTGTCTGTCTGTCTGTCTGTCTGTCTGTCTGTCTGTCTGTCTGTCTGTCTGTCTGTCTGTCTGTCTGTCTGTCTCTGTGTATCTGCCTGCCTGCCTGTATAAATCCGTGGATATTGAGGGTTCGTTGATGTTGTGAAAATGCCTCGGCTGGAGTCAACGGTGATGCATGAGTTTCCACTCAAGGCATCGAAATTCGGTGAGCATCGATGAGGTTCTATTTATATTTAACGCAAGCCCCTTATTGTCGTAACAAGTAATCGTTCTACTAACTATGTAAGGCTAAAATATATATCAACTAAATAAAGACAAATATCAAATATGTTAGTTTATTGGAAGGATCCTCCCAATTTAATGAAATCATAGTAACCAGAACTAAATGACAATAATATTTACATCGCAGCGTGATTGGAGAATGAAACTAAAATGAAATCAAATTCTTTGTTGGCTAATACCATTACAATGATTCACTTCATTAAAAAATAAATTTAAATTCAACATCCTATTATGATAAAATCAAACATGGAACTTGCCGATGGATTAGTGTCACTGATAAAATTATTCCATTATCATTAATTGTCCACCCGTTACAGAAATAAAAATGAAAATCTTAAACGTCTCACTTATTTTTATCCTTTATTGATCCAAGATTGCATCTTTCGATACTCTATCATTCTTATCGTTTTCTCCAAAATTGCCTAAGTGCTCATCAACTTGAGTTTCCTAATGATAGCCTATAATCAACGTAACCATCCTTAAATAAGTGATCATACATTATTTAAAGACATTATAACTGGATTTAATAATAATTCAGTCGTATAGGTACCGCATCTCCCAGGAAATCGTGTCCGCCACCTAAAATGCTCAATATCTAACTAATACCATCATAATCAACAAGATCTAGAAATAATTAACAGCATCTGGTCTCGCCGGAACTGTCCTCCTGAAAAATCGTGAAGATCTACCATCTACAAAGATCCATGCTACAGACAACTTACACAACGCCAGGTGATAACAACTTGCTTGAATATGATGTTCCACTATATCCACGTCAGTTTTCTTTAATGTCGAAGACCTACAATCAGTGATTATCCTTTCAAAGTATTCAGTATCAACACCGCATCACGCCGCAAATTAATGTCTTGATGATCGTACATCTATCTACATTTATGACCTTCGGAAATGTTGCACATCTCAATCCTAGATTCATTAAAAAATCTCAAAGATTACTTATTACACTTTCGTAATACCTATTCTCAACAAATCATTTACCACAATAACTTCATTTCACTATCTAAACACTTTATCGACGACCCTATCATTTGTCATTCACCATACTTCCAAGCGCACCATACTTACTCATAATTATTTATCCCAAGAAATTCACAAGCATATTATCCGAAGAACTATTATCATCATTACAAGACAGATCACAATCAACGCAGCACTAATCTTACGAAATATTTGCAACTGTACAACGTACGCACATATTAACATTATCACGTAAGAAGACCTTTTAAAGTATAAATTAAATCATATCACCTCACGAAAATATCTACGCAGTCCTAGTATGATTCAAAATTATGAAGAAAACATCTCTTTACATTCACGATAATTATAGAGAAATCCCGGGTAACTCACGACAAATATACGTATTCTACAAGTTGAACCTAGCACGGGACAAATGACCTCAATACCTTCACATTACACTTAACTGCAATTACGAATATCACTGGGCGCTTGCGACGATCACATTAGGTTGCTCGAGCTGTTTCAATTAATGTCACCTCATGATAAAATGAATTAAAATCTACTCTACTACTATGCGTTCTACAAGATAGAATAAAGAAAGGTGATATCTTGGGTACTTATTATTGAAGATCATGTAACACTGCTCTCATCTCTCAATTCCATCAGTCTCAGTTTGGCATTCGCTTTAGTATCATTCCGGGCCTGTCAGGACACTAATCCCGTTACGCCCACATGTTGACTCAAATCATCACATTGCAGGAATAATCTTCAAACATTGTGAGCAATCGGACCTGAAACTTGTGTAGACAGAATTAGAACAATGATATAGGCGTTATATAATATTTCACTATTAGTCCAAAACACTCGCCTTGTTTTAATAACAAATATTGAAACTCGTTCTTCTTAATGCGTGTAAATAGCTCTTATGTCGACATTCAATCTCACTTTTTACTTCTTTTTTTCTACAAACCAATTGTTCATAAAACTAAAGTCCATTAAAAATTGTTACATTAACAATATTGGTCCGCGTTTCATATCTCCTGCTACGTTCGTTAGTTTATAATTTTTTCCCATATGTTTTTGACATCTGAGGAATAAACTCTGTGATAACGTCATCTCTTCTAATTAGGTAGTTATACAAAGGAACACTTCACCATTTATTTGTCTTCATGACGTATACTATCGATTACCTCTTCAGTGCCTTCTTGATCATTGAACTTATAACGTTAAATCATGGCCTCCGCCGCGTTATCGCTGGACCTAAATGAAACATGGTAGACTTGTTTCATCTCGCTGCTGAAAATGTAAACTTTACTTACTAGCCTTTGCTTATATATTGAATGACATTTCATGACTGTAAGCATCCGATGACAACGGGGTTCTAAGCTTATGAATCTCCGTCCTCATTTTGTATCCATCCAATTTCTTATTTAAATGAGCGAGTTATTCCGGCTATCAGACAAATTAGACGTAGTATGATAAATGGACCTGTAGCTGCTGGACGTATTTTTCCGAGTAACTTCCGTTGATATCTTCCTTAGCATAAACTTCAATGAATCTACAACTGACCCACATGCCATTGAACTGTTATATTATGTATGCAAGTATATATTGCATCCGTATAGAATAGTCGGAGAACAGAAGGCGCCTCAGGGGTGCTCAGTTCGTACTTGACCTACATGGCTGAATAAATATAAATGTCAGTATTAAACAGTAGGTTCAGAAATAAGAAAACAATCGATATCAGATGGAATTATTACATGATATATTCATAAAATAAAAATGTTTTTGCCATCCTAACCAGCTCTGATTGTGGGAAATGATCGCTACGAAGAAATAAATTACTGAAGATTCTTGACGTGATATAGAAATAATGCAAACAAATGGGATGGTATAATCGACTTATTTGCCCTACAATTTTAACGGAATTGATTTTATGAACACATATTTTTGTTTATCGATCAATTTAACAAATTATTTGAATCTTGAGGCACGAGGCAGTCGAGTTATAATTCCTGGGACAAATCTGAAAAATACATCAAATTTTAGTGGAATGCTTGAAGTAGGATATTGTTTAGAATTCACAAAATTATATTTCCTCCTGAAAAGGTTTTAATGGAGTCACACTCTTGAAAAACATTTATTACAATTTAAAATTCCACTTAAATATGCTTTAGAAAAGAAGTAACAATTAAATTGAGACGTCGGGTATATCTGCTCTAAATTACTCTCAATTATCTCCTTATGAAAATTAATATTAACGTTAGCTTTATGTGGTCATTTCTAATGAACTGAAATTAATAATCCTCCTCAAAAACCATTCAAATCAAAATTTATCAACGCTGAAATGCGGTCAACAACGTGAATTATAAGTAAACTAAAATATCACAGATTATTCCATCTGTCAATACAACTCATATCTGACATTCACAAGACATCTCTAATTACTACAAAATATGACTAATTGTACCAACTAACTACGTGAAATGTTCTATGGAAGAACTACCTACATTATTTACACCACATCTACGTATGAATTAATATACCCATTCTCCAAAGAAATTAATTTTCAGATATAAATGAAAATATGAAGTCTCCATGTGGTTAAGAATTCATGCGATTGAAGTGAGCTCGCCTGGTATCGAACTACAATCTATTACGGATATTCATCCTAGAATCCTCGTTTAAATTAAATTATTTTTCAGTAAATATTCCATTAAGTCGGAATTCTGGAATAAGCCTACTAACATATTCCTATTATCATCACCAGAAGATATTATCAAAGCGACTACAATTTTATATTCTCGAAGAACTATCATTTATCTCCATCAACTTTTAAAATCACATAATACATCGTCATACAAAACACTTCGTAATTCAATATCTGGCGACTCTTATCGCATATATTAATTCACCATTAATTGATAACACATTTAAAACCTTACAACGACGACTATTATTATCCATAACTGTATATCACAAAACATGTCGTCAGAAAATCACGAAATAACATTTGCTAGCATCCAAGAAACAAGTCTTACTTTCATTAAATTCGTCTCGATGATTAAATATACCATTCAAAATCATATACTTCTGCACACGCACTCCTAATTAATCCATGATCTTGTTTCAGAATTAACATCCTGACGACATAATGTAATTGCCACGAGGTACGGGTGTAAGTCCAAATATCACTGAAATAATGAAAACTATATGGAAAATATTAGCTCAATAAATTCCTACGGCAAAGATTTACTCACTAATGCTGTATAATTCATTAAATAAGAAAGGATGGTTATGATAACACACGGATAAACTTTCAATGATCGTTCATTTCAGAAACCTGTAACACGTGGTTAGGAATATGACTCATATACACGAACAAAATTTCTCATCTTGACTCGGACATTTGGGAACAAGTAAATGAAAAATATAAGAAATAGGTCAACTACTAGACTATGAGACCACACTAAAAGGATCAAGAAATAAATAAATTACTACACAGAACATACATTAAATAAAGACTTAGTCGACTTAACTTATACTGTAGGCTTCATGTTGAGCTCGTGCTGTCCTTAACTGATCAGTCTAGGGTTGAAATTCCTGCATTTCTCCTCCGTTGGCGACGGTCTGCTGGTTTAGTAACTCATGGCGAAATATGGGTAGAACACAGTTGTAAGTTCCATCTACTTGGAATGTTGGCTGTTGAGGTCCTCTTCAACTCCTCACTTTCGGATGATTTCACTGAGACTGGCTCAGAAAAAATTAGCAATAGTTCTAGGCACAATCCTTCGAATTGAAATTGAAAATTACGCGCTTATTATTAGTTATCCGCATACATTCGACGCCTGTTGGTCGAGTACACTTAATCGTAGTGGTAGAGACTGACACAATATTCTAAGTACATGGTAGACACTGGATCGAGCCTTGGTGACAGCCGAATGTAGGATGACGTTCTCCCACGACGTGTAGCGACGTTCTCAGAATGCAATCAGGACGAGAATAGAATGAGATTATAATGAGGGTGAGCACGCGTTTGGTCTCCTTTAAAGAGCACACTAGCCCCACTGATCGTTCGAAGTATAAGTCAGTTCAGATACTGAATTCTTGTGGACTACTTCAATTATTATTAAAACCACACGTACACAATTCATGATCAAAATAAATTAAGTTACTAATATTATAATTTAAACATGATATCATTACCACCGGACGGTCTAGTTTAAAACTTGTGCACAGATCGTGCCGTCAACATTACTAGTAATATTTTTGTTACATTTATTAGATGCAGCTGTAAGTGTACATATCCCAGTTATTTCTTCTCTCTTCCCTTCTTTTTAAAAATGTATTTTCTGCTCCAAACTAGTTCGATCCCCTCTCGTTTGAAACAATTCCCCGCCTCACTACGGAAAGCTAACATGTGCCGGGCCGACAAAGAGAAACCATGTATCTTGCCATACAACTCTGTATTCAATCACTTGGACAGAAGCATACGGTCACATCCACCTCCTGCTTTGACAACATTTTATTACAGGATAAAATTTTCTGATTATTATTTCACATTATATGTGTCAAGTATGCTTCGCCTTTTTCCCATACTTCATTTCCAATTTTCTATTCTAGACTTGTACTATTAGTGTATGAGATTTACTCGGTGTGTGAGTTCTCTTCCTAAAGGATAGTCACGCAATCTGACTTATAGAGAATAACGTTTGAAACATTCTCCCACTCATCTTAGCAACTAAAACCATGTCCTTTAAATTATGAATTGCTATCTTCCACTAGAGATTAATCCTGACTCTTCCGTCGCTTCTTATTCTGGCATATAATAAAGCTTCATTTGCCCTGCATTAAATGTAAACTCATGATAGCCACCTAAACTTTACACTTTGTAAACATTGCTATTACGGGACTTTGTGATCTTAAATGGTCTAACATATAAGTCAGCATTCTGGCCATAGAAACTCTCAGTATGGCTGGGTAACATTGATTTCCTCACTAAAACAAGTTCATTCACATTGCACAATATTATCCCAAGGTCCAGAAGGATAACAGTCATGGTGAATGACTGCTGGTATTTGGCTAATAGATTTCCTCACTAAAACAAGTTCATTCATTCCGCCAATTGTTAGATTGTCACCTGAGAGGCGTATCGAAGTGACAGCGGAACACCTGCGGAAGTAAGCTGATTGACGACTCCGAAGAGTGGCAAAGAAAAAATTTCATAGACCTATCTCCGCAACGTTTCCTTCCTTTTTTCATGATATTTCTCATATAACTCAATTTTCCTTCTTGTTCTTTCCTGTTCTGCTCCTGTATTTACTGTAAATGTATTTTAGAATTTTAACGTCGTAGTATATGTAAATATGCATTGTAAAGGACTCTACAATTTTTATTGTGTATATTTGGGTCTTTTGTAAATATTTATATATTTTTCATCTTAGATTAATATCTATTGTACATAGCTCTGATCTTGGTAATTCGACGTTATGTTGTTGCTGATCCTGAATAAATAAATAAATAAATAAATGAATAAATAAATAAATACATCTTAGAGGGTTTTAACCTCAGTTTTACTGCTAGATGCCATTCCCAACGCCTAAGAGAGCGAGACTGACCACATAGAGGAGCCCAACTTAATTTTTACGATCAGATGCCCTTCCTGACGTCAATTGCACAAGATGGCGGCTACACAAAGACGGCCTCGAGGCGCTTGCGTAGGATAGCGGCTGTGAGACGGCCTAGGGGCGCTTGCGCCAGACGGCGGCCATACAATGACAGCCTAAGAGCGCTTGAGCATAATGGCGGTTGCCCTTATGAGGCGGCCTAAGAGCGCTTGCGCAAGATGATGGCTATACAAAGATGGCTTAGGGGCACTTTCGCAAGATGGCTGCCGTGAGACGGCCTAGGGGTGCTTGTGCAGGATGGTGGCTATGCATAGGCTCTTATCAGACGGCTCAGGTACCTACTGCGCAAGATGGTGGCTATACAAAGAGGGCCTAGGGCATTTGCGCAAAATGGCGGCTGCATTTATGAGGCGGCCTAGGGGCGCTTGGCCAAGATGGCGGCTATGACTCGGCTCAAATGCGCTTGCGTAAGATAGCGGCTGCTCTTGTGAGGTGGCCTAAGGACGCTTGCGCTAGATGGCGGTTATGAGACGGCCTAGGTGTGCTTGCGCAAGATGGCGGCTATACACAGGCCCTTATGAGCCGTCCTGAGGACGCTTGCACAAGATGGTGGCTATACACATGCTCTTATGAAGAAAGCTGACAGAGGGGCTACTGCGTAAGGTGGCGGCGGGCTCTTATGAGACTCCCTAAGGACGCTTGCGCAAGATGGCTGCTACACACAGGCGCTACTGCGCAATGTGACTACTATACATAGACTTTTATAGAGAAAGTTGGTCTAGAGGAGATATATGACTTAAGGAGACGGCCTAGGGGCGCTTGAGCAAGATGGCTACTATACACAGTTTCTTATGGAGAAAGTTAGCCTAGAGGCTACTGCGCAAGGTGGCTGCTATACACAGGCTCTTGTGGAGAAAGTTAGCCTAGAGGCTACTGCGCAACGTGGCGGCTATACATAGGCTCTTATAACCTCCCCCTCTTCCTCCGACGGGGCGTAAGAGGTCATCCGTTAGCTTTATGTCTCTATCCGACAAGTCTAAACATGTATAACATTAACGACACGATCTTATTCTTCAGGTTTTACGCATTGCAATACCTGCAGTGATATTACGGTTATGCATGTTTAGAGTTGTTCGTTATGAAGGTTACTTACTCAAGCTTTTATAGATGTAATGAGTAAGTGTAAGGAGTCTGAGGAATGCAATAAGTGCAACATTTTAAATTTAATGAAATATTTATTATTAGCAAAATTAAACAATCTACTACAACAGTCTTGGATTTGCTGCCGACAAGGTTTCTATGATCCTTAACAGCCTTCTGCGAAGAGGTAGCATGCTTCCGAAATTGTAATGCCTCCTGCAATATTCAAATTAAACAAACCATTTAGTGTTTACGAAATATATTATTCTATGTACGTCATGCTTTACAAAGAAGATAATGCAGTTCTTACGTTGTTGTTATTCATGTCGTTTATTCCTTAACTTAATCATCGCCAGCATGTACTGAAATAATGGAAAAATATTCATCCATACACTATTTACAGTGTTCAGTCCTCCGAATTGGTCCATCGCTTGTAATGACGTTGACAGGTTCTGCATAAAGCTACATCGACTGACATTTTACAGTGGAGAGGAAGATGCCAGAAAAATTATTTACGAAACGAGCAGCGTACATAGATAAAAATCGTGGTGGTAAAAAATTGAATCAGATACTTTGGCATCTGATATAAGGTTCTATGTTTTTAGAATATCTTAATAGCCTCACTAACTTGGGTGAGATAAATAAGATATTGCGTATTAGCATGTGAACAGCATGCACATTAACAGTTTTGTCTGTTATCAAGACGATTGTCTGTAACCGTGTATTAATTTTCTTCTTTCTGAGCCATAGAGTACGACGTCGAAGCACACACTAATGTTGCATCGATTGACATATTACTGCGGAGAGGGAGGATGTCCCAAGAATCATTTACGAAAGGAGCAGCGTACGTAGATAATTATCCTGGGGGTAAACATCAGATGTTTTGGAATCTGATATAAGGTTCTATATTTATAGAACATCTTTATAGCCTGACTTACTTGTGTGAGATAAATAGCATGTTGCGTATTAGCATGCAAACAGCATGTATATTGACAGTTTTGTTTGTTATTAAGACGATTGTCTGTAACCGTGTAGTCTTTTTCTTGTTTCTGATCCATAGCGTACCATGTCGAAGCACACACTAATGTTGATGATAAATGGCTATCCTTACTTTTAGTCTTGTAACAATATTCGTTAGCGGATGGACGTCTTATTTGAAGGGCAAAAGGACTCTTCCTCCTCCTCCTTACATCACCCTCCCCATCGCTCTCTCCTCCTCCTCCTCCTCCCCCTCCTAGGGCTAAAGGGCTAATGGGCTTAACGGCTAATGGACTAAAGGGCTAATAAACAAAAAGGCTAAAGGCTAATGGGCTAAAGGGCTAATAGACAAAACGGCAAAGGGGCAAATAGGCTTACAAATTCATACTATTTATCCGTGCTTGAGACCTGCTCTACATCTAGGAGCGGAGTTAACACCCTAAGGAGAGGAGAATATTCGAAAGGAGTCTGTACCAATATAGGTACTCGATATATTATATGCTACAAAAGGGTGATTTAGGTGAGGGCTAGGAATATAGGAAAGTGTTCAAACTGTCGTACCATCGAGAGAGAGCTTACAGGTAAGATCTTTACTTTGAAGAGCTATTACTCAATAAAACCTATTCGACGTAATTCTTGCTCTATTTCAACAGTATCTGCTTTATACTCTGTGTAATCTGCATCTTGATAGATTCTTAGCAGCTGCAGACGATTTAAGACTAGATTAGGGTCCTTGCACTACCTTACGCCTACATAGGGTAACAGAGGCTTCTTGTGAACTTTGAGCCTATATGCAGACAGTTGATGCGTAGGGACTTATTTTGATGTAATACGTACTTCTGCAGTTTCCAGGAGCAAACCTAACTTGTTTCGATAGCAATGAAGCGTTGAAATCTTCTTCTACTTCATCTTGCATCTCTTATTGAGTTGTTTGCAGGGCGACAGAACGTGAAGTAGGCTTAGAAAATGAAATTAAATCATAAAGCTGTTATGGCAAAGAAACATTGACACTCTCTTTTTTTCTTCTCCTTTTCCTTTATTATTACTATTATTATCAGCATACTGATCATCATCATCATCAATATCATCATCATCATCTTCATCACTTTCATCTTCCCTCCCTTTATATCGAAATGTGTGCTTGGTAGAACTTGTAGTAGTGTTCGCTTTACTACGCTTGAGCACTTTATATTTTTTTTCTCGATGAAGCTACAATACACGTGGCTTCGTTGTGTTGAGCGTTGTATGCGTTTTTCTACTTCTTCTACAATGTTTGCATTGAAAAAATGTCCTACTGACACCTCATTACGTCCCTTGGGAGAGCCTCGGGAAAATGTTTTCCCACACTTTTTGCAAACATGGCTGGAATTGGGTTTTTCCATGACGGAGTTTATCTTCTACTGACAGACACTTCTGTAAGAGATACAAGTTAAATCTGCTAGACACTTGCTATTCACTACTTCCACGATGTGAACAGCTTAACGATTAACTGTAAACTAACACAAAAGCTTTGAATTTAACTTTCCGTACTCAACGTATTTAAGATGACAGCAGTAAAGCTAGGGTCTGAGATTGTTGAGAAGGGCAGCTTTCTATAAGATGGTAGTATGTTGAGAAGGTCAGCTTGCTTTAAAACTATGATCACCAAGATGGTGGTATGTAGAGAAATTCCGTGGCTACGTCCATCAAGATACATTTAAATTCCACGCCACTACGTGCATAAGGTGGTAAGAGTGCGGTTTAGCACAGTCAAGATCCAGCACTGTGGTATGCCGTGTTTACTTGTTAAAAATCTATGACAGCATGGTTAAAGGTCGTAGCTGTTATCTTTAGAGATGTCAAAAGACTTTAAGAGATTTTAAATTGCGCGCCTCCACGTGCATAAGGTGGCAGCAACGAGGTTTTCCACCGTCAGGATTGCAGAAGTGAGGTTAGCGATGCTCTGTTGTCCATAAAAGTGAGCTTAGGGTCCGTTGAAATAACAGCTGTCGCCTTGACAACTGTTAAAATGCACGTGGCTAAGCACGTGGATTTGTTTACAAACAAGAGCACGTGGTCATGGCGTCATCGTTACGTGACCGAGTCCATCGCCGGGGTTAAGGACCTCGGGTGCTCTCGCAGCAGAAATAAATATTTTCGATTTTGTTGCTAAGTCCATATCAACACCGAGCTACGGGAAAATGTGTGAATAGAATTTAATGTAAATCCGTATGTAAGACTGGGAATAAGGAACTACTGTCTACGCTATAAATAATGTTATCCACCCTGGTTGAAATGGCAGTTAGGTGAAGGCGCCTAAAATTTAATTTGAAATGACCTATGTTATTGTTCATATCAAAAAGTACTACATAAAAAAAGGGATAGAGAATACAATTTCCGATCATTTATGTTTTATTCAGTTTTACCGTACCGACTTTGATAATATTGGTGGTGGCAGTGGTGGTGGTGGTGGTGGTGTTAATTGTTTTACTATTGCAAGAAAAGGGACGATCGGTTGAATAATAAGACAAGGTGGAGTCACGTAAAGGAAGGAGGAATTGCATTAGGTGCCCTAATATCGCAGATTCGAAAGAAAACTAAATATGAAGGCCTACAATATAGAAAGCTCATGAATTTGATCAACGAAAACATTGCATTGACCATTGCTTGTTGTGATGTGCTTTGTGTCTTCTGTTGCCACTCATGTCCGATGGATGGGATTATTGTTGCGTACCGCGTATAACAGCCTGCCTGAATATTGGTGGGAAGTAGCTGGGGTGTTAGATAACACTCTTCTTCAGCGTGCCAGTTCCTCTGGTTCATGAATTATCTCATATTACTGGCACGCAACACACTGGTTCATCATAGTATTCCAGCTATTCGATCCCTAATATGAGGCACACTTTGGAATGAGCAATGTGCACACTTAACGGAATAATGGCAGAGGAGTGTTCATGACTCTTTGCGGCTTGGTCATTCCAGCTCTGGAATCTCCCCAAATTGATTGTGACTGATGGTAGGCAAGAAGGCCTGCCATTACACTTAAAATTCCCTAAACCAGTCTTCGCATGAGAAAGTCAGACGAGGAACTCACAATCGTATTTCTGGGCTAACGTTAGAAGCTATGCAATTTCATACAATCTCACTCACAACGTGTTCACTACTTTACCTAGAATTTTGTATACAGTGCTGTAAATGGTGGGATTGGAATTCATTACAGTAGTATAATAGGAGAGTTCGGCCGCCTCCTCTCGCGGGAAATTTGAATTTTGGCGTTAAATTTGAATTCTGGCGGGAAATTTGAATTTTGGCGGGAGATTTGAATTTGTAAACAAAGCCACGTGCTTTTTGACAGCTGTCATCGACAACAACGCATCGCTAACCTCACTGCTGCCATCTTGACGGGCCTAAACCACAGTAGTGCCAACTTAACCTAACTAGCGTGAGGTAAACAAAGCCACGTGTTTTTGACAGCCACGTGCTTTTTGACAGACAACAACGCATCGCTAACCTCAGTACTGCCATCCTGACGGACCTAAACCTTAGTGGTACCAACTTAACCTAACTAGCGCGTGGTAAACAAAGCCACGTGCTTTTTGACAGCCACGTGCTTTTTTGACAGCTGTCATCCGCCATCTTTAAACTACAGAGCACTGTGCTGCCCTCTTTATCGTAGTAGATGAAAATTCGTCACCTGTCATCGGCAGTGCTGCCATCTTGGCGGGCCTAAACCTTAGTGCTACCAACTTAACCTCACTAGCGTGAGATAAACAAAGCCACGTGCAGCTGACATCCGCCATCTTTAATCCAGAGAGCACAGTGCTGCCCTCTTTAGCTACTTACCTTTGAAATGTGGTACGTCACAGCTGTCATCCACCATCTTGCATCCGAAATCTCAGTGCTGCACTCTTTAGCTGAAATTTAGTGGCGGCAAATTCTTTATGATCTTGTTTGGAAACAAAGCCACGTGCAGCTGTCATCCGCCATCTTTAATCTAGAGAGCACAGTGCTGCCCTCTTTAGCTACTTACCTTTGAAATGTGGTACGTCACAGCTGTCATCCGCCATCTTGCATCGCAAACCTCAGTGCTGCACTCTTTAGCTAGATACCTTTGAAATGTAGTGGCGGCAAATTCCACGTGCTCTTGTTTGGAAACAAAGCCACGTGCAGCTGTCATCCGCCATCTTTAATCCAGAGAGCACCGTGCTGCCCTTTTTAGCTACTTACCTTTAAAATGTGGTACATCACAGCTGTCATCCGCCATCTTGCATCGCAAACCTCAGTGCTGCACTCTTTAGCTAGATACCTTTGAAATGTAGTGGCGGCAATTTGAAAAATTATTTATGCTCATGTTTGGAAACAAACCTATGCGCCTTTTTTTGTCAGCTATCATCCGCCATCTTTAATCCAGAGAGCGCCGTGCTGCACTCTATATGGTGGTGGTGAATTCTACACGCTTTACAAACCCATGTGCTTTTCTGACAGCTGTCAACCGCCAGAGAGCAACGTGCTGCCCTCTTTGTGCCGGTGACAAATTCCACGTGTTTTTTGACAGCTGTCATCCGCCATCTTGCATCACAAACCTCAGTGATGTACCCTTTAGCTAGATACCTTTGAAATGTGGTGGCGACAAATTCCACGTGCTCTTGTTTAGTAAACAAAGCCACGTGCTTTTTTGAAAGCTGTCATCCGCCATCTTTAATCAATAGAGCACTGTGCTGCGGGTAATTTCGTCAGCTGTCATCCGCCATCTTTAATCCACAGAGCATCTAGTTGTAAAACAGATTCTTAATCTTATTTCTTTGACGTCAGGAAGGGCAACCGGTCGAAAACAATAGTGTATGATGTAAGAGGCTAGATACTGCCAGTTTTGCGTCAGGAAGGGCAACTAGTCTTAAAACAAATTCTTGCGATTTAAAATCTTAGTTTTGCGTCAGGAAGGGCATCCGGCTGTAAAACAATAGTTCACGATACAGCGATTTAAAATCTAAGAAGAGCATCTAGCTATAAATCCCCGATTCTCGTGTTAGAAAGAGCAACTTGTTGTAAAACATTCTTAATCGTAGTTCTTTGACGTCAGGAAGGGCAACCGGTCGAAAACAATAGTGTATGATCTAAGAGGCTAGATACTGGCAGTTTTGCGTCAGGAAGGGCAACTAGTCTTTAAACAAATTCTTGCGATTTAAAATCTTAATTTTGCGTCAGGAAGGGCATCCGGCTGTAAAACAATAGTTCGCGATACAGCGATTTAAAATGTAAGAAGAGCATCTAGCTGTAAATCCCCGATTCTCGTGTTAGAAAGAGCAACTTGTTGTAAAACATTCTTAATCCTAGTTCTTTGACATCAGGAAGGGCAACCGGTCGAAAACAATAGTGTATGATGTAAGAGGCTAGATACTGCCAGTTTTGCGTCAGGAAGGGCAACTAGTCTTAAAACAAATTCTTGCGATTTAAAATCCTAGTTTGCGTCAGGAAGGGCATCCGGTTGTAAAACAATAGTTCATGATACAGCGATTTAAAATCTAAGAAGTGCATCTAGCTGTAAAACCCCGATTCTCGTGTTAAAAAGAGCATCTAGTTGTAAAAGAGATTCTTAATCCAAGTTCTTTGACGTCAGGAAGGGCAACCGGTCGAAAACAATAGTGTATGATGTAAGAGGTTAGATACTGCTAGTTTTGCGTCAGGAAGGGCAACTAGTCTTAAAACAAATTCTTGCGGTTTAAAATCTTAGTTTTGCGTCAGGAAGGGCATCCGGCTGTAAAACAATAGTTCACGTTACAGCGATTTAAAATCTAAGAAGTGCATCTAGCTGTAAATCCCCGATTCTCGTGCTAAAAAGAGCATCTAGTTGTAAAACAGATTCTTAATCCAAGTTCTTTGACTTCAGGAAGGGCAACCGGTCGAAAACAATAGTGTCTGATGTAAGAGGCTAGATACTGCCAGTTTTGCGTCATGAAGGGCAACTAGTCTTAAAACAAATTCTTGCGATTTAAAATCTTAGTTTTGCGTCAGGAAGGGCTTCCGGTTGTAAAACAATAGTTCACGATACAGCGATTTAAAATCTAAGAAGTGCATCTAGCTGTAAAACCCCGAGTCTCGTGTTAAAAAGAGCATCTAGTTGTAAGAGAGATTCTTAATCCAAGTTCTTTGACGTCAGGAAGGGCAACCGGTCGAAAACAATAGCGTATGATGTAAGAGGCTAGATACTGCCAGTTTTGCATCAGGAAGGGCAACTAGTCTTAAAACAAATTCTTGCGATTTAAAATCTTAGTTTTGCGTCAGGAAGGGCATCCGGCTGTAAAACAATAGTTCGTGATACAGCGATTTAAAATCTAAGAAGTGTATCTAGCTGTAAAACCCGTGTTGAGGGTGATTCATTTGTCGGATGGGGGTGATCCTACTGTTGCATATTACATTCTCAGGTAGTTTCGAGGGCGTGCAAAGAGCTAGCATTAAGTAAGGGCTGTTGATGGGGACGTTAAACCTTGTGCAGACTCCTTCGAAAATGATTGTGAGTACAAGATCTTGATAGTGATTCATCTGTCGGATGGAGGTGATAAGCTGTGTGCAGGCTGAGGGCGTGCAAAAAGCCAGCATTAAGTAAGGGCTGTTGATGGGTGTGTTAAACCTTGTGCAGGCTTCCCCGAAACTGATTGTGAGTACAAGAGTTTCGAGGGTCATTCATTTGTCGGATGGAGGCGTTAAGCTGTGTGCAGGCTTCTTCGGTAGGAGTAGGCTATGTGCTGGCACCGAGTTTTACCCTCTCCCTACGGTAGTATATTACATTCTTAGGCAGTTTCGAGGGTGTGCAAAAAAGCTAGTATTAAGTAAGGGCTGTTGATGGCGGGTGTTAAACCTTGTACAGGCTCCTTCATCAGGAGAAGCCCACATGCCGGCTTCGTGCAGGCTCTTTCGATAGGAGTGGGCTATATGCTGGCACTGTGTTTTAACCTCTCCGTACAATCATGATATTTTATGTTAGGAACTTACACGAGCTACGTGAGTTACAAGTCGCTTATCAGCATGCAGTGTCTTCGTTCAAGGTTAGTGCAGCCGGAAGCGGAGTGTACAATTTCAGACAACACATGCATTCCGCACGTCGCTCTGAATGACTGCGCCGATACAACTTCAAAGATAGGGTTCTATGCAGTAGAACAAAAAATGTAACCCACAACCCGTTCCTAAAGCTTAAAACTGTAAATGTTTGAAGCTCCTGTTTTTACAGCTAGATGCGGTTCCTAACGTAGCAGGGCCGGGATTAAAAATATGTTTTAAAGCCGAGTGCCTCCTCCTGACGCAGGAGTTTAAATCGCAAGAATTTGTTTTACGACCGGTTGCCCTTCCTGAAGCGAGATTTTAAATCACAAGAATCCGTTTTACAACAGGATGCCCTTCTAGGATTTTAAAAAGCAGTATCTAGCCTCTTACATCATACACTATTGTTTTACGGTACGACCGGTTGCCCTTCCTGACGCGAGATTCTAAATCACAAAAAACTGTCTTACAACTGGATGCTCTTCTAGGATTTTAAATAGCAGTATCTAGCCTCTTACATCATACAGTATTGTTTTCGACCGGTTGCCCTTCCTGATGTCAAAGAACTGGGATTAAAAATCTGTTTTACAACTAGATGCTCTTTTTAACACGAGAATCGGGGTTTTACAGCTAGATGCTCTTCTTAGAATTTAAATCGCTGTATCACGAACTATTGTTTTACTGCCGGATGCCCTTCCTGACGCAAAACTAAGATTTTAAATTGCAAGAATTTGTTTTAAGACTAGTTGCCCTTCCTGACGCAAAACTGGCAGTATCTAGCCTCTTACATCATACACTATTGTTTTCGACCGGTTGCCCTTCCTGACGTCAAAGAACTTGGATTAAGAATCTCTTTTACAACTAGATGCTCTTTTTAACACGAGAATCGGGGTTTTACAGCTAGATGCACTTCTTAGATTTTAAATCGCTGTATCATGAACTATTGTTTTACAACCGGATGCCCTTCCTGACGCAAAACTAAGATTTTAAATCGCAGGAATTTGTTTTAAGACTAGTTGCCCTTCCTGACGCAAAACTAGCAGTATCTAACCTCTTACATCATACACTATTGTTTTCGACCGGTTGCCCTTCCTGACGTCAAAGAACTCGGATTAAGAATCTGTTTTACAACTAGATGCTCTTTTTAACACGAGAATCGGGGTTTTACAGCTAGATGCACTTCTTAGATTTTAAATCGCTGTATCACGAACTATTGTTTTAGCCGGATGCCCTTCCTGACGCAAAACTAAGATTTAAAATCGCAAGAATTTGTTTTAAGACTAGTTGACCTTCCGGACGCAAAACTGGCAGTATCTAGCCTCTTACATCATACACTATTGTTTTCGACCGGTTGCCCTTCCTGATGTCAAAGAACTAGGATTAAGAATCTGTTTTTCAGCTAGTTACCCTTTCTAACACGAGAATCGGGGATTTACTGCTAGATGCTCTTCTTAGATTTTAAATCGCTGTATCATGAACTATTGTTTTACAGCCGGATGCCCTTCCTGACGCAAAACTAAGATTTTAAATCAGAAGAATTTGTTTTAAGACTAGTTGCCCTTCCTGACGCAAAACTGGCAATATCTAGCCTCTTACATCATACACTATTGTTTTCGACCGGTTGCCCTTCCTGACGTCAAGGAACTGGGATTAAGAATGTTTTACAACAAGTTGCTCTTTCTAACATGAGAATCGGGGATTTACAGCTAGATGCTCGCCGGATGCCCTACCTGACGGCATAAGTTGTCAGGATTTGAATCGCGGTATCCATCATTGTGTCTGACTGCGTGTATGCTCACGCGTATTTTTTTTTGCTGAGATATCATGCTACTTTCGTTCGCCAGCTATAGCGGAAACTCGCAGTACTGCGTCTATTTCGTCTTACAACTTCGAGGAGACAACATGTGTACATATAATTTATGATCTTTCACCCCCAATATTTTTTTAAAAAAAAACATGTAAGTATGTAGTATCTCGCAACATTCTTATCCGTGTGTGTATCCGTGTTCTAGTCGTGTTGCAATTACTAAGCGAGTGACCCGAGCGAGTTGGCTACGCAGTGTGCTTTCTTGATTTTCGTATGACATATATCAGTGTATTCGCAATTACTAAGCGTCTTAGCAGTGCGATGCACGAGTTAGCTACGCGGTATAGATTTTTTTATTTTCGTACTAAGAAAATCATTTGAAGTGTTGCCGAGTTAGCTATGCGATATGTGCACAGTGTGTTTTTGATTTTCATACTAGGCAAGTGATAGGCGAGATAGCTATGCGATATGTGCACAGTGTGTGTTTTACACTAGGTAAATCATTGAAGTTGTACTTTTGCTCTGAACACATCAAACGATGTTCTTACAGTGTTCGATTCTAGTCTTGCTATGCTTCAATCTAATTTTCTTAGAACAAAGGTATCCCCTAACATGTTGTATCGGATCACATGTTAAGGTTAACGACATCGAGTGCAGTGTTCGATTCTAGTCTTGTTATGTTTCAATCTAATTTTCTTAGAACAAAGGTATCCCCTAACATGTTGTACAGTGTTCGGTTCTACTTGTTTAGTGATCTGGTTACATCAATCAATGTTCTGATCACATGTTGTATCGAGTGCAGTGTTCAATTCTAGTCTTGTTATGTTTCAATCTGATCTTCTTAGAACAAAGGTATCCCCTAACATGTTGTACAGTGTTCGGTTCTAATTGTTTAGTGATCTGAACACATCAATCAATGTTCTGTTCTCATGTAAAGGTTAACGACATCGAGTGCAGTGTTCAATTCTAGTCTTGTTATGTTTCAATCTGATCTTCTTAGAACAAAGGTATCCCCTAACATGTTGTACAGCGTTCGATTCTACTTATGTAGTGTTCTGAACACACCAATCAATGTTCTGATCACATGTTAAGGTTAACGACATCGAGTGCAGTGTTCGATTCTAGTCTTGTTATGTTTCAATCTGATCTTCTTAGAACAAAGGTATCCCCTAACATGTTGTACAGTGTTCGGTTCTACTTGTTTAGTGATCTGAACACATCAATCAATGTGCTGATCACATGTTAAGGTTAACGACATCGAGTGCAGTGTTCGATTCTAGTCTTGTTATGTTTCAATCTAATTTTCTTAGAACAAAGGTATCCCCTAACATGTTGTACAGTGTTCGGTTCTACTTGTTTAGTGATCTGAACACATCAATCAATGTTCTGTTCACATGTTAAGGTTAACGACATCGAGTGCAGTGTTCAATTCTAGTCTTGTTATGTTTCAATCTGATCTTCTTAGAACAAAGGTATCCCCTAACATGTTGTACAGCGTTCGATTCTACTTATGTAGTGTTCTGAACACACCAAATAATGTTTTAATCACATGTTGAAGTTAACGACATCGAGTACAGTGTTCGATTCTAGTCTTGATCACTTATTTTGTGTTCTGAACACATCAATCAATGTTCTGATCACATGTTGTATCGAGTACTGGCTGTCTCATAAGAAGCTATGTATAACCGCCATCTTGCGACCGCCATCTTGCGCAAGCATCCTTAGGGGTGGGGGGCGTCTCTAGCCATCTTGTGCAAGGATCCTTAAGCCGCCTCATAAGAGCAACCACCATCTTGCGCAAGCATCCCTAGGGTGTCTCACAAGGAGCCTTGTATAACCGCCATCTTGCGCAAGCATCCCAAGGGCGTCTCATAAGAAACTATGTATAGCGATCATCTCGCATAAGCACCTTTAAGGAGTCATGTATAGCCACCATCTTGTGCAATTAGCGTCGAGAGATGGCTGCTGTAGAATTTTTCTTTTTAAATTATCCGCCACCATATTTCAACTAAAGAGTGTAGCACTGAGGTTTGCGATGTAAGATGGCGGATGACAGCTGACAAAAAGCGCGTGAGTTTGTTTACTAAACAAGAGCACGTGGAATTTTTCAATTTGCCGCCACCGCATTTCAAAGGTATCTAGCTAAAGATGGCAGCACGGTGCTCTCTTGATTAAAGATGGCGGATGACAGCTAACAGAACTTTTCAAATTACCCGCTACTACAGAGAGCAGCACGGTGCTCTGTGGATTAAAGATGGCGGATGACAGCTGACGAAATTACCCGCAGCACAGTGCTCTATTGATTAAAGATGGCGGACGACAGCTGTCAAAAAAGCACGTGGCTTTGTTTACTAAACAAGAGCACATGGAATTTGCCGCCACCACAGTTCAAAGGTATCTAGCTAAAGAGTACAGCACTGAGGTTTTTGATGCAAGATGGCGGATGACAGCTGTCAAAAAGCACGTGGAATTTGTCACTGGCACAAAGAGGGCAGCACGGTGCTCTCTGGCGGTTGACAGCTGTCAGAAAAGCACACGGGTTTGTAAAGCGTGTAGAATTTACCACCACCACATAGAGGGCACACGGCGCTCTCTGGATTAAAGATGGCGGATGATAGCTGACAAAAAAAGCGCATAGGTTTGTTTCCAAACATGAGCATAAAGAATTTTTCAAATTGGCGCCACTACATTTCAAAGGTATCTGGCTAAAGAGTGCAGCACTGAGGTTTGCGATGCAAGATGGCGGATGACAGCTGTGATGTACCACATTTCAAAGGTAAGTAGCTAAAAAGGGCAGCACGGTGCTCTCTGGATTAAAGATGGCGGATGACAGCTGCACGTGGCTTTGTTTCCAAACAAGAGCACGTGGAATTTGCCGCCACTACATTTCAAAGGTATCTAGCTAAAGAGTGCAGCACTGAGGTTTGCGATGCAAGATGGCGGATGACAGCTGTGACGTACCACATTTCAAAGGTAAGTAGCTAAAGAGGGCAGCACTGTGCTCTCTAGATTAAAGATGGCGGATGACAGCTGCACGTGGCTTTGTTTCCAAACAAGAGCATAAAGAATTTGCCGCCACTACATTTCAGCTAAAGAGTGCAGCACTGAGGTTCCGGATGCAAGATGGCGGATGACAGCTGTGACATACCACATTTCAAAGGTAAGTAGCTAAAGAGGGCAGCACTGTGCTCTCTGGATTAAAGATGGCGGATGTCAGCTGCACGTGGCTTTGTTTATCTCACGCTAGTGAGGTTAAGTTGGTAGCACTAAGGTTTAGGCCCGCCAAGATGGCAGCACTGCCGATGACAGGTGACGAATTTTCATCTACTACGATAAAGAGGGCAGCACAGTGCTCTGTAGTTTAAAGATGGCGGATGACAGCTGTCAAAAAAGCACGTGGCTTTGTTTACCACGCGCTAGTTAGGTTAAGTTGGTACCACTAAGGTTTAGGTCCGTCAAGATGGCAGTACTGAGGTTAGCGATGCGTTGTTGTCTGTCAAGAAGCACGTGGCTGTCAAAAACACGTGGCTTTGTTTACCTCACGCTAGTTAGGTTAAGTTGGCACTACTGAAGTTTAGGCCCGTCAAGATGGCAGCAGTGAGGTTAGCGATGCGTTGTTGTCGATGACAGCTGTCAAAAAGCACGTGGCTTTGTTTACAAATTCAAATCTCCCGCCAAAATTCAAATGTCCCGCCAGAATTCAAATTTCCCGCCAAAAATTCAAATTTCCCGCGGGAGGAGGCGGCCGAACTCTCCTATTATACTACTCATTACCCTCATTTGTCTTAGAGCCTTTTCCAACAATGTGAGGTGCTTCAAAAATAGATTCCAGCATTCTGTAAACTGTGTGTACATTTCTATGCGGTGGTGTTATATTTTAATGCATTGCTCAACTACTGTAAATTGTAGTATTAGGGCATTTGAATTATTTATGGTATGTGTGAATTTGTATAATTAATAATGTGCGGTACTAAAAATGCTAAGAAAATAGCAATTGGACCACTCCCTCAACTCTACGTCATAGCGTAAAATTTTAAAATTCGCAAGGTATGTCTTAATTTGTATCTTACCGTGTTGTTATGGTGAGCTAGTAGTAAGCTCAGTCAATAGTATTTTAAGCCACAGTGTCAAGCACTCGCAATAATTAAGTTGTATGTGAATTTGTGTATGGTGATGCTGGATTTAGAATGTTAACAAGCAGTATTTTTGTGATATTTACTTTCCATAAATTTGTTTTTTTAAACTCTCGTTGTTGTTTTTATTTTTCTTGTTGTTGTTGTTGTAAGTCAGAATGTGAAATTTGAAATTCTTACGGTACATGTGAATTTGTACACGACGGTGTTGTAATCTTAAGCTGGTAGTAGTAAGCCGTTAAGTTAAGCACTGGAAATAATTAAGTTGTGTGTGAATTTGTATACGATGACGCTGGATTTTCAATATTAAACTTGTAGTATTTCATTTGAATTTTATTTCCATGGAATTGCTTGTTGTACTCTTCTTGTTGCAGTTGTTGTTATTGTTGTTGGGTGATTATGTTTTAACTTTATTACCACAATACTGTCAGTGACCATTGCCATTTCATAACTGCAATGTATTTGTTAATAATAATATTACTAATGATGATAACAATAATAACAGCACTTTGCCTCCAGTCTAAATATTCCGTCATTTTAAGGGAACAGGTTAAGGAAAAGGCTACAATGAAACCACTAATTACTTCAATGCTTGTTTATTTCGGCTGCAGTACTTTCAATATTCTTTTCCTTTGCAGGGACCTCCCCGCACAGTATATGGAACTGTAAAGGTAAATAATTGCATTAGTAAGGCTGAGAGGTATCTTGAACTCAAGTAAATATATGCTGTGAATAAAGCCAACAACTGAAATATTCAAGAGAACCAACAGGTATGATAATGAGGAAAAGTGAACAAAACATTTCTTTTACCCAAGGCCCTACAGTTACTTACCGACGTTACTTAATTCATTCACATATGATATATTTCACTTTGGGTTTATCAGTAAAATTCAAACCTGCACAAACGACCAACAAAAATTGCAACAAAAAGGAGGGGGCACATGAAGGAACAACGACAGACATCATGGGAATGTTTAGAGCTGTGTTGGACTATGATGACTGGCAAGTGGGTCAGCACGTATCAATGGAAACTCTTTCATGTAAATGTGACTGGGTAAGAGAGAGCCAATGAGGCATAGTTGCCAAGTAAGTCGTTAAATACAGGCTATTTGAACAATGTAATAACGAACAAAATTCATATTTCGGATTAGGCACTCTCTTTCATGTCTAATCGCATAATCTGGAAGATGTTTCAAATACCCAAATCAAATTCATTGCGTTCCTCACTCAGATCAAGCGCAATCATGCTTTCTCACAAATATTAACATCCTTAAACATAATCGTAATTATAATGCGACACATTATCAATTCAATTTATAAAGTTAAACAAGCGACGACCAGTAGATAGCAACCGCTCTTCAACAAAATGTGAAGCCCGGATGATAGCACAGGTACTTCAACTCGTAGAACAAATGAAGGATATACAGCTGAAACATGCCGAGGTTAGAGTCACTGAAAATGAAATTAGAAATCAAATTAGTGGTGCTGAGGGAAATTGGATGAGTGAACTATTAATGAAAATGAAAATTCTAGAGTATGGTACACGTAAGGTACACAAGAAAGTAAGGATAGTGTCTGGCATGGAGAGAGAGTGTATTCCCAGTTATATCCTAGAAGGACGTGGAAACCTGGGCTTAGACGTTGTGCAATAACTTAAAATTTTAAGTACATATAATCAAAGCCCTCCTAGGATAAGTACTGGATGGATGCGATGGACGGATTTAACGGGTTTGATCTGTGAAAATATGCCGCGAAAGTATACCGTACAGTTGTTCGTCGAGTCGATATCTATGGAGCTGAGTGCTGGAGATTTACAACGAGAGTAGAGGACCAACTTCATGTTATGGAGATCCTTGTGTTGCGCTGGCCTATGGGAATCTCTCCCCTTGACCATATTATAAAAGACGCTATTCGGAGGAAGATTAACTTCGCCCGAATAAATAAGAATATGCGTCAGAGGCAACTCGAGTTGTATGTTCACATCATGCGCGTAGCACCTTTACACCACCGCGAATACTGCCTACCACCTTAAAGTCGTGGAGCTTGACCAATGGGAAGGCCAAAACTACGAAGGTGCGATGCTATTAACTCCCAAATAAGAGCACTCGCGAAAAATGGCTTCCCTTCATCCACCAAACGGAACTACACCAGTAAGACCAAATGCTTAAAAGAAGACGAAGAAGTGTAGTTAACGTTCGCATATGTTGCTGTTTGAAAACCGAATCAATACATTCTCATAATCCATTTCAGAGATACACGAGTTGCTACTTACCCCCAGGATGTTCGCATCTGAATCTACCTTCATCACACATGCCATATAAGTCAACCTCTCCGTGCTCATACACCAAGCATCGTCGTATGAGAGCCAAGAAACACATCCCGTTTCCACAATGCGATGGCGGCGCGGAGAATGTCTGCATAACTAAAATTGACGCTGAAACAGACCAAATGACAATCAGGAATTACATTCTGCTCAACATCAAATAAAAACAAGCGCGGTATATTTGACAGCATGAGAAAATAAGAAAATACTATTTTTCCTGTATTACAGGCAATTTCATCTCAGTTTCATAAAATCAAGAGATTGTGTCGATATTATTTTCAATAATAAATATTAATAATAATATCATTAATAAATACATAACAAGTGGGTGGCCAGGTCGCTATCAGTGGTGTGATAATGACCTAAATTGAAAACACAATTACCCAACAATCACAACAAAATACAACAACAAAAGTACAACAAGTAATTCCTGAAAAAGAAAAAATATTACAAGATATATTATTAGTTTAGCATCTTAAGTATGTGAAGTGCTCAACATTACGACTTAAAATACAATACTACAAACTTTAGAAGTGATAATAAAGTAAAATATCCTATCTACCCAACAACAACACTAAGAGAACTAGAGTACACCACGCAAATCCATGGAAAGAAAGTACGAGAAGAAATACTACTAGTTTAACATTCAGCATCATCATATCAGGTTTCACACACAACTTAAATATTTCCATTGCTTAACACTACGGCTTACAATCCTATAGGTTGAGCATAATACTAGCTTAATATTACTAGAGATAATAAAGTATAGTTAAAACATAACTGCACAACAAGATCAATCACAACAACGAGAGTACAAGGAAACAAGAGTTTAGTTGAAATAAAAGAAGTGGAAGAAACACTATAGGTTAGGGCTTACAGCATGCTTGGCCAGCGATTATCGCCGGGCAACAGAACACCTCTTAAGATCTTGTGACTTATGTAAAGTCGGATAGAAAAATATGAGTGTATAACAGGTACACTCTTGACAAAATCTAATGAACCTACAAATAAAATGTTTGTTGTGAGTATGCACAGATTTGTGTCGAAATGCAAAGCTAATATACCTCCGTATATGCAATGTTTCTTGGACGGGGTAGAAGAGAAGAGAAAGATTAATAGCGAAGAGTTTCCGGGAGGAAAAGAGAAGAAATCAAAGAATTGTTAAGTTCTATTCGGCAGTAGTTGTCAAATTTCTAAAAAAACATTCACTACTTAAAGAGGAAAATATTTTCATGAATACTCCACACCCTCCCATTCAATGTTTAAGTGGAGGAAAGGAAATATACAAAGAAACAGAAGAGAAATTTCCATTAAAGAAAGAGAAAAATGATGGGATGAATTAGGAGCGGGTTTACAGTCACAGCTCAATGGATGTTTTCCGGAAACCAAATAGGAATTCGAGACAATGTTTAATGGTGCCCTCCAAAATATTCCACCCAGTGAAGGCGGGATGGTAACGAGAGATCTGAGTGGGCACGTAAGTTCAAAAATGCTCGGCTTCGAGTGGGTACATGGAATGTGTGGATATGCTACAACGGTCGGGCTGAGTGGCTCACGTGGTTGAGGTGCTGGGCAGGTTCGAACCTGACTCAGAATTGTGGTACTTGAAGGTGCGCAAAAACGTCAGTTTCTTTTCGGTAGACTTACTGGCACGAAGAGAACACCTGCGGGACAAAATTCGCGCAACTCGGGGTCTCCGGAGGCCGTAAAAATTAGTTTATGGAATATAAAGCAAATGTTATCATTATTTATATTGTACAGAATATAATGAGGATGACCAGATCCTTTAAAAAGCCGAAGCATATGGGTATACGGTTTGAATTGGTAACTTATAATAGTAGAGGAGTATCATCCCAACTTGATTACATTTTAGCCAGAAGGGAAATATTACGAAAAATCAAAAATAGAAAAATTATACGTAGAGAACCTCTTAAATTTCAACACAAACTCCTAGTTATTGACATCAAAACAAATACAAAACATGCCTGACAATGTATAAGCTGCCAGTAAAAATAAGATGGTGTAACCTGCAGGAGGACTCGGTGGAGATTTATGCAACTTGAGTGTTTTGCAGAGACACCAACCAGAAGTTCGAGATAAGCAGTGACAGTGGTCTGGTTGGTCCTCACTTGATGAAGTATCTACCAAAAGAATCCTTCGTCAAACGTATGTTAAAGCCATCATGAGAATAGAAACATTGCGGTGGTGTGTGGAAATTAAAAGGGCAGTAGAAGGAAAAAAATATGCTTCAAGAACTGGATAACACCAAACACAAGGAAGACAAGAAAATCGTAAATATTGGAAAAGATATAGGCTACTCCCTGTTCTGTGAAAGACCGAAAACGATACTGCGTGAAAAGGAGACGTTATGTGGACCACAGAGTGGAGAGGTAGGTAGTAGAAGGCCAGCTAGCTATGGGACGACCAAAATTAAGACAGAAATCCTGCATCAGGAAGGATCCGAGTAGTACCAATGCTGTACAAGATCGAAGGTAGTGGAGGAGAATTACCAGAAAAGCGGACCACACCCAGTGCGATAAGGTTTATAAGAAGATAAAGAAAAAATACATTCATTCATGTTTTCCTAGTATTTCACAGGCATGTTCAAAATCTGATTTAATAGGCACAATTCCTTCATCCACTTGAAGGAGATTCCAGTGCTGTAACTGCCAATGTTAAAATCTAGGTTGTTCTTCTGTGTACAAAAAAGCTAAAACTCAAGGGAATAGAGGTTGTTTTTGTCATGGCCTATTGAGGGGATCATATAGTTATGAAAGGGGTGACAACAAAAGTGTTTTCAAACGCTTTACCGGAGTATCGGAAGGTGACAAACGTTGACCAAGGTAAGGTTAATGGGGAGGACTCCTTTGGGGTACTGTGGTCTTCTTTCAAAAGTTATGAACTGCTTGAGGTCATTACCAATCATAAACCAAAGTATATCATAATAAGAATGCCAGATGTTGCCTAAAATTATCTCATACATTGTTCATAATGGAGCAAAAGGTCGAATGCTTTATCAATCTTCAAAACCATATCAGAAATTTAACAATTCTGAAACTTCGAAATAATAATGTGTTCCATACGAAGGTGAGAAGTAAGATGGTCTTCATTCTTGCCGCTGAAACTGATCACTTGTATCGTACAGCGAACAATGCTCTGTTATGTAAGTGAAATTACTGCCTTCTCTAATTGAAACAGTATGATGTTATCCAACACAGGTGGCATTATATTTTATATGAGCCATTACACCTGTAACTGCTGAAATGATGTTACAAGCTACGTTTTATTGTCATCGTCCTCACAGCCGATGGAAAGAAGATGCACTTAAACACTGCTGCAGAATTAAATTATTTGATTAGACGGGTAGCCGAAATTAGCACTAAGAAATAATTATGATTGTGTTCTTTTTATTGCTGTGGTATAGTAAGCCTATTCTATGTTTTAGGTTAGTTATGGTTAGCAAGTGTGCTTGTTT
Source organism: Anabrus simplex (assembly GCF_040414725.1). Taxonomy (NCBI): domain Eukaryota; kingdom Metazoa; phylum Arthropoda; class Insecta; order Orthoptera; family Tettigoniidae; genus Anabrus; species Anabrus simplex. Next base: position 101,952,912 of record NC_090275.1, read on the forward strand.
GTGTGAGTCAGCTTGAAGTAATATTTTGTGCTATGTCGAGGTACGCCGCTATCTGTTTATTGCCAACTTCTGCCTGAGGATTTAAGTATAACAATGTCAGTCACTTCTTTTTCGAGCATAGGCTTGGACATAGACACAACCCTCCTTTCTCCTTAGCACCGTTTTCTAGTTTAAATGCTCTTACCTCTGTCTCTCCCCAGATTCCCTCTCCAGATCTATCTGTTCGTAGTATTTTAGAAACGGAAGTAAAAGCATTTCCAGGCGCTTTGGTTTGTGGTCATGTTAACAGTCAATCTATTGTAGCTCACCATGATGAACTGAAAGCCGCTTTTGAAAACAGTTTAAAATGAAGTCAGCAGGGCTGCTGAGGAAACTTAAGGAAGGAAGAAAAGATCAACTAAGAATCAGTGGATAACTCAGAAGATACTACACATGATTGATGAACGACGAAAATACAAGAATGCTAGAAATGAAGAGGGCAGAATAGAATACAGGCGATTAGAGAACGAAGTGGATAGTAAGTGCAAGGTAGCTAAGGAAGAATGGATGAAGGAGAAGTGCAAGGAAAGGTACATGTTGCCCACAGGAAAATCAAGGAAACCTTTGGAGAAAGGAAATCTAGGTGTATGAATATTAAGAGCTCAGATGGGAAGCCACTTCTAGGGAAAGAAGACAAAGCAGAAAGATGGCAGGAACATATCCAACAGTTGTATCAAGGTGAAGATATAGATAATTTGGTTCTGGAACAAGAAGAGGCTGTTGATGCTGATGAAATGGGAGACCGAATTTTGAGCTCAGAGTTTGACAGAGCTGTGAGCGACCTAAATAGGTACAAGGCACCTGGAATTGATGACATTCCCTATAAATTACTGACTGCCTTAGGAGAAACCAACCAAGCTCGATAGCTGCAGTCGCTTAAGTGCGGCCAGTATCCAGTAATCGGGAGATAGTGGGTTCGAGCCCCACTGTCGGCAGCCTGAAGATGGTTTTCCGTGGTTTCCCATTTTCACACCAGGCACATGCCGGGGCAGTACCTTACTTAAGGCCACGGCCACTTCCTTCCAATTCCTAGGACTTTCCTATTCCATCGTCGCCATAAGGCCTATCTGTGACGGCACGACGTAAAGCAAATAGCTAAAAAAAAAAAAAAAAAACGGAGAAACTAGCATGGCAAGGCTATTACATTTAGTGTGTAAGATGTATGAGACAGGAGAAGTCCCATCCGATTTTCGGCAGAATGTTGTTATACCTATTCCCAAGAAAGCCGGTGCTGACAAGTGTGAAAAATATCGCACCATTAGTTTAGCATCTCATGCCTGCAAAATTTTAACACGTATTATTTACAGAGGAATGGGAAAACAAGTTGAAGCTGAGTTGGGAGAAGATCAGTTTGGCTTTAGAAGAAATGTAGGAACACGTGAAGCAATACTGACTTTACGTCTGATCTTAGAGGATCGAATTAAGAAGGACAAGCCCACGTACATGGCATTCGCAGATCTAGACAAGGCATTCGACAATGTTGATTGGACCAAGCTATTTAAGATTCTGAAGGTGATTCGGATCAAATACCGAGTGGTAAGAACGGCAGGGGTAAGCCTCCAAATGCTGGGGGCATTGGTGAGTTAGAGAACAATTTAATGAAACTTTTACCATCTTATGAACACGTGATTGTACCAGGCAACTTTAATACAATTTTGTTAACTCGGACTACTGAAACAATACGTTTTCGAAATATTTTTCTCTCCTGTGACATGACAATATTGCCCTCGGAACGAGCTAACCACGTTCATACTTCCACCGTCTCTTCTGATACATCTCATGATAACCAATAATCCACCTGTTCCTGTAATACTACCTCATGATCGTATATACTTGGCGCATTCGCTAAGACTTCCTAAATATAGGTCGAAATACGTGACTTTTAGAGACTTTAAAAATATAGATTTCCATCGCCTAAAAGAAGATGCAAGTAACTTAATTGTCCTTGTGGTGACATAACACTAATGAATGATATAGATGAAAAACTGAAAGATATTAATTCTCATATTCATAGACTTTACAATAAGCAAGACTCTAAGTGCTGTGTGAAAGTAACACACCCGCCCACTACGTGGCTGACAACTGAAATCAAAACTCTGATGGCTCAGCGTGATTCTTTATACAGACGTTAAAAACGAAATATATCAGCTGACACACTTGAACAATACCGTGTACTGCCAAATCGAATTAAACAAATTATCCGCTATAAGAAATTAGATTACATCCTGCGTCTATCCAGTAATTGGTAGTACTTGGCGACAACTTCATTCATTAGGTATTGGAAGGCCTTCTGTGAACCATGCTAAACCAGAAAAACCGCTTGACCAGATTAATAGACACTTTTCAACAGATGCTTCTACTCCTGAAACGATATAGTGGATATAATACAGGCCGCCATCAACTCTATAATACGACAACAACCATCTGATCGCCCATGTTTCTAATTTCAAAATGCTTCAGAGTCTGAAGTGAGACGAGAAATGATTTCAATTAAATCCGATACAACGGGGCCTGATGAAATCCCTATTTTCATTATGGATATAATATTTTCTGTTATTATTGGATTATTTAATGCATGCACCTCCCGTGGTTATTTTGCGACAAAGTGGAAAGATGCACACTTTGTCCAGTTGCAAAAAGGTCGCCAGCATATGTAGCATCTGACTTTCGTCCAATATGCATTCTTTTAGCACTGTCTAAAGCTCTAGAGAAATTGATCTACAACCAACTTGAACAATACCTGGAAATAACCCTTCCAACCTGGTTTCAAGAAAGGACATAGCACAGGGACAGCACTACTAAGAATTACAAACGACGTTAGACGAGCTACAGATGAGTGCAACGTGACCATACTTATTGTACATTAATTCAGTAGTGCGTTTGACACAGTAAATATTGGCATATTATTAGCTAAAGTACAAATATTTAATCTGAGTCCCTCTGCTATTCAGCTCTTTGCTTCATACCTCACCAATCGGCGACAACGTGTTGTCATGAACGGCATGACAACGAACTGGAAAACGAAGCAAACAGGTATTCCACAGGGATCTGTGCTTGGACTACTTCTGTTTACTCTATACATCAACGAATTATCTTCTCAGTTCAGTAACTGTAAGTATCATTTATATACAGATGATCTACACATATTATCACTGTAAAGCTGTTTATATTGAGTTTAGAGTTCATCAGATGAATTCCCTTTTAAATCTGATTAGCTCATATTCTGATAAGAACTGTTTATTAATTAATCGGAAAAAGACACAAGCTATTATAATAGAGAATAAAGGAAGTTAAATATCCTTAATAAGAAGTTATCACTTTTGCTTTGTGGTGTAGCTATAGCATTATAGAAGTCGGTAAAAAGTCTTGGGATTTTCATAAGTGACACACTAGATTGGAGTAAGCACATAACAAACATCTGTTGGAAAATTCACTCGTCACTTCACACTCTCAAAACTCGCCAATCACTTCTTCCACTAAGCATAAAAATTAAACTTATCCAGACCCTCATATTGCCCATACTTAATTATTTTGATAGTGTAATGATAGATGCCACCATCGAACAAACATTTATATTTATATCTAATTCATAGTTTTCGGGGTAGCTGACATGAACTGTAACCCTCTGGATTTCGTTTAAGTTAAGGTTTACTCCCAATCGAGAGGGATGTTGTAACGTTTCAGGAAATGTGCAAAATGACCGAGTTTATGGTCGAATGTATATATATTCTAGCGTAACTATGAACCAATCTTGGTACACATATGACGTACTACCTCGTGCGGAGGTGCAGTTAAATGTATATAGTTTAAAATGACCGGGAATAGTGTTGAATCTATTGCTTGTTTTGGGTCGCAAGGCGGATTGGAGACAGTCTCAATGACAACTGAAGTCGTATACATCATACCTATGGCACGACAGTTAAATACATATACTTACAATTTGTGTGAAAAATCAAATACTTCCCAGTCAATTCGAACTTTGACAAGGACAAAGTTCTTCGCGAAATGATCTAAGACTTTAAATGAAACACATCAAAAAATTCTGAACTACATAATAGATCGTAAAAATCTATCAATGCATGGATTGATCTTTTGCGCCAGTTAAAGTTAATACGAGCAAGCCTTTTTCGCTTGCACGCCAAAAGCTAGTGGCGCCAGTCAATCTATGCACGTGTAAACCCGGCTTAAAGGATGCGCTGGAGTGTACGGCCATCTTCACACGTTACATACTTTTGGACGCGGTGCTACGATATTTGCGGCTGGGATTTCACATGACCGTCGTACACCTTTGATATCAATTGGATGGAAGTTAACTGAGTAACGGTATACCCATGAATATTTCCGACCATTTCCAGAATCTTTCAGAGATGATTTTCGGTGACGACCATCTGAACACCCAACAGTGAGGAAGTTCATCAGCGGGGCGGGTGTCAATCATACGAATTAGCCAGCTAATTCAGCCCTCTTGAACTGCATTGATCATGCATGGAACAGGTTAAAAAGATGGTCTTTTATAGTCCACAACTTCCACAAACACTCCTAGACCGCATTACACTTCTTGAGATGGAATGAGAATTTATTCCTCAAGATGATGTCAATGCACTGATCGCAGCAAGCCACTGCACGATAGAGAGAGAAAAATGCCAAAGGAGCCCATGCACGATATTAGAGCACAGTGAAGAAAGGACAAAATTAACTAAATAAAGGAAAAACAAATTATAATCGAATCATTATTACTGTTTATTTGGACACGACTTTGTAAAGGTTTATATTTGTAGGATTTGTAGGATTTGTGTGTGTCTCTGCTACACAGTATAAAAACAATCTGCAATTTTATTGCTGCTTTGAATCCTAAAGTTGTTATGCGGTGTATATTATTTATCTGCACAACAGTTTTGGACTCATGGTCTTCTAAATTTAACAACTTTACCGGCCGTAACACGTGGAAGTTCAATAATGAAGACAGGCTTCACACATAATTCTTCTTGGAAATTAACTTTATTTTCTGAGAAGGTTTCAAACTTCTTTCTTTATGTAAGATTCTTAAGTTTAATATCAACTTTTAAATATACATTTTCAGTGAGTCTAAGGACTGTGTTCAAATTCTTGCGAGGAATTATGTAAGTAAGGGCGTAAAAAGTGTTCACCATCTATTAACTCCCACTCAACTTGCTATGGGAGTGACTATGATTTTCGAAGACTCGAAATTCTGAACACTATTTTGGAACTTAATAGTTTGCATCTAGTCACCTCTCTGCAGTATAGGATTAGCCTCTGCAACATCGGACCATAAGCCCATGTAGGATTTTAAGCTTATTTTTAAAAAAAGAGTGCGAATGTTTCGCCTCCTAGCATTTTGTTCATGGGCGATCGTCTTAGACCTATTCTTTTGTACATTTTGTACATTTACGCAATTTGTAATCATCACTCATCGCCCCCGTTCAAATTTCCATTATTTATAGATGAATGTGTAACAGACCGTCGAGCACAAAATACAGTAAATACTGTTTTGAAATGTATGTAGTATAAATTTGGCAAAAAGTGTGTGGAGTTTCGTGAAGTTTTATATGATGTAAGTGAGTTGAGCGCAGCAAATACGCTCTAGAATGGTGTACCTTTAGAGCTGCAATGCTCATTTCCTGTAAACTATTGTATCGACAATCTTCTTCATTATACCTGATTTTTAGACTTTATGACACTGGTATTGTGTGAGCTGACGATCCCATCTTAATATTATACTTGTTGCTTATTCAGATGATCTATCAAATTTTAAACTCAGAAAAAAGGGAAGAAAAACTATTTCAAACTTTAGTGCTTTAATTTTTGCTGTGATTTTTCTATGTCCACAAATTCATTTCGGCACCTGCTTACGCCTCTGTAAACGGCGGAAATCCCTATCAATTATTATTATTGTTATTATTATCATCCCAAAATCTTGATATAGGGCAAAGAAAGACATTATTCCAATGTTATAGATTAACCGTTGAAATGGCAGTTATCGAATATTCGACACCGTGTTTCCTGCTCTAGTGGTTTTGTGTAATATTCGACATGTCTCAATTCTTTTACGTATTGTTTTCCATTCGTGAGCGGTGTTGGTGATGATTATTGTTTTGAGGGGAAATACAACTCAGCAATCATCGTCTATATAACACCAATCTGAGGGAGAAAATGGAAGGGATCCGTAACTTCGAAAAATGAAGATATCGGCCAAAGGAATACAAGGGCAACGAAGGGCTTGAAAATGAGAGACTCCCTAGCCCTCGCAAACCTAATAGCGTCGGGGTCGGAAAAGAACGAGAGTTGACCAAGCGAGGTCGGACAGTGTAGATGAAATTGAGGAGCCTAGCACAAGTAAATGGAAGCAATGCCAGGACTTAGCTAAGGGACCCGTGGTCGCCAATCCACGTTCCAAAGTTCGGAGCACCTGGGGCCCATTTTAGTCGCAGGGGATACCGTGGGTGTTATACTACCACCCCCACCCCCAACCTACAGGGGGACCTCAATTCGTGAACTGACGCCATGACAGTCTGAATATTGTCGTTTTCCATGTCCCAGCCCTGAGTAACGCTTTGTTCAGTTTCATTCATAACTACAACCTCCTATGGCGCAACTAGTAGGAAATATGTGAATGGAGATTTTCGTCCATAAGTTTGAGTCAACGACCTATATTATACTGCATGTATTGACTGGAAGGGCTCACACAGGCCTCTTAGCTGGGGAAAGTTACAGCAACTCCGCCATGCTTCTTAAAGCCACTCTTCAGCTCTCAGTTGTCAACATGATCAGGTGCAGGATGGTTCTAAAATGGGACTGTTGAATTCTTGAAAACAAAATGGCTCTTTCTCATTAAATTTTAACCCACTATAGTAGATGGGTTTTAAATTTACAAGGGTTTTAAGTTTTTTAAAAGAACTAAATGAAAAAAATTAACATTTCTTTGACATATTGCGAAGAGACGTTCATAATACTCATGATTTTATAGAAATGCTGAAGATTTTAAAATTTTGTAATGGAAATGGAAGCTGACTTCAAGAAAAGTACTCTAAACATATGAAAGTTGATTTGATTAAAATCATAATAGAAAAATTCATCTTAGAAAATAAGAAATTAATAAACAGCTTCATAAAAAATATATAAAAGGCTACCTTAAATTTACAGAAGCTGATATCAATGAATATATTTTAAATAAAATTGAAGCAAAACATTCATTTTAAAATTAATAATGAACAGTATAATTTAAAAGCAAAAATGTACAAGATAAATGTATTAACATTTTTTAAGGATTATGATTTCAGTAATAGAAATACAAGAATTAATAGAAAAGCAACAGCATTCGAATCAAGAATACAAACATTTGAAATTAATAATGTTGATAATACTGTAGAACCATAATCATTTTAAAATCAAATTATAGCTGTTGTTAATAATAAAGTTCTAAATCTGTTAATACCGGAGAGATCTTTAAAAGTCAGTATTAGATTTCATTTTAGTTTTATAAGGCATGAAGAAATACAAGATTTTATGTTTAAAACAGGAGCGAAGTTATATTACGGTCAACTGATTTAGAAGAATATTATCAAAGATCTACAGATAAAACATTAATGGAAATGCAAGAATTTCGAGGAAGAGAAACTGGTTGGGCTTTATAATATATAAACAATTTAGAATTACGTATTAATAAACATAACTCAATTTATGGTTCTTCATATATTGATTTATCTAAACAAATTAAAAGTAAGAAAGCTATTATTAATGTTAAAAATAAGGAAAATATGTTTTCTATACGCAATAAAATCTGCGTTATATCAACCAAAAATCACGTACGTAGACTTAGTAATAATATACATAAATTTCCAGAATTAGATGCAATTCTTGAAAAAGAAAAAATTGAGTTTCCTGTAGAAACAACAAAAATAGAAAAAATGAGAAGAAATCAAATATATCAATCAACGTTTATGCCTGTGATGAAAATTGTTTTGTATATCCACTTTATCACACTATAAATAAACAAGAAAAATATGTTGATTTACGTTTGATTAAAAACCAAAAATGCCCATAATTATTGGATTAAAGATTTCATCATCATCTGCACTTTCCAGCTGTTGGCCCGGTCTGCTTGGAACATAAGCCTCTGCATCTCCTCTTGTCCTCCCACCACTTCACCCTAGACACTCTTGCGCAGTACTCACCTCTTCTCTGTACACACTCTTCAACTCCATTTATCCACCTGTGTCTTGGTCTTCCTCGTAGTCGTTTAACTGTTAACTCCACTTCGTGCATCCTCCTCGGTGTCCTTTCCTCTGTCATTCTCTTCGTGTGTCCATGCCATCTAAATCTAGATACCTCTATCCTATTTTGTAGTGGCTCTTTTTCTACTATATCTCGAACCTTCCCATTTCTCATCTTATCCAATCTTGTCACTCCTATCCTGCTTCTCAGAACTTTCATTACACTTGCCTGTATTCTATTCACGTTACTCTGCCTCATTACCCAAGTCACAGCTGCGTACGTCAGAATAGGTATATAGTACATCCTGTATATCACCCTTTTGCTTCCTTTTCCCAAACCAGACTTCTGACACTTTTCGGGAATGGTCCTGCTTGTCTTCCACGCTCGATTATTTCCTTATCATTTCTTCCACTTTCCTCTGTGATACTTCCCAAGTACTTGAAACTCTCTACCTTCCTAAGCTGTTCCTCTCCAAGCAATAGCCCTCTCATAGGCCTTTCCTTATCTCTAGTTGTGATCACTATCTCGCTCTTTTGGGCATAAAATTTCATTCCATATTTTTCCACCTCATTTACCCAAGCATCTTACTGTTTCCGGATATCCACTTCCTTTTCTCCCCAGACTAACAGGTCATCTGCACACATCACTTTCATTTTTCTTTCTCCGATTTTCCTTGCCACTTTTGTCATTATCACGTCCATTATTGCTACGAAGAGCAAAGGTGATAGAGCTCTTCCTTGTTTTAATCCATCTTTTGCTCAAACCAGCCTGTTCACTCTCCTATTTTCACACAACTGACACTCCATTTGTACATCTGCTTCACTCTTTCTACGGTCTGTTCCTCGACGCCTTTTCTCTGTAAGGCTTTCCATGCCTTGTTTTTAGACACACGATCATAAGCTTTCTCAAAGTCCACAAAGGCCTTCACAATATCCTTACCCCATTCGCAATGACGCTCTTGTAGCTGTCTTACTGCGAATATAAGGTCTACTGTAGACCTTCCTGATCTGAAGCCACACTGCTCTTCTCTCAACTTTTCTTCCACCCTCTTTATGATTCTATTCTTCAGAATCTTCTCATACACATTTGCACAGTGGCATATCAATCTGACTCCCCTGCATTTCTTAAACTCATTTCTATTCCCTTTCTTGAAAATGTGTACGATTACCCCTTCTTCCAATCTTCAGGGGGTCTTCTTTTCCTTCCATACTACTACTTTCAACACATGATAAATCCACTGTTTCCCTATCTCCCCTGCTCTCTTCACCATCTCAATACTCACTTGATCTAACCCTGGGGCTTTCCCTCCTTTCATCTTGTCCAGTGTTAGCTCCACTTCTGCCCATGTTAAGTCCTTTTCTTTTTCCATATTTCTTCCTTCCTTCCTTCCTTCCTTCCTTCCTTCCTTCCTTCCTTCCTTCCTTCCTTCCTTATTCTACTTTCCTCCTCAGTTCATCCTTCTGGATTTTGTAAATCTTCAAAGTACTCCTTCCACATTCCTTTGAGTAGATCTCAGAGAGTTAGAGTAGGTGAAGCTTTGTCTGACCCTGTAATAGTTGAGAGGGGAATTCCTCAAGGCAGTATTATCGGACCTTTATGTTTTCTTATATATATAAATGATATGAGTAAAGGAGTGGAATCGGAGGTAAGGCTTTTTGTGGATGATGTTATTCTCTATAGAGTGATAAATAAGTTACAAGATTGTGAGCAACTGCAACGTGACCTCGAAAATGTTGTGAGATGGACAGCAGGCAATGGTATGTTGATAAACGGGCGTAAAAGTCAGGTTGTGAGTTTCACAAATAGGAAAAGTCCTCTCAGTTTTAATTACTGCGTTGATGGGGTGAATGTTCCTTTTGGGGATCATTGTAAGTATCTAGGTGTTAATATAAGAAAAGATCTTCACTGGGGTAATCACATAAATGGGATTGTAAATAAAGGGTACCGATCTCTGCACATGGTTATGAGGGTGTTTAGGGGTTGTAGTAAGGATGTAAAGGAGAGTGCATATAAGTCTCTGGTAAGACCCCAACTAGAGTATGGTACCAGTGTATGGGACCCTCACCAGGATTACCTGATTCAAGAACTGGAACAAATCCAAATAAAAGCAGCTCGATTTGTTCTGGGTGATTTCCGACAAAAGAGTAGCGTTACAAAAATGTTGCAATGTTTGGGTTGGGAAGAACTGAGAGAAAGAAGAAGAGCTGCTCGACTAAGTGGTATGTTCCGAGCTGTCAGCGGAGAGATGGCGTGGAATGACTTTAGTAGACAAATAAGTTTGAATGGCGTTTATAAAAGTAGGAAAGATCACAATATGAAGATAAAGTTGGAATTCAAGAGGACAAACTGGGGCAAATATTCATTTATAGGAAGGGGAGTTAGGGATTGGAATAACTTACCAAGGGAGATGTTCAATAAATTTCCAATTTCTTTGAAATCATTTCGGAAAAGGCTAGGAAAGCAACAGATAGGGAATCTGCCACCTGGGCGACTGCCCTAAATGCAGATCAGTATTGATTGATTGATTGATTGATTGATTGATTGATTGATTGATTGATTGATTGATTGATTGATTGATTGATTGATTGATTGATTGATTGATTGATTGATTGATTGATTGATTGATTGATTGATTGATTGATTGATTGAGCTTCTCCATTTCCAGCACTTCATTTCCATTTTTCTCTTATCATTATAACATCTCCCCTCATGCCTTTCATCTTACTCTTGACCATTCCATACAGTACTTTTTTTATTTCCTTTGCTATCCTCTTCTATCATGTTTGTCCACTCTTCGGTCAATTTGTCTTCCCTTCTGTTACAAAACCTTCTTGACTTCTTCCGTTTTGGTCTTATAATCTTGTCTTGTCTCCGTTGTCCTTTGTTAAAAATACACTCTGAAAGCTTTATTCTTCTACCTAACAGCGGTTTTGACTCTGTCGTTGCACCATGGGTTCTCCTTGAATCTTTTCCTGGCACTAGTTCTCCCACACACTTGCTCTGTAGTTTTTACTACTGTCCTCTTGACCCTTTTCCATTCTTCCTCTCCTGTTTTTGTATCGTCCGTTGGTAAGTTCAATCTTGTTTTTTCCTGGTATTCTTCCTTGGTTTCCTTTTCCTCCAGTCTCCGTATTTTGATACGTCTTTCCTGCACCTCTGTTATCTTTCTTTCCGTCATTGCTCTCAGTTTCATTATCAGTAGTCTCTGGTCACTATCTAGGGCCTCTGATAGTATTACCCTTACAATTATAACATTCCTCTTCATCTCCCAGTCGTAGATCATTTAATCTACAATGGGTTTTCTAGACCAGTCACTGCTATACCACATTATCCTATGGCTTTCTCTCTTTTTGAACAACCAGTTCCCGACCATCATCCCATTTCTTAGCTGCCTCTGTGGATCAGCGGTAGAGTGTCGGCCTCCGAATCCCAAGATAGCGGGTTCAAACCCGGCAGAGGTAGTCGGATTTTTGAAGGGCGGAAAAAAGTCCATTCGACACTCCATGTCGTACGATGTCGGCATGTTACAGATCTCTGGTGACACATTTGGTGTTTACCCGACAAAATTCATTAAATCTCAGCCATAGACGCCCAAGAGAGTTTCGGTTTACTCGGTCTGCCATCTAGTGGGGGCCTAGAGTAAAACGGAACGTCGAAATTGACGAGCAGACAGCCAGATGGCGTCAAATTGAAATGTCTGCACACGGTAGCTGAGGCCATACGATTATTATTTATTATTATCCCATTTCTTTTGCACAAATCCAGCAGTCTTTCTCTTTCCTTATTCCTATTTCCCCATCGTTCCTCTCAAAGCACGTTCTCATAACCCTTCCTTTCCATTCCTACATGGGCATACAAGCCCCCTTTACAACATTTGTTTTTCATTCAAGTGTCTCTCGAATTCTTTCTCAAAGTCATCTTTCTCTTGCTGCGTGTATCCTGCAAGTGGAGCATACGCTTGTACAATTCCCCATGTTTTTCCTTTGACTGTTATTTTGACTTTTATCAACCTGTCATTTATCCCTTTTACTTCCTCTTTCAATCCATTTCTTACTACCACTCCTACTCCATTTCGCTTTCCTTCATCATTTCCTATCCAGTAAAACCAAAAACCATTCCGCAGCTCTCTCTTACCCTCACCCCTCCAATTAGTCTCTGCCAGCCCTAGTATATCCAGTTTTCTTCTTTCCATCAAGTCTACGACCTCTTCTACTTTTCCGGTCAATGTTTGTATATCCAGTGTGCCAATTCGTAATCCCGTTCCCCGCCAGGGTCGTCGTCTGTTACATCCGTCCGGCTTATCGTTCCTTGTTTCCTTGAAAACGAGTTAATATCCATCACCGGCTTACTAGATATGTCGTGACTTCACCAGGGCCCCGTTACCCGCCATCTTTTTCAGGATTCCTGTAGGGCCTTCACAGCTACCGTGGCGGTCGCGGGGCACCCACAGCTCCCACTGTACTTCACCCCCCATCCCCCCGCAGACTATTCCCTACCTGATGACGTTGCCCCTCACCCACGACGTGGACGAGTGGTTGGACTTGTTAATTTCATGTCAAAAAATAAGCATGAACATGAGATGATTATTTGTGATAGATGCTTAGGGTTTTATAATTCTCAAAAAAATAGATGGGCATGAAAACGATTGCAAAGGACAAAAAGAAGTAAAAATACAATGAAGATGAATAAATAAGATTTAAAAATTTAATCATTCGCTTAGAGTACCATTTTAATTAGTGCTGATTTTGAGTGTTGATTAACAGATATTATTAAAAGATATTAGTGCATATCAGCCAAATCCGGAAAGATCGTATACTAATAAATATAAAAAACATAAGGCCATTTTTATTTATTATATAAAATATGCTAATTGTGATTATAAACATCCAATTGAACATGTTGGTAAAGATGGTCCTAAAATGTGTAGATATGTTTATGAAAGAATTACAAGACATTTGTAAATTGTATAAAGAAAATAAAGCAATAATAATGACAAAAGAAGATGAAATGAATTTTATAAATTCCACAACTTGTTTTATCTCTGAGGAAAAAGTCGAAGTTAAAGAAAAGAAAGTAAGGGGCCATGATCTTTAACAGGAAAATTTAGAGGAGCGGCCCATGAAAATTGTAATATTAATTATAAAATCCATTCTTGCCACCTGTTTTTGTTTTACAATTTAGCCAATTATGTTGTTCATTTTTTCATAAAAGAGTCGTAATGTTAATCCATTCTTAACTACTGATTTTAAACTGTTTTTGATTTTGATTTTCCTTGTCTTCTACTCTATACGTGTACATTTTGACTTCAAACTAACGTGTTCTGCCATTACTTTCCCACAATTTTCATCTTTAAATTTTCCTAATACTTTTTTGTTCACGTGTGGTATTCTAAATTTATTATATTTTCCATATCCGCTTGTGTCAAGTTCATTTAACAATGTTTTCATATCGCTATAAAATCATCGGTTCTTATGTTATATATAAATGAATCGGTATCCATTTTCTACTTTTTCACTAAATTATATATATTTTTCTTCATTATTAGGTATTGCATCAATATAATTTTTATCATTTCATAAATCTTTATGTAAATCATATAATTTTTCTGGAGATTCTATATTAATTTCAAATATGAAGCCATATCTACAATTATCAGGTATTACACATATATTTTTGCTATTAAAATAAATAGATTATTTCCATTCAAATCCACCATAGGCTAAATATTTTTACATAGCCCAAATATATAAATTATTAGCATCTAAATATGCTAAATAATTTTATTCATCTTCAGGATTACAATTTTCTCAACATTTATTATCAGCTTTTGTGTATCGTTTTATACTTTGCGATATACCACCTCTAATACATTCTTCAACCATTAATCCCATATCATAATCGTTTAATAAAACTAGTTCTACTTTAGTCATTTTTAACACAGCATCCCAAGACAAACCAAGCAGGATCTAATTTATATGCTTTATTACAAGTATCTCTAAAATTTCGAATTTTTCCTCAGAGATAAAACAAGTTTGGAATTTCTAAAATACATTTCATATTCCTTTGTCATTATTATTGATTTATTTTCTTTATATAATTTATAAATGCCTTGCGATTCTGTTATAAGCATTTCTACAAAAAATGAAATTACTTTTGATGATTATAAAAATGCTTACACGAAAAAGTAAAACAATATAGAACAATGAATTTAAGTAGATCTTATAAACAAGAATTATATTCTGTTGAATGTAATAAAACAGGTTTTAGTCCTGATGATGATAAAGGGTATATATGTGAATATGGAATTGATACATTACCTTGGGGCCATTATAAAATAAAATAAATTGAGTAGAATTTTTATGCTCATAAACGAATCATTATATAGGTACGAAAAGCGCCTTCCTTCAATTTCATATAGTTATGAAAAGCACTGCACTATACTATCAACTACCATGTTTCGGATACCTCTCTTTTTTCCGGATTTCTTAAAATGTTGACGATTGACCCAGGTGGGCTTTTTAAAAAAAATATTTTTATTATTTTTTCTTAAATTTTTGATGACTTTTTATTTTATAGAAATATTAACTTTTGATATTTTTCCCTAAAATGGGTGATTTTTTGGGGAAAAGATATGAAACTCTGAGAAAAAATTATGTGTAAATGGTTAAAAGTTGATGTTGGTCCAGAACCGGCGATTAGTACTTACTGCCAACCTAAGGATTGTTCCCAAATCTATGCAGCAAAACCATCCTCCTATGTCAATATCTCAAAACCACAGCCCTGCACTGTGCATGCCATGTGTCGAACTAGATGGGAACACTCACGGCTGTCATCTGCCACAATATTCGAGAACAAGCTAAATGGCTTATCAATAAGGTAACGAGGTAGGATAGATTGTAAAAACACAACATTTAAACTTAATTATACCGAACAGGAAACAGTCGCACGCATCTTACCTACGATTATGATGGTATTTGACGCTCACATCAGAAGTATGGAACGCACTGCGCTCATTTCACAGACATAATCCCGTCGTAATCAGCCACAATCTTCGACGATTCGATGATCCGAGTACGCTACGACTACCGTAGCTGAGACCGCAATCCTGGACGACACAGAGAGATACGGTCAAGGATTTGACGTCACTCTACCGAGGCCGTGATGGTTCTCCCCCAGTTTTGATTCCCGGCCAGATCAGTGATTTTACTTGATTATGAGGGCTTCTTCGAGGCCCACTCACCCTCCGTGATTAGGAGCTATCTGAGGGTGAGGTAGCGACTCCAGTTATAGAAAATTAGAAATAACGGCCGAGAGGACTCGTCGTGATGACCACACGACAGTTCATAATCTGCAGGCCTCCGCGATGAGCAGCGGTCGCTGGGCAGGCCAAAGCCCTTTCAAGGGCGTGAAGTGCCGTGGGGGTTAACCAGAACGGAATCAAAATTACGAAAATTGCAAAGTAATCCCTTGCGAATGTCTGAATTCTCGATGTAGTCTCCTAGTTATAGGTATCAAAATAAGCACCTCAGGATTAAAAAAAATATAAACCTCCAGTAAGAACAAGATTGCAGGAGGATTTTGTGTCTAGACTCGGAGAAGATATCTGCAAGTTAGGCGTTAAGCAATATCATCGACAAGAAACTACAGCTGTCCTTGGTCCTCAGTTGTTCGGGTATCTGCCAAAAATTCTTCGTCAAACAATTGGATAGCCATTATAAAAAAGGAACCAGGTGGCGGTGTGAGAGAACGTAAACATAGCAGGAGTAGAAAATGTGCTTTCAAAACTAGCAGTTGTCTGGAGACTCCCAGCATCATACAAGAAGTCAAAAGAGAAGGTAAGAAACACGTAAAGTATTGCAAAGAAATATAGATCCCTCCTTGCTCTCTTGAAAAATTAGAAAATAAACAGGGTGAAAAGGAAATCTTCATATGGTGCAAAAGAATTATCCATTTAAGTTTAAAATCTCCGACTCGGTCGGGAATCGAATCCGGGACCCTCTGGTTAAAAGGCCAGCACGTTGTGCTGTGCGGAAACTCTGTCAGCTATCAGGTAGAGACGCAGCACCCTCCCGTCATCGAACCTCAAGGTCAAAAATAAGCGTAGTATCAATTAGGCTTATGCTTCTGACTTCTGATGTAGTAAAAACGGGTGATTTAAGCATTTGAAACCTACTTAATATTTAATAAATGAACACAACGTAAAACTTTGTCAAGAGGAAAAATATTCTTTCCGCAATTGGCGTAATGAAAGAGCAACATTCATCACACCCGCGGACAGTAGTTCTTCCTTAGAAACTGAAAGACCATACATAGTGCATCGAGTTCTAACGATGCGAACCACTGCCTACATTGTATGCGGCATCTGAAGTGGATTTACCTTTGGTGTCGGAACAGAACAAGCTTTGACCAAGACAAGGTGGATGATGAGACCGTGATCCTCCTCCACAAGTTATAAACTGCTTAGGGACATTACCACTTAGAAACTACAGTAAATCTTTAGAAGAATGCTCCAATGCAGCCTCAAAATATCTCATTCTCAGTATGGTCCATAATGAAACAGACAAAATATTGGATGTTTGATGAGTCTTAACGAAACCAAAGCAAATATATATCATTTTAAAGCCTCTAAATACTTAAATGTTCCATACCTATGGTGAGAAGTAACATGGTCTTCATTCTTGTCGGTGGAATTGCGCACTTGTAAAACTAGTGCGTGCTGTGATAAAAGAAATATAATGTTATCTAAGGCGGGTGACATTATAATATTTATATCACCACTAATCAGACACATATAACTGCTGAAATGATGTTCTAAAAACATTATTTTGATAAGTACGCTTTTATTGCAATTTCAATAGGCACGTGTACCTCGTAAAGGTTTCTCAGCCGAAAGAGCAGTTAAGCATTGTAATAACATCTCCCCAAAGCCGTTCTCTGCTCTCCTAAAGTGGGAGGGAAAAGAAATTATATTCACCGGGTGTAGACTTAACGAATTGAGATTTGTGAATGTTGCGTTCTTTCTGTCCAGAGACCATGGGTTCAATTTCAGTCCCAAGAGGAAGTTTCATTCACGTCTGATTAAATACTTCGGCTAGGAGGTGGGTGCTTGCTTCCGTCCGTCCTAATACTGACACAGCACACCACGCTATCTGTCACTTCAGGGACATACAAAACTGAACATATTCCATCACACAGGAGGGGACTTCATCCCCGTGTAGTATCGACTCCAATTAAGTAGGAAAATCGCAAGAAAGAAACAGAAAGTTATTGCAATATTGTGATCGTACGATAAATTTCCTTAAGAAGGAGGAAGCAATTTTTCAATGTTGACTCACTTGGTATGACCATTAAGAAACTCAGTCTACATTCTACCGCATACCTCATCGCTTGCTTGCTCTCTCTCTGTACCCTGAACACTGTGAAACGCCCACCCCGACCCCAAATTATCTCTTGCTCCCCTATCAAAAGGATCTTCTTGGTAAGTTCAGAGCAAGGCAAGCAAGGCGAACTTTGACCACACCAGAGCTGTAATAAGTAACAGGTAACATTTCCAAATCTATTAAAGTGACAGTAAGAGTCTTCCAATATTCATACAGTTCATCACACTGAAACAAAACATCACATATTCGTAACAACAAACATGTAACTACTGTATATGCGGATGTTTAAATAACATCTGATTGAACATGTGGTTGTTCTTGTATAACGAAATATGTCATTCTGTTCTTAATATGTTCTTTCACAGGTCATTTATGGTGTTGTAACTATATTATTTTGTGTTTCGGCAGACTGAAAAATCCTAGGGTTATACAAAACGTTCAAGATTATGAAATAAGTACATAGCATAGAACGTTCCAGCAGAACATAGGATTGAATTCCGTAATGTAATAACACAATGCAAATTTCTCGGAGGAATCTCTATTAGATTCCTATTGCTTTTTAGAGAGACAAATTAAAAAATAACGGAAGTCACAAATGTATTTAATTTCTCACTGACTTTAGGGTAGGTTCTAAGTTTTTGCCTTCAACTTTCCTTGTTAGAAATCTGAGTTCAGTTTTGTGTAGTAAACTTCCACACTGGTAGATATACTTCCACCGAGCTTAGAAAACCAAGGGCTGTAAACATGCCAGTGATCGACATCATATCACCAACCTTACACCATTTGCTACGCTGAGAAATTTACCTGCTACAAGCGCAAGTAGAGACTGATCCATCCTGGTATGCATGTACAGTATATCATTTTCTGATATTTCACTCAGCTGTTTTGACCTGATGTCGTTCAGACAGACAGACAGACAGACAGACAGACAGACAGACAGACAGACAGACAGACAGACAGACAGACAGACAGACAGACAGACAGACAGACAGACAGACAGACAGACAGACAGACAGACAGACAGACAGACATGACTTCTTGTGTATATGGAAGATACGCCAATATTTGGAATTCCTCACCAGAATGTTTGCCACTGAAGAATCTTCCTTCACACCAGATGCAGTATTACATTTTTTTAACACTCACGTGTGGAGTGTTGAAAGTCCCCACCATATTGTTCACATACATCTTGAAGGGCGGTTCTACTTAACAGCATGTGCAGGAATTGCCGGTTGGATAGGTTTTTCACTCAAAAAAGAGAAAAAATTAAAATGTGGCACGCCGCCTTGAAACCAAGTGTAGACCTCATTTATAGGATTATTGTGACTAAGTTCTAGGTTTGTTCGACAGCCCGTGTGTACTGGCTGGGGAACCTGTGACAGAGATTCTGTCAAACAACTGTTCCGTTATTGCGCGCGACCACACACCGAACTAAGATGGCCAAAACGATCGCCAACGGATTGCAACGCAAACGGATTGCACAATCGCAACGTTTTCTTTTTCAAGATCCACAACTTTCGTCCTATGAATTTTTGTCGTATCTCAGTTTGTTATACCTTACACACAGCTAGATATATAGATCCAGGACAGATTTTTCTAGTATTTTGTCATATTTTAAAATTTATTATTACCTCCATAAAGTACACAAGTAGAGTCGTCAAACTTGACAGACAACTCGAAATTACAAAGATCTCTAATTCTGGTCCTTGTAGTATGGCAATATATTATACCATAAACTGAGCAAAAACTTGCATTTCGTGTAATGTTTGTACAATTTTCACATAATATATTTATGTTTTTCATGTTTATAGGGCAGGTATAGAGGGGGTGATTAGCTCAGTGGCTTCAGCTGCTGGCTTCCTACCCAGATGGTCTAGGTTCGAATTCCGATCAATCATGGGTTGAGATTTTCATCTGAAAGATAACGTGGCGTCAGGAATGGCATCCGGTCGTATACCCACGGCCAATACAAAAAATTAGCCCGGGAGGCTCCAGTGACCCCAGAAATAAGTGGGACAAGCTAAAGAAAGGTTTTAGCAGGGCAGGTCGATACATCAGAATTGGCAGGCTTATCTCAGATACTATGGCAATACGCTTGCCAAATTTCATAAAACTCTCTGCCCTACAAGTGTGTAAAAAATTAATAATCTTTGGCGAATATACAAAACTCACTTACAATCAAAGAAATTATTGCAGCTAGCCGTGTGTAACCAGTGGAGATACAGCAGAACGTCATGGGAACACATTTTAGATCTTACAAAATTTCGTCTGGGCTACTTTTAAAGTGGCATCTGCTCTATTAATTTTTAGGGGGTAAAAGGTAAACAATTGAACTTTTTCGAACATTTCGTTCGGTTACAGGTAATATATACGTTAGCTAAATTTTAAATTTTCGGCTCATAGGAAAGTGCATGGACATAAATGTCAGTGAATCAGCCATCTGGGTTTATTGATAGTTTTTACGATTTTACAGGTCATAACAGACCTAGAATTAAGTGAAGACATGTTTTACTTGGCCTTCATACGTAATATGTTCTTCTCCATTAACTTTACAAAGTATCATTAAGAAATGCATGTGATAAAAGGTACTTAAACGTACCGAGTAATAATAATAATAATAATAATAATAATAATAATAATAATAATAATAATCGCATGGCCTCACTTACCGTGTGTAGGCATTTCTTTTGACAGCATTTATGCCCCTGGTTTGGCGAGTTTAATGTTCCCGTTCCTCTATCAAATGGCAGAGTACACCTGATCTCTCTTGGGCGTTCTACAGCTGAGTCTTAATGAATTTTTTCTGATTAATATAGAATGGGATACAGAAGTAGTTCACATGCGGACATCGCACGACATTGGGTGCCGAATGGACTTTCTTCCACCCTTCAAAAATATGATACCTTTGCCGGGTTCTAAGCTGCATGATAGGATTCTCAGTGCAATGCTATTTCACACATCCGGGGATGGAGCTGCTTACCTAGTACCTGAAACAAAGTGGAACCATCAACCTAGCAGGCCTGTGACCGTCCACAGAAGTGGTCAGTATATGAATTGTTAGGAGACAGAAAACAATTTTATTTCTCCTTGTCTTTTAACATTAAATGTCTCATCAACTGATGCTGGGTAAGGAACCGTCTTTGTAAGGCTAGAAACGCAGTGACCGTTAACGGAGAATGCCTGGTGTGAAAAGAGCAAACCACAGAAAGTAATCTTAAACGATGACAGTTGAAACCCGGACCAGCGTATATGATTATTCCAAACAAAAGGTCACGCCTGTCTGGTTTGTATTCCATGTAAAACTGTATGTTTCATGATCATGAAACGAAGAGTTACAAAAAACGGGAAGAACTTCTGAACTGCCAAATGGACCTGCGCGCATCTGCCTGTGGATCGCTTGCCTTTGTCTCGGCGTTACTCGTGATATGTTCAGGCTGCTGTATATTCAAATGTCCAGCTCTGTGCTGCAGCAAACGCTGCAAGCGAGTCTACAGCTCACTATAACACATCATCCAGGAGGACCGAAGCATAAATGCGGTATTCCGTTCTCCTGGTGTTCAACCATTTCCTTGTCTTTTCTCCACCTGGAATTTGAGTTGAGACCTTTACTACTAGAGGGTTTTGTTTCTGAAATGAGGTTGTTCCTTGCGCATCCCCCCTCTATCTCCCTCTCTTACACCTAGGTCAGCAGTAAATGACGGGCGCGTACATTCCTCCCGATGTGAAGTCACTCGTACACCTCTGGCATGAACCATCTTCCGCCGCTATTATTCACTACCACCATCCAGGCAACGTTGACTCAGCCGGAATCGCCTAACTCAAGGCTCTGAAGTCGACAATTTGCGCTACGCTTGTTAACGTCCCATGGCACAAAGGCCCCTTAATGGGAAGACACCGCCTTGTAATTATCAACGAACCGCACCTCTGCGCTTCCAGCCGTCATGGACATACCCCCAACAACAGTCACTATTAAATCGTCCTCCGCAGAACACCGTAAGGACACCCAGCTCCACCAGATCTGTACTTCCCACTTTGGGAACACGGCACGCCTTAACCAACCTCAAACACTACGAACAACTCCAAGATCTCTCTTTGCACCTTATATAGAAAAACTCTTTACAGGAAACACTGACACTACCTACGGTATTCGCTACCAAGACGACTGTTTGTGGATAGGAAATTTAAATGTTAAGATTAACAGCGACAAACTTATTGTAAAATGTGTTACGTATAAACTTACTAAAGGACTCTTATAAAACTTCTTTTCTCACGAATATATAACAAGGATATAATTTTATAAGCTGAACTTAAAAAATATAAAGCAATACTATTTACTACTGACGAAACATGACGTAATTACAAGAGAACAGGTGCTCTAAATGCAAATAAGAGTTACAAGTATCGTGAGTATATTTCTAAGCGGTTTCCGACTGCACGTTGTCTTGATGTTATCTACAAGCCTTTGTTGCCGTATGTGGACGGAAGGTACTGGAATGACCCAAACTTACTCGTCAAAGGATTACAACTTCTAAGAGCATTGCAAGATGCTGGTCACACAGGTAATGAATCAGATACTCTAGAAATAGAGAGAGAATTACAGCTGTTGCGCCGTGCGATTTTTACAAATTTATGAGACATAGTAGCAATTTAATGTTGCCAAATGTCAATACTTTTTAAAATGTAGGCTCCAGTCTGAATCGTATTCCAATATTAGGACAGAAACTTACATACTTTCTGGAATACATAAAACGCAAAGTTCAAAGTTTCGAACAGAGTGACAAATTGGTAACATCGATGGTAGGTGAAATTCTCATTAAACCGTACATGAACTTCAAGGGAGGAGACTTTGTAGGCTCATGTGCAAATACTGCCAGTGATGCTACATCAGATTAGATGTTAGGCCTATGCTAACATTATACGTACTAGTTTTCTTTTAAGATCATGTAATGCCTATTTAAATTGAAATATGTTTGTAACATCCTGTTGTGCTGTTAGCAATTCGGCCTAAGTAAGTTAACATTGCAAAATGCTGCCGTGTTTTACAACTGTTTGCTGTTTTTCTTTAATGGCAAAGTCACTAAAATACGGAAATAACGACAGTATAATTCAACATCCTTTAAATTTGAAACGCTATTTGTCAGTAAATAAATTATTCCATGGGCAAAAATATTAAAATCATGTCTGTGTTTAACCATGTTTCTCGTTTCTCTGCTCTGCCATCGCCTCCTTAGCGTGACGTCACCGCGCTGTTGTTAGGCCTTATTATCTACGAGGTGTTGATTACAGCCATGTTTAATAACCTATCTATCAAGAACAACCTAGATATCTTCGTAACGTTTCCTTCCTTCTGTCATGATATGTCTCATATAATTTAATTTTCCTTCTTTTCCTTTCCTGTTCTGCTCCTGTATTTACTGTAAGTGTATTTTACATTGTTAATGCCGTTGTATATTGTACCAGGAACCACCAGCGGTCTGGAACATAATTTATTTCAGCGTGAGGTACTGCGAAGTAAACAAAGTCACAGCTGGAACTTTCGAGTGAGAGCGAGTAACTACGTCACGAGCTTCACGCAAGGAAGTGACATTGCTATGACGCGCCGATCACGTGTACAGCGCGTGATTGCATGGAAAGGAACGGTATAAAAGGACGGGGATTCGCCAAGTAAAAGTCAGTTCATAACTCACAGCTGAAAGAACAACACAATGTTGTACGCGAGTGACTAGGCCGAGGTTCGAACATAGCCGCCACGAGTGAGGTTCGCCGGTAATAACTCTGCCGTAATTGTTGTCAAAAGACTAGTATTCAAAGTGCTACTTTTGGACTTACAAGTTTTTCGAAAATTAAAATACGAACTTAGTTTTCACGAACTACTAGGACTATTTCGAGAATGTGTGACAGTAACTTAATCTGTGGTATAATGTATTTAAACTTCAACTCAGTCGAAAGCTAGTGTGTAGAACTTGTACTCACACCAGATTTATCTTTAAGTAGGAACATTTTTAATTTAAAAGCGGGTGCATATTAACGTAATTTTCCGGTGAAATACATAAATACTTAGTCTTTTAAAGCAAGTAACGCAATGAAAGTGTTTAAAGATTGGTATTTAATACAAGTGTGATTAACTCTAAACAGCATTAAAGCATTCGTCTCGGGTGAACAAGACAGTGCCGTATTAGACGACTTCTTCAGAACACTGCAGCTACTTGAACATACAAACATGAATGTGTTTAGAACACTTCCACTGTTGTAAATATACCTTTCCTTCTTGTGTCATACTAATGATTATATTAGAACTGTGTTTTTCCTCTGAACAGTTATTCCGATAAATGAGCTTTCGTAATTTTGCTGCTAGTGTTAAGAACAGTGAACAATTGCACATAACAAAATACCGTGCATACATTTATGAAGTGCAAATACGACTTATTTTGAATGGGACACTACCAAGCAATCACAGTCAGTTGAACTTTCTCGTGTTCACTACACTACACAGTGACGCGCGAAACCCTGACGAGTGCCTATTTCTCGTAATTATCATATCTGCCTGCCGCTACACAAGCTGAATCTCGAGTCGACGTGGGGCGTGTCAACAAGGGAATGGAACTGCGGTATCAACATGGGATATGGAGCATGGTGCTATCGTGATGACTTCAAGACACCGGCTGCCTATGGTGACAACTTGCTGTTCGCTGACCAGCAG
Source organism: Anabrus simplex (assembly GCF_040414725.1). NCBI lineage: Eukaryota > Metazoa > Arthropoda > Insecta > Orthoptera > Tettigoniidae > Anabrus > Anabrus simplex. The sequence goes on from NC_090275.1 coordinate 101,977,263, forward strand.
CTGTCTACATTCCAGTCCTGAGTTCCAGTAAAAACAGGTGATATGAAGTGTATTTTAAACCACTTTCAAAACAAGTGCATAAAATTCCACAAAACAAACTTTCTTCTTGCCAAGTGGAAGAGTAAAATCATCGACTTTGTTTAGCAGCTTTACAAACAATTATTACAACGCTCATTGGAAAATAGACTTTTACTAAATTCTAGTTAGCGTTATTTTCGAAGCGTAAAGTTTTTCATACGTATAACCTTATAGGGAGAGCTTCACAAACTTTGAAAGTGAAAGAGTATTTATTTTAAAGTGTAATTTATTATTTAAAAAGACTGTAGGAAACAAGTGAAATTTATTATTTAAAAAAGACTGTAGGGAAACAATTCAGTATTTGGAATTTTGAATTCGATCTTCTGGTGAAAGATATTTCATTTCAGTTAGTTCATGGTGACTTACGTAAAAACAAATTACTTTCGAAACCTCAAGATAAAGGCAATCTTTTGTGGATATCATATTTTTAAATCAGGTAAACATTGCATTACGAAAATTTTGTAAAATAACTTGCTTTAATGTTTAAATAATTTGCCAACAAAACAAATATTTCGTGAAAAGGAGCAGGAATAATAAAGTAGGAAACATTGCCCATAAATACATGATGGTGAATAAATTGAGCTTTGAGCCCAACTATTATTTTGCTCGGCTACGCCTCTCTGTACCTGCTCCATAAGAGTCGTCCACCCCTACGTGAAGATTCTCATGCCCAGATCCCTAATCATTTCCCGGTACAATATGTAAATATGTATTATTTTCCGTGGTTTCCCATTTTCACACCAGGCAAATGCCGGGGCTGTACCATAATTAAGGCCACGGCCGCTTCCTTCCAACTCCTAGGCCTTTCCTATCCCATCGTCGCCATAAGACGTATCTGTGTCGGCGCGACGTAAAACAAATAGCAAAAAAAAAAATATGTATTATAAAGGACCCTACAATTTTTATTGTGTTATGTGTCTTTTGTAAATATTTATATATTTTTCATTTTAGATTAATATCCATTGTACATAGCTCGGATCTTTGTAATTCGGCGTTATGCTGTTGCTGATCCTTAATAAATAAATAAATAAATAAATAAATAAATAAATAAATAAATAAATAAATAAATTAATTAATTAATTAATTAATTAATTTTGGTGGGGTTTAACCTCAGTTTTACGGCTAGATGCCCTTCCCTACGCCTAAGAGAGCGAGACAGAACACATGGAGGAACCCAACTTCAGTTTTACGATCAAATACCCTCCCTGACGTCAATTGCGCAAGATGGCGGCTATACAAAGGCGGCTTAGAGGCGCTAACCTAAGATAGCTGCTGTGAGACGGCCTAGGGGCGCTTGCGCAAGACTGCGGCTATACAACGACAGTATAGGAGCGCTTGCGCAAGATGGCCGCTGCTCTTATGAGGCGGCCTAGGAGCGCTTGCGCAAGATGATGGCTATACAAAGATGACTTAGGGGCGCTTGCGCAAGATGCTCGCTATAAAAAGAGGGCCTAGGGAATTTGCGCAAGATAGCGGCTGCGCTTGTGAGGTGGCCTAAGGGCGCTCTCGCTAGATGGCGGCTATGAGATGGCCTAAGGTTGCTTGCGCAAGATGGTGGCTATACACAGGCACTTATGTGCCGGCCTGAGGACGCTTGCGCATGATGGTGGCTATACACAGGCTCTTATGAAGAAAGCTGGCCCAGGGGCTACTGCCCAAGATGGCGGCGGGCTCTTATGAGACTCCCTAAGGACGCTTGCGCATGATGGCGGCTATTCACAGGCCCTTATGAAGAAAGCTGGCCCAGAGGCTACTGCGCGAGGTGGCTACTATACATAGACTTTTATAGAGAAAGTTGGTCTAGAAGAGATATAGGACTTAAGGAGACGGCCTAGGTGCGCTTGAACAAGATGGCTGCTATACACAGGCTCTTATGGAGAAAGATAGCCTAGAGGCTACAGCGCAACATGGCGGCTATATGTAGGCTCTTATAACCTCCTCCTCCGACGGGGCGTAAGAGGTCACCTGATAGCTTTATGTCTCTATCCGACAAGTCTAAACATGTATAACTGTAACGACACGATCTTATGCTTAAGGCTTTACGCATTGCAGGAGTTAGAACGTGCCGTTAACCTGCAGTGATGACGATATTACGGTTATGCATGTTTAGAGTTGTTCGTTATCAAGCTTATTTACCCAAGCCTTTAAGATGAAATGCGTAGGTGTAAAGAGTCTAAGGAATACAATGAGTACAACATTTTAAATTTAATGAAATATTTATTAACAAAATTAAACAATCTAGTACAACAGTCTTGGTTTTGCTGCCGACGAGGTTTCTATGATCCTTAACAGCCTTCTGCTAAGAGGTAGCATGGTTCCGAAACTGTAATGCCTTCTGCAATATTCAAATTAAACAGAACATTTAGAGTTTATGAAATGTATTATTCTATGTACGTTATGCTTTACAAAGAAGATAATGCAGTTCTTTCCTTTTTGTTATTCATGTCGTTTATTCCTTATCTGAATCATCGTCAGCCTGTACTGAAATTAATGGAAAAATAGTCACCCATACACTATTTACAGTGTTCAGTCCTCTGAATTGGTCCATCCCAATCATCATCACCATTTTCACCTCGATACTTGTAATGACGTTGACTGACATCTTACAGTGGAGAGGATGAATGCCAGAAAAAAATGCACGAAACGAGCAGCGTACTTAGATAAAAATCCTGGTGGTAAACATTGAATCAGATATTTTGGCATCTAATATAAGGTTCTATACTTTTAGAACACCTTAATAGCCTCACTTACTTGTGCGAGAATAATAAGATATTGCGTATTAGCATGCGAACAGCATGCACATTAACAGTTTTGTCTGTTTTCAAGACGATTGTCTGTAACCGTGTATAACCGTGTATTCTTTTTGTTCTGATCCATACAGTACGATGTCGAAGCACAAGCTGATGTTGCATCGATTGACATCTTACTGCGGAGAGAAAGGATGTCCCAAAAAATCATTTACGAAGGGAGCAGCGTACGCAGATAAAAATTCTGGTACTAAACATTCAATCAGATGTTTTGGCATCTGATATAAGGTTCTACGTTTATAGAACATCTTAATAGCCTTACCTAATTGTGTGAGATAAATAACATATTGCGTATTAGCATGCAAACAGCATGTATATTGACAGTTTTGTTTGTTATGAAGACGATTGTCTGTAACCGTGTAGTCTTTTTCTTCTTTCTGATCCATAGCGTACGATGTCGAAGCATACATTAATGTTGATGATAAATGGCTATCCTTAGTTTTAGTCTTGTAACAATATTCGTTAGCGGAAGGACGTCTTATTTGAAGGGCAAAATAAATCTTCCTCCTCCTCCTCCTTACATCGCCTTTCTCAACGCTCCCTCCTCCTTCTCATCCTAGGGCTAAAGGGCTATTTGGCTAAATGGCTAATGGGCTAAAGGGCTAATAGACAAAAGAGTTAAAGGGCTAATGGGCTAAAGGGCTAATAGATAAAAACGGCAAAAGGCTAAATAGGTTTACAAATTCATACTATTTAGAGTGAGCCTTCCGTCTTTATCTATGCTTGAGACTGGCTCTACATCTAGGGGCGGAGTTAACACCCTAAGGAAAGGAGAATATTCGAAAGGTGTCTGTACCAATATAGCTACTCGATCTATTTTATGCTACAGAAGGATGATTTAGGTGAGGGCTAGGAATGTAGGAAAGTGTTCAGACTGTCGTACCATCGAGAAAGAGCTTACAGGTAAGGTCTTTACCTTGAAGAGCTATTACTCAATAATACCTATACGACGTAATTCTTGTCCTATTTCAAAAATATCTGCTTTATACTCTGTGTAATCCGCATCTTGATAGGTTCTTAGCAGCTGCAAACGTTTTTAGATTAGGTTCCTTAGAGTACATTACGCCTACATGGGGTAACAGTGGCTTGTTTTGAACTTTGAGCCTATATGCAGACAGTTGATGTGTAGGGACTTGTTTTGATGTAATACGTGCTTCTGCAGTAGCGTTTCCAGGAGCAAACTTAACTTGTTTCGATAGCAATGAAGCTTTGATATCTTCTTCTACTTCATCTTGAATCTCTTCTTGAATTGTATGCACGGCGACAGAACGTGTAGTAGGCTTAGAAAATGGAATAAAATCATAAAGCTGTTATGGCAAAGAAACATTGAGATATACTTTTCTTTTCTCTTCTTTTCTTTTCTTTTCTTTTCTTTTCTTTTCTTTTCTTTTCTTCTTCTCCTTTTCCTTCACTATTACTATTATTATCAGCATCCTGATCTTCATCATCATCATCATCATCATCATCTTTCCTCCCTTTATCTCGATATGTGTGCTTGGTAGAACTTGTAGTATTGTTTGCTTGACTACGCTTGAGCTCTTTATATTTTTTCTCGATGAAGCCAGATTATACGCGGCTCGTGAAGTTGAGCGTTGTAAGCGTTCTTGAACTTCTACAATGATTGCATTGAAAAATTGTCCTACATGATACCTCATTACGTCCCTTGGGAGAGCCTCAGAAAATGTTTTTTCCACACCTTGTGCAAATACAGCTGGAAATGGGTTTTTCCATGACGGAGTTTATCTTCTGCTAACAGACACTTCTTTAAGAGATACAAGTTAAATCTACTAGACACGTGCTACTCTCTACTTCCACGATGTCAACAGCTAAACGATTAACCGTAAACTAACACAGAAGCTTTGAATGTAACATTTCGCTGTCAACGTATTTAAGGTGACAGCAGTAAGGCTAGGGTCTAAGAGTGTTGAGAAGGGCAGCTTACTATAAGATGGTAGTATGTCGAGAAAGTCAGCTTGCTTTAAAACTATGATCTCTAAGATTGTAGTTTGTCGAGAATGGCAGCTTGCTTGTAGTTAGGCCCCTGGCTATGTCTTTAAATTCCGCAGCGTTGCTATGTCCGTCTAGATACATTTCAATTCCACGCCACTACGTGCATAAGGTGGTAAGAGTGAGGTTTAACACCGTCAAGATCCAGCACTGTGGTATGCCGTGTTTACTTGTTTAAAATCTATGACAGCATGGTTAAAGGTGGTGCCTGTTATCTTTACAGATGCCAAAAGACTTTAAGAGATTTTAAATTGCGCCCCTCGACGTGCATAAGAAGGAAGCAACGAGTTTTTTTCCCCCGTCAGAATGGCAGGAGTGAGGTTAGCATGATCTGTTGTCCATAAAGGTGAGCTTAGGGTCCGTCGAAATAACAGCTGTCACCTTGAAAACTGTTAAAAAGCATGTGGCTAAGCACTTGGCTTTGTTTACAAACAAGAGCAAGTGGACATGGTGTCATCGTTACGTGACCGAGTCAATCGCCGGGGTCAATGACCTCGGGTGCTCTCGCAGGAGAAATAAATATATTTGATTTTGTTGCTAAGTCCAAATCAACACCGAGCTACGGGAAAATGTGTGAATAGAATTTAATGTAAATCCGCATGGGAATAAAGAACTACTGTCTACGCAATAAATAATGTTATCCACACTGGTTGTAATGGTAGTTAGGTGAAGGCGCCCAAAATTTAATTTGAAATTACCTATGTTATTGTTCATATCGTAAAGTACTACATAACAAAAGGGATAGAGAATACAATTTCCGATCATTTATGTTGTATTCAGTTTTACCGTATTGACTATGATAATATTGGTGGTGGCGGTGGTAGCGGCGGTGGTGGTGATGGTGGTGGCAGTGTTAATTGTTTTACGATTGCAAGAAAAGGAACGTTCGGTTGAATAATAAGACAAGAGGGAGTCACTAAAAGGGAGCTGGAATCACTTTACATTAGATGCCCTAATACCACAGAGTCGGAAAACTAAATATGAAGGCCTACAATATAGAAAGCTCATGAATTTGATCAACGATAACATTGCATTGATCATTGCGTGTTGTGATGTGTTTTGTGTCTTCTGCCGCCACTCATCTACTATAGATGGGATTATTGTTGCGTACCGCGTATAACAGCCTGCCTGAATATTGGTGGGAAGTAGCTGGGGTGTTAGATAACACTCTTCTTCAGCGTGCCATTTCCTCTGGTTCAAAAATTATTTGATATTACTGGCACGCAACACACTGGTTCATCATAGTATTCCAGCTATTCGATCCCTAATCTGAGGCACACTTTGGAATTACCAATGTGCACTCTTAAGAGAATAATGGCAGAGGAGTGTTCATGACAGTTTGCGTCTTGGTCATTCCAGCTCTGGAAACTCCCCAACTTGATTATGACTGACGGTAGCCAAGAGGGCCTGCCATTACACTTAAAAATCCCAACACCAGGCTTCGCATGAGAAAAGTCGGATGATGACTTCACCGTCGTATTTCTGGGGTAACGTTAGGAGTTATGCAATTTCATACAATCTTACTCACAACGTGTTCACTACTTAACCTAGAATTCTGTAGACAGTGCTGTAATCGTGTCTTAAAGCCTTTACAAAAGAATGTAAGGTGCTTCAATAACAGATTCCAGCATTCTGTAAACTGTGTGTAAATTTCTATGTGGTGGTGTTATATTTGAATGCATTGCTCAACTACTGTAAATTGTAGTATTAGGGCATTTGAATTTTTTATGGTATTTGTGAATTTGTTTTGCTTCAAATGTTAAGAAAATAGTAATTGGACCACTCCCTCCACTGTAAGTCATAGTGTAAAGTTCTGAAATTCGCAAGGTATGTGTTAATTTGTATGTTACCGTGTTGTTATGGTAAGCTAGTAGTAAGCTCAGTCAATTGCATTTTAAGCCGCAGTGTTAAGCACTCGAAATAATTAAATTGTACGTGAATTTGTATATGGTGACGTTGGATTTAGAAAGTTAACTAGCAGAATTTTTGTGATATTTTCTTTCCATACAATTGCTTTTTGTACTCTCGTTGTTGTTTATATTGTTGTTGATGTTGTAAGTCAGAATATATAATTTTGGAATTCTTACGTTACGTGTGAATTTGTACACGACGGTGTTGTAATCTTAAGCTGGTAGTAGTAAGTCGTTAAGTTATGCACTGGAAATAATTAAGTTTTGTCTGAATTTGTATACGATTACGCTGGTTTATCAATATTATGCAAGTAGTATTCCTTTTAATATTTTATTTCCATGGAATTGTTTGTTGTACCCTTCTTGTTGCAGATGTTGTTATTGTTGTTGGGTGATTATGTTTTAACTTTAATAGCACATTACTGTCAGTGAACATTGCCAGCGGGATATTTCATAATTACGATGTATTTGTTAATAATAGTAATAATAATAATAATAATAATAATAATAATAATCATCATAATAATAATAATCATAATAATAAAAAATTGTACCTAATGGTACACCTCTACGCCGCACATTTGAATTTTCCGCCGTAAAGTACTCCTCTACGGGAGAAACTCTGAACTTTAACAACTGTATCATTTTATAAGTTTTCTTAGAAGATGTCACTACCGTACCGGAAATTTTGTGATTACGAAATTGTCAGTACTGTGTGGATTTCAACGTATTTTGTTTCCTATTGATCAAGAAGTGTGGACATTCTCCCATAGATGTCTCTACTGTAAAACTGGGATCATGCACCCTGGTGCGAAGTGAATGAACTTTCTTGAAGAAATTTTGTATTCAGAAGTTTTTGTCTTTACTAAATTTTGTTCGTTCATTTGTGGGTTGGCAGTATTAATCTTTCTTTCCTCCAGTTTTGAACTTAGCCAATCAGTAATTTCTGCGATTAATTTCCAACCAATCATAGGTTTCTTCCTCGATTTTGATGTGTAACTTTAAGCGACCAATAAAATGTAGTGGGTGTGTCTTATTTATTCATGAAAGGTCTCGAGTCTTCCCTGAGTGTTTAAAAACTGCTGATTTTCACGGCTCCTCGCCACTTCAACAACATCTAGCTTAGTGTATGGAAGTGTAGCAGGCGGCGGGTAGCGCCTCTTATTTCTGGCAGCAGCTCTTCAACAAGGCCGATTTTCTACTCTTCCTTAATGTGTAAAATTTTTTTTTGTACGAGTCACCTCCCTAGTTTGGGAATAGCCCCTGTATCATCGGCCTAGTGCCTCTTAGGTTTTAATATGTCTGCCATTTGCTAATATGTGGTTGTGAGCTAAGAGGTCAGGAATTATAAAATTTTGGTCTCGAAGCCCGGACTGTTAAATCATCTTTAATCTTGGCTTTTCCTGGTCTTGTACCTGATTTGTACGTGTTGTTATTAGTTGAAATTCTATGTGAAATTTGTTAGGTTTTCCTATTTTGAAATTATAAACTTTATTGAAATTTTAATTCATCTTTCGGCCTTATAGTTAGACACATTCAAGCCCGCACCTTCTTTCACCTCTGCCCTCCAGGGTAACTCCGTAATAATAATAATAATAATAATAATAATAATAATAATAATAATAATAATAATAATAATAGTAATAATAATAATAATAATAATAATAATAATAATAATAATAATAATAATAATAATAATAACAGGACTTTGCCTCCAGTCTAAATACTCCGTCATTTTGAGGGAACAGGTTAAGGAAAAGGATACAATGAAACCACTAATTCTTCAATGTTTGTTTATTTCGGCTGGAGTATTTTCAATAAGATTTCTCATGGCAGAAACCTGGCCGTACATCATATTGAACTGTAAAGGTAAATAATTGCATTAGTAAGACTGAGAGGGATCTTGAACTCAAGTTAATATATGCTGTGAATAAAGATAACAATTGAAATATTCAAGAGAAGCAACAGGATTGATTGAGGTAAAGTGAACTAAACATTTTTTTGTTTTTCTCAGGGCCCTACAGTTACTTACCGACGTTACTTAATTCATTCACATATGATATATTTCTCTTCGGGTTTATCAGTAAAATTCAAATCTGCGCAAACGACCAACAAAAATTGCAACAAGAAAGAGGGGGCTCATGAAGGAGCAACCACAGACATCGTGGGACTGTTTAGAGCTGGGTAGGACTATGATGACTGGCAAGTGGGTCAGCACGTATCAATGGAAACTCTTTCATGTAAATGTAACTGGTGAGGAGAGAACCAATGAGGCATAGTTGCCAAGTAAGTCGTTAAATATAGGCTATTTGAACAATGTAATAACGAACAAAATTCATATTTCGGATTAGGGACTCTCTTTCATGTCTAATCGCATAATTTAGGGAAAAATGTGGAGAATGTTTCAAATACCAAAGTCAAATTCATTGCGTTCTACACTCAGATCAAGCGCAATCATGTTTTCTCAGTAATATTAACATCCTTAAACATAATTGTAATTATAATACGACACATTGCCAATTCAGGTTTATAAAGTTAAACAGGAGACCACCAGTACAAAGCAACCGCTATTCAACAATATATAAAGCCCGGATGATAGCACAGGTACTTCAACTCGTAGAACAAATGAAGGATATACAGCTGAAACATGCCGCGGTTAGAGTCACTGAAAATGAAATAAAAAATCAAATTAGAGGTGCCGAAGGAAATTGGATGAGTGAACTGTTAATGAAAATGAAAAATCAGGAGTATGGTACACGTAAGGTACACAAGAAGATAAGGATAATGTCTGGCATGGAGAGAGAGTGTACTTTCTGAAATATTCTAGACGGACCTGGAAACCAGGCTTAGACGTTTTGCAATAACTTAAAATTTGAAGGACATGTAATCAAAACCCTCCCAGGATAAATTCCGGTTGGATGCAATGGAGGAACTTAACGGGTTTGATCTGTGAAAAGAAAATACCGCGAAAATATACCGTACAGCTGTTCGTCGAGTCGATATCTATGGAGCTGAGTGCTGGGCAGCTACGACGAGAGTACAGCACTAACCTCACGTTATGGAGATCCTTGTATTGCGCTGGCCTATGGGAATCTCTCCCCTTGACCACATTAAAAACGTCGCTAATCGGAGTAAGATAAGCTTTGCCCCAATAAATAAGAATATGCGTCAGAGGCGACTCCAATTGTATGTCCACATCATGCTCGCAGCACTTTACACCACCGCGAATACTGCCTACCACCTTAAAGTAGTGGAACTTGACCAATGGGAAGGCCAAACCTACGATGGCTGGATGCTATTAACGCCCAAATAAGAGCACTCGCGGGAAATGGCGTCCCTTCATCCACCAAACGGACACCAAACAGTAAGACACTTAAAAGAAAGCAAAGATGCGTAGTTAACGTTCGCATATGTTGCTGTTTGAAAACCGAATCAGTATATTCTCATAATCCATTTCAGACATACACGAGTAGCTACTTACCCCCAGGATGTTCGCATCTGAATATACCTTCATCACACCTGCCATATAAGTCAACCTCTCCGTGCTCATACACCAAGCATTGTGGTATGAGTTCCATGGTACAAAACCCTTTTCTACAATGCGATTTTGGCGCGGATAATGCCTGCATAAATAAAAGTAACGCTGAAACCAGACCAAATGACAATCAGGAATTATATTCTGCTCAAAATGAAATAAAAACTAGAGCGATATATTTGACAGCCTGAGAAAATAAGAAACCATATTTTCCCTGTACTACAGGACTTTTTTCTCAGTTTCATAACATCTAGAGTTTGTGTCGATATTATTATTAATAAATGCATAACAAGTGGGTGGCATGGTCACTTTCAGTGGAGTGATAATGAGCTAAAGTTAAAACACAATTACCCAAAAATCACAACAACAAAACAAATGTACAACAACGAAAGTAGAGCAATTAATTCCTGGAAAAGAATATTATCAGTTTAGCATTCTTACGTGTATTAATTGCTTTACACTACGGCATTAAATACTGTAGGTTGAGCGTACTACTAACTTTAGAAGTGATTATAAAGTAAAATATCCTATCACCCATCAACACCACTGAGAGAACTAGAGTACACCACGCAGTTCCATGGAAAGAAAGTACGAGAAGAAATACTACTGTACTACTTATATCCAGCATCACCATACACAATTTCACACACTACTTAAATATTTCCAGTGCTTAACTCTAAGGATTACAATCCTATAGGTTGAGCATAATACCAGCTTAAAATTACTAGAGATAATAAAGTACAGTTAAAACATAACTGCACAACAAGATCAACAACAACGAGAGTACAAGGAAACAAGAGTTTAGTTGAGACAAAAGAAGTGGATGAAACACTATAGGTTAGGGCTTACAGCATGCTTGACCAGCCATTATCGCCGGGCAACAGAACGCCTCTTAAGATGTCAAAGCTCGATATCAAGGTTATGAAGCAGTTAAGGGCACAGCACGAGGAGGAACTCATCCAATGGTAGCAAAATCTTGTGGCTTGTGTAAAGTCGGATAGAGAATATGAGTGTATAACAGATACACTCTTGACAAAAACTAATGATAAGAATAATAAGAATGCTAGATGTTGCCTAAAATTATCTCATACATTGTCCATAATGGAGCAGAAGGTCGAATGTTTTACAATTTTCAAAACCATAGCAGAAATGTGACAATTCTGGAACTTCAAAATAATAATATTGAACCCATGACCTTTGTGCCCTAAGAACATTATGCATAATGTAACAATTAAACTAAAAGTTGGATTCTTGATAGCATGGATTTGACACGTGACGAGGGGGTGATTACCTTCGGTCCCACGCTCTGGGGTATGTGACGTCAACCACACGTGTCGACGGCGGAAGAATCTCAAGTCATTTTTATGAACTATTTCAAAGCGCGTGTACATGGCGTGACCACGCCAAGTCAAACAAATATAGTGCCTATCAAAGGAGGTCAATCATCTCACAAATCGAACCCGTAAAAATTTTAAATGTCCGTGAACACTACCGCCAGAAATGTAGCAAGCATGTAGTCACTTTCAAAACTCTTGAAATTGCAGTTTAGGTAAGTCAGAAAATTTATAGAAATTTTCTTGGCGGCAAAGGGAGAGATCCGAGGAGAGGGGGTAACTGCTATAAATATGAAGGGACGCCATGACGAAGTCTCCTTCTCCGGCATTTGTGATACAAAGCGGACGAAAAATTGTTGAGCTGCTCTGCGAAATCAAACCAACGAAAGTAGACTGAGTTCAACTGCAGATTTTAGCCATTGCGGCTAAGTCTTGACTCCATGAGGAGATAGTTTTCTTGAGTGAAATAATTGTACCAGATAGGACGGTCAAAGTACTGAATAAATTCTAATGTGATTAAGTAATTCGTGTGCGTCAATAACTATAGTCCATCGTGTGCACTCAACAAACAAGTGAAGGGTATTTTCTTTTTTTTTTTATGCTTTATTCCAGGAAACCTGAAGAAAATTAATAATGAACTGTGAAGCCATGAATGTACAAATGGCTAAATAAAATGCCAGGGTCACAGGTGAGCCCTATGACGAATACTGGCGTGACGACATGAGGTAGGTGACTTTCCATCTTACTACCTCTTATATCTTGTCTCGTGATTTCTTGTATTTGAATGGGGATATACGACGCAGTGGTCACCGCTACTAAGTTTTGTAAATGTGAGGGTACGGCTAAAAGAGTCATTTGTTTTATTTTCCACTTGGATAAAAGTTTGAAGTCTTGCGAGTGCCGTATAATGTTGTAAAAAGTTATTGAATAGGGTTCCGAAGTGATATCACGTCCAATGTAGATCGTCATCCGTGTGAGTGTACTGCCTATATTTTGTGATGTCAAATTAAGATGTTCATTCGACGTAAAATTCTTCTGTCTGCAATTTGACGTTAATAATAATAATCCATGGTCACTCATTTTCAATCGAGTGGAAGCGCGCTGTCGGGTGAGAACCTAGGGTGATGAATTTGGTCACGGAGAGAAACGGTTTTTTTAATGCCCATTCTAAACTGTGTCTGACTGACAATAGAAGATCTATTAGAATGTTCCGTCATTTCTCGTAAAAATCAAGTTATTAAATACGATATCATTTATGCGAAGTTATTCATGATTAATGCATTGTGCGATATTAGACGTCGGGATTTCTAGTGAGGATTTTATTCCAGTTCTTTGTCGAGGATAATTGTGGAGCTGGGAAACAGAGGTTAGTTTTGTTGATATGAGATTTGTGAATCAGGTTGGACCTGTCATTGAAGCCGGGACACGGAAGCCCGAGGAATGTTTTATATGAGTTGAGATGAGATGTGCGAATCAGGTTAGAGTCCTGTCATTGAAGCCGGGACATGATAGCCCGAGGAATATTTTATAATGTTGAGAATGGAATGAAATTCATAGAAATCCATAGCGGTATAAATTGGCGATGCGTATAATTAGTGTGGGCATCTTGAGGCATAATCTGTGCATTTTGTTGGTTAGAATATCGTATTTGTTTAATTATGTCGGCAGAGTTTAAAGGGAGCATTTTGAGAAGTCAGTCAACTGTGAATAAACCAGGTGTTTCCTGTAACTGCCAAGCGAGCTTGGGGGGCGAGAGGCCTCAGTTGTGATAACGGACAGGCTTGGTATTGAGATTGTAATTCTCGGCCAGGGGAAACGTTAAAATGCTGGATTTAGTTGAAATTCATAGCCGGTAATGATCTAAGTATTGTGAAATACTGTAATTGGGGACGTAATGAACATTTGAAATCACGAACTTTGAGTGTAAGGAACAGAGTAACCCAATTTCAGGGTTGTCCAAAATATAGAGCGATGGTCGTGATGATCGGTTTATCTGTGAGGGGTGTGCAAAATTCATAATGGTAATGACGAGATATGACATCGTAATTATATGGCGAGTTGTTTGGTTTGTACGTAGATTATTAGGATATCCAAGTGTTAATAACGGTTAGGACTAGATTAGATTTTTAAGCATGATATCACGAGACAGGATATATATAGCTGGACATGAATTATGTAAAATTCTTTTCCAGCCAGATAAACATCGCAATATTGAACTCACATCACAGCTGCGTAGAAATTTGTGAAGAAACCAGAGTCCGCGGAGATAAAATTTGTTGTTCGTTAATATTTCGTTAAATCATTTAAATTTATTTAATTATTAAAATCAGTGAAACCGCATTTGAAATAACTTAAATCAAGCGAATAACTTGGAGATGCATTCTGGAAATTTTAGTTTGTTTCTGGGGAATATAAAAAATAAAGTAACGATTAAGGGGACATATCCGAAGGAAATGGATTTTTCTGCCACTAAGTTTGTGAGCATTGCTACGTTTCCCCCGGCCGAGAATTACAATCTCAATACCAAGCCTGTCCGTTATCACAACTGAGGCCTCTCGCCCCCCAAGCTCACTTGGCAGTTACAGGAAACACCTGGTTTATTCACAGCATTGAACTTTGATTGATTGAGCAGTGAATGTGCTGGGGATAGTAAAGTGGAACTTTGGTCATCAACCGATGTAACTTAATTGTGTTTAGCCTTCAGCCTAGAAACTTGGATGGTCAGGGGGTCATCAACCTCAGTGACTTAGATTAGGGCCATATGCCATTGTAGCATCATTTCCTTGCGGTCATCATCCACAATGACTTTAAAGTAACTTAGAAGATTAGATGTCGGTCCATGACATAGACGCAAGTCACATCGATTCAATTAAGGGTCCATGCCGTAGAACCACTGTGTGGCACACACCGATTGGACGGCCTTAATTATACTCAGAGTCCAGAGTTCGTGTTACGAGGGCTGGACCATAACGAATCACTATGATGGTACATGTGGTCTCACATGGAAGCCGAATTTAAGGATTTCCAGACTTTCCTTTCTTAAATGATTAATAATTGAGATAATGGTTTCTAGTAAGAATGCCCATCAGGCAGTTACGTTAAAGTCTCACACCAGTGTTCTGACGTTTATGTAAAAATGATTGTGGTGTCCAGTGGACACAATTGACTTCGATGATACCATTGACATGCTTCAGAATTTTCCTGAATAAATAGGAATCTTTTAAACAGACCTTTCATTCCAGTAGATAGATTAGAATTACTGAACCCCGCCTTATACCGCAGCAAGTGACGACATTAAAATGGCCTATGCTATGTTTTAGGTTCGTTATGGTTAGTAAGTGTGTGTGTTTGTGTGAAACGGCTTGAAGTTATATTTTATGCTATGTCGAGGTAAGCCGCTATCTGTTTATTGCCAACTTCTGCCTGAGGATTCAAGTATAACAATGTCAATCACTCCTTTTTCGAGCATAGACTTGGACACAGACACCACCCTCCTTTCTCCTTAGCACCGATTTCTACTTTTACTCCTCTTACCTCTCTTTCTCCCCAGATTCCCTCTCTAGATCTATCTATTCGTTGTATTTTAGAAACGGAAGTGAAAGTATTTCCAAGCGCTTTGTTGTGTGCTCATGATAACAGTCAATCTAGTGTAGCTCACCATGATGAACTAAAGCCGTATTTGAGAACAGTTTGTTTCATGTAATAGCTGTAAGTGAGAGTTGGCTATGTAGTTCAGTTCCTTCCAGTATGGTTGAAACACAAAGGTATCGTATTCATCGATTTGATAAGATGATCAGGCGTGGAGGTGGCGTTGCGTTGGTTTGTAAGCTTAATCTCAGGAGTACAGAGGTAAACATTTATACGACTACTAAAAAATCCTGTTCCTGAATTTATGTGTGCTGAAATTATTATAGACACGGTTAAAGTACTCATTGGGGTTGTATATAGGCCTCCAATTGCTGGGGGCATTGGTGAGTTAGAGGACAATTTAATGAGACTTTTACCATCTTATGAAGACGTGATTATACTAGGCGACTTTAATACAAATTTGTTAACTCGGACTAGTGAAACAATACGTTTTCTAAAGATTTTTCTGTCCTGTGACATGGCAATATTGCCCTCGGAACGAGCTAACCACGTTCATACTTCCACCGTCTCATCTGATAAACTCATTGGTCTCACGATAACCAATAATCCACCTGTTCCTGAAATATCAACTCATGACCGTATATACTTAGCGTATCCGCTAAGAGTTCCTAAATATAGGTCGAAATACGTGACTTTTAAGGACTTTAAAAATATAGATTTCCATCGCCTAAAAGAAGATGCAGGTAACTTAAATGTCCATGTGGTGACATAATACTAATTAATGATATAGATGAAAACTGAAAGATATTAATTCTCATATTCATAGACTTTGCAATAAGCATTCCCCTAATTGGTGTGTGAAAGTAACACACCCGCCCAGTCCGTGGCTGACAATTCAAATCTCTGATGGCTCAGCGTCATTCGTTATATATATATTAAAAACGAAATTTATCAGCTGACAGGTTTGAACAATACCGTGTACTGCGAAATCGAATTAAACAAATTATCCTCAATAAGAAACTCGAATGCTTCCGGCGTCTATCCAGTAATATAAAAGCTGGTAGTACTAGGCGACAACTTCGTTCATTAGGTATTGGAAGGCCTCCTGTGAACCATGCTAACCAGAAATACCACTTGACGAGATTAATAGACACTTTTCAACAGATATTTTTACTCCTGAACACGATATAGCGCAGGCCGCCATCAAGTTTATTATACGACAACAATCATCTGATCGCCCATGTTTCGAATTTCGAACTGTTTCAGAGTGTGAAGTGAGACGAGAACTGATTTGAATTAAATCCCATGCAATGGGGGCTGATGAAATCCATATTTTCTTTATTACCAACATTATGGATATAACATTGCCGGTTATTACTGACTTATTTAATGCATGCCCATCCCGTGGTTATTTTCTGACATAGTGAAAAGTTGCACAAGTTGTCCAGTTAAAAAGAAGGTCACCAGCTTATGTAGTATTTGACTTTCGTCCTGTATGATTTCTCTCAGAACTGTCTAAAGCTCTAGAAAAATTGATCTACAGCCAACGTGAACAATACCTGGAAATAACCCTTCCAACCTGGTTTCAAGAAAGGACATAGCACAGGGACAGCACTACTAAGAATTACAGACGACGTTAGACGAGCTATAGATGAGCGGAGGGTGATTATACTTTTTACTTGACTTCAGTAGTGCGTTTGACACAGTAAATATTGACATATTATTAGCGAAACTACAATTATTTAATCTGAGTCCCTCTGCTATTCAGCTCTTTGCTTCATACCACACTAATCGGCGACAACGTGTTGTCATAAACCGCATGACCACGAACTGGAAAACGAAGCAAACAGGTATTCCACAGGGATCTGTGCTTGGACCTCTTCTGTTTACTCTCTCTCTCTCTCTCTCTCTATATATATATATATATATATATATATATATATATATATATCTTTATATGATATATCTTCTCAGTTCAGTAACTGTAAGCATCATTTATATGCAGATGATCTACACATATATTATGATTTTAAAGCTGTTGATATTGAGTTTGGAATTCATCAGATGAATTCTATTTTAAATCTGATCAGCTCCTATTCTAATAAGAACTGTTTGTTAATTAATCATAAAAAGACACGAGTTATTATAACAGAGCAACAAAGGAAGTTAAATATCCTTAACAGGGAGTTATTGTCTTCACTTTCGCTTGTTTTCTTCACTCTTCTTTTTTTATTGTCAACATAGTATATTACAATACGTATAATTCAAATACAGTATACTTCAAACGAGGAGATTGGTGAACAACAAACACACTCCTTTTGTGAGTCAATGACTATCTGGAGTATTTTACGCCAGCGAATACAATATACTATACAATTAGTGAATAAAGGAGCGAGAATTTACAACAGATACACATTCCCTGCCTACAATCATACACACCAACCAACCAGCGTCACAGTAGTAGGAGCTAAAGAAGTAAGAAATAACACCAGCTAACCCATATAACTCGTGCACCATTGTGTACGTTCGCGTAGGAAAATGACACTCTTGTGGCAAAGAGAGAAGTTTTAGTAGTTACACTATTCACACAGTTGCATTGTTAGATGACTGCTACCAGTTTATTAATTTAGTCCCCAATGTAGAGCTTCTTCTGGGGAGATGCGAGGGCTTTGTATACACTAACACTGATGTCTGCGGAGAGCTCGTGTTTGGTGTAGGGTCTTTTGGCTTGTAACACACATGTACATAAGTGCCTAAGAGGAGCACCACAGTATTATTTAACTGAACCGGTCGCAAGCTAAAGGTAGGTCGAATTGTCCACTCAGAGGCAATATAGATCTTGGGCTGATTTATGATGTAATGTAGTTTCACTTTAAATTCACTCCACACTTGTTGGGTGACGTCACATTCCGTCAGTCTATGTTGGATTGTATCCCTAGGAGCTCGGCAAAATCCACAGGCAGCGTTGTCCTGCATATGGATGCGATGGTGGTTGCTATTTGTAGGAATGATATCATGAACTACCTTATACCACGTATCACATATTATTTGAGGGAGAATGCAATTTGAGACGTTCCGCCTGACACGGTACCAGTTTATTAACATCGCTGTCCAAACTATTTTTGGGGCTTGATACTGCTGTGTATGCACATACGTATAAAATTTCTTCGTTGTAATGTCTGGAGATTGGAGGAGACCACGGGGAACGTAGCTCATCTCACATCGCATATACCGTGCATTCGGCGGATGGTGGTGGATGTCGTAAAATGCTGGCGGGTTCTTAATCTCTTCCGGGTTACACATTCCCAGTAAAAAATTGCCGCATCTGCGGTTGTCTGCTGCTTCCATCATTCTGAGATTCCGTAACACTTTTAAGCTGTGCATCAATAAGACGAAGAGCTCCTTCAGATTTAGCTAGCATGAGTGTAGGTTATGCGACGCGGAAAAGTGATCCTTGCCGGATATACTAGCCTACTGCTGAAACTATACGGTTGCCAACTACTCTTGGCATTGGTAAAATTTGGCTTAAATACCAGATTTTGCTTAGACCATACATATTGGCATATTGCACTCGTTGTTGTAACACCACGAATTTATATATAACTTGGTGCAGTATACTTTTCACCGATGCAAGGTAAGGGACCATTTTTTTAATCATCTGATGTATGCTATTACAGAACCGGATGCCGAGTATCTTAATCTCATCAGTTATCTGCATCCATGAGGGAACATTTTCGGAAGTCCTACTTCGATACCCTATCCGCATAGTTTTAGTTTTTTGGAAGTTGAGATATGCACCGAAATATTGTCCATAAGTGTTGAGCTCGGTGGAAAGACGCTGGTAGTCAGCATTGCGATCCATAATTAATGTGACATCGTCAGCGTAGACAAAGACGTCGATCATACCAGCGGGGTAGGTACGTAATACATTGACAATAAAAGGTTCCGAGGATAGCACAAAACGCATCATCGATACTGCCGTACTCCTACTGTAATTTTGATAGGGTTTGAAAGGTAACCGTTCACAGTTATTTTAGAAGCCAGTCAGTATCTTAGCCATCAGAGTGGTAAAAGGCATAGTGAAATCTAATGCTTTAAACACTTCGTTCAAATAACCATGGTTAACTCTATCAAATGCGTGATCAAAGTCCAAGGAGAGCAGCTGTCGCCGTTGCTTCTCTACGAGTGACTTACTAATCATATCGCGAATGGCACAGACAGTGTTCAAAATACTTCTTCCCTGAACAGCTCCTGACTGATGACTGGAGGTTACGTCTGCTAAGAAATTGTTGAGCCGTTGTTTCAAGCAGCGAGTAAGTTACTTGTAATCAAAGTTGAGGAGTGTGATATGTCTAAAGTCGGCTGGGGTCATTGGTTTCCCTTTCTTTTAAATTAGAACTATTTGACATTCCTTCATCTTTGTAATGTTCCTCTCAGGTTGTAGGGCGTTATTTCGTATCAGCACAGTTCGGCTTTGATGATTGGCCATAGCTGTACATGGAATTCCTTCCCCAGTCCGTCTATTCCTGGTGATTTATGGGATGCGCTCTGCTTGATTGCTTGATACATTTCATCTTCCGTTAACTCAGCCGTCAGACTGTCTTGTTCACGGTGCTGAATCCTTCCACGAATTCCATCGAAAAACGTGTATCGGTGATCAAGATGGGTTACCTCGCCTTCTCCATACAAGTCTTGAAAGAAGTTTTCAAGTGTTGCTTGTATCCGTGGGTGGTCATGAACAATTTGGCCGTCCTGAGTAGTAAGCTGATGAATATATTTCTGTCGCCCCCTGCAACATTCTCAAAGGAAGTGATATATGGAAGGAGCCTCTTCGCTGTTATAATGGTTGTCTCGAGCGCGAATTTTCAAACCTTCTTGGTATCTCCTGTGCAGTGTCAATAGCTGGGCTCGTACCTGCTTAATGCGCTGGTTCGTTCGCGGGTTGGTAGGATCTGCAGTATAGAGCTGCAGTAAACATTTGTAATAAAAGTCCGTAGTCTGGTTGAGTAGCCGGTGACGTTGGAGACTGTATGCCTTCAATAACCCTATTGTTCGAGGTTTAGCATATAACAACCGCCATTCTAATATATCTCGATAGTGGTGTATATGCCGTTTCCATCTTTCTCATTCAGTGGAGAAGCGGTCCTGTAACTCCTCTTCACGCAAAATATTGCAGTTTAATTCCCATGTACCCCTTCCACGTGCTGGCCCCATAGCCGGCTCTCTGACCTTACAAATATAAGCACAGTGATTCGAAAATCCCACCGGGCATAAATCAACTTCACATAGCTTGTCTTGTAAATGGGTACTTATGTAAATGCGGTCCCAGCGAAATGCTCCCGTGTTGTAAAAATATGTGTAGCCAGGGCTGTGGGGTTTCTTCAGTTCCTACGTATCTTTCAATTGTAAACCTCGTATCAGCGGAGCTAACGCAGGGCAGCCCTGAAAGTTACCTGTTTGGTCTTTAGGCGAAAGTACTGCATTAAAATCGCCTCCAAGGATCATGTTATCGTTAAATTGTTGAAGAAGATTTCTGTCGTAAAAAAGGTCCTTCCTTCGAGTCTTGCCGATGGTGCATAGATATTGACTATTAATAGATCGTTAATACGAATACTAATTCCGCGAAAGTTTAGAAGCAGAACTGGAGCGGTGTATTGGATGTGGTCTTTGATGTACATAGCAGTACCACGTTTGTCTTCGTTAACATTTTAGATTTTCTCATATCCAGATATCGATTGCCAGTCCTCCGGAGCTAATTCTTGAAGAAGGGCAATATCAAAATCCCGCTCACGCAGAAGTTGCCGGAATAGAAGTTCAGGTGATTCATCCGTTTGTTGTTGTTTTGCAACTTGTGGTTGAACCGGGACCGGGTTTTCTACGTGTATGATACTTGTGGACATCCGCTCTGACATTAGTGCAGCCAGGGAGTCATTGACATTCATTATTAGCAACTATCTCACTAAGGAGTTTAGGCCCCGATTTATTTTCTTTCTCTCCGCGCCGTATGGGACATTCCTGTCTAAAATGATCTGTAGCATTACAGAAAAAGCAGGATTTCGGTTGCCCTTCGTAGACTACCTGCGCCCTCGATCCCTCTATAGATACAATGGGAGATATGGCAGTTTTAACTCTATGCGCATAGCCCTAATTCCACTGTATATATTATAAATATAGGTGGAAGACCACCTCTCATTCCGGATTTCTATTACTTTGCCATACTTGCTAAAGAAAGACTATTCTTTCATTTGGCATTTCTATGGGGAGGTTCATTAATCTCACTAATTTGCTATCCACGTCTGCACATGTTATCACCACATCAGATATAGAACCTTTCTTTTTCGTACCTGTGAGTGTCCATTGGTCTTGAGTAGGACCTTCTCCATTAACATTTTACTGGTTAAATTGATGTAGACTGCCGTTGCCAAATTGTCAAGTTGTATGGCCTCCAGTTGGTCGACATTCAACTTTAAAGTTTGCTGTATCCACTCTTGTACTTCCGCAGGGCCGGTTTTATTTGCCTTGTTAGGGAGAGCACATTTAATTGTATTTTTCCGGATGCCGTTGGTTGCCATTTTCACTTTACGTATTTACACTATAGAATAATAGAAGACTACACGTCACAGGCAATGAGGTAAAGTCGCCTCCTGCCACAGCTCAAGCCGGACTGCTTGGTGGTGTAGCTATAGCATTTCAGAAGTCGGTAAAAAATCTTGCAATTAACATAAGTGACACACTAGATTCGAGTGAGCACATAACTAGCATCTGTTGGAAAATTCAACGTCACTTCACCCTCTCAAAACTCGCCAATCACTTATTCAACTATGCATAAAAATTAAACTTATCCAGACCCTCATATTTCCCATACTTAATTACTTACTTACTTACTTACTTATCCGGCGCTACAGCCCTGTGTGAGCCTTGGCCTCTTCTACGATAGTCCGCCATGTACTTCGATCCTGAGCGGCTCGTCTCCATGGGCGGATGTTCATTGGCCTCAAGTCAGCTTCAACTTCATCGCTCCATCTATTACGGGGCCTTCCTTGTCGCCGTCTTTTGTCTACTCGGGATTTAACTACTTTTCTTGGCATTCGATCTTCCTCCATTCTTTCCACATGGCCAAGCCATCGCTGTCTCTGTGCCTTAATAAATCTAACTATATCCTCCTGGTCTAATATGTTCTGTATTCCAGCATTCTTCCTTATCCTCCAACCATTATGGTCTTGGATTGGGCCATATATTCGTCTAATAATCCTTCTTTCAAATAATCTTCATTTATTTGCGTCACCAACTAAAAGGTTCCAGGCTTCTGAGCCATATGTCACTACAGGTCTAATAAGGGTCTTATATATTTTAAATTTTGTAGGTTTAGACAATAGATGATATTTAAATAATGTAAGATTAGCATAATAGGCCCTGTTTCCAGCTATTATTCTACCACGTATCTCCTCACTTATTCCATTATTATTTGTCAACATGGTTCCCAAATACTCAAAATTTCGTACATTTTCAAAATTATGGCCATTTATTGTCAGTTTATCTTGACTTATTCTTCCCTCTATAACAGTCACATGCATATACTTATATTTACTCTCATTCACCTCCAATCCCATCCGTTTTCCTGCTTCCTCCATTTCAAGAACCATTTCCTTCAAATATCTATCATTCCTGGCCATTAACACTACATCATCTGCATATGCACAAATTTGTTTAGATTTATATACAATATATCCGGTATCCATTATTTTTTCAAGGACCTGGTTAATTGCCAGATTAAACAAAGTAGCTGAGAGTGCATCACTTTGTCTGACTCCTGTATTAAGAGCAAACTCATTTCCAATACTTCCATCCACCATCACCTTTGCCCTTACGTCTCCTAAAGTGATTCTGAACATCCTAATCAGTTTCTGTAGCATTCCTATTGTCTCCACATATTCATATAGCTTATCCTTGTATATACTGTCAAATGCTTGTCTCAAATCTACAAACAACATATGTAGATCTATATTATGCTCATAGCATTTTTCCATCGTTTGACGTACCACGAATATTTGATCTACTGTGCTCCTATTTCCCCTGAAGCCACACTGTACTTCATCCAACCTTTCTTCAGCATATTGAGTCAGATATTGTAATAGGATATTTGAAAATACTTTATAGATGATATTCAGTAATGTGATTCCCCTATAATTAGTGCATTCGTATTTATTTCCCTTCTTATATATTGGAAAAATTATTCCTGTATTCCACTCATCAGGTATCCGTTCTTCCTCCCAAATCTTAATAATCAGTTCATGTATCTCTCGTAGCATTTCTTTGCTACTATTTTTAATCAGTTCACTTATTACTCCGTTTTCTCCTGCTGCTTTATGGTTATTTAATTTTGCAATAGCATTTTCTACATCTTTCAATGTGGCGGCATTTATCCATTGTTCTGGTCCACTCTGCTCCATATGCCTTTCACTTTCTTCCACATCTTCTATTTCCTTGTTAAGGAGCTCTCGGAAGTATTCGGTCCATCTTTCACTTATTTCCTCTTCATTCTGTAATAGCTTACCTTCTTTACTCTTACAGTCACTCGATCTTGGCTTATACCCCTTCCTGAAATAATTAATTTCATTATAGAATTCCTTTGTCCTCTTCTGTAACCGTTGTGTCTCTACACTCTCTAGTTTCTTCTTAATCATCTCTCTTTTCTTCTTCTTACAGATGTTATTAGCTTCACGTCTGCATTTCTCAAAATTTTCCCTATTTGACCTTGTATCTCTCTGTAACATTTTTGCTCTTGCTGCATTCTTCTTTCCAATCGCTTCCTCACACTCCATATCGAACTAAATATTTATTTTCTTTTTAGCTATACCCAGTGTTTCTTGTGCCGCATTTTGTATGCACTTTTGAACTTTTGCCCACCTTTCCTCTATTACAGATACTTGTCCAATCGTCTGTAAAGTATTATTCATTTTTGACTGGAATTCTTGTTTTCCTTCAGGTTGTTGTAGTTTTTCCAAATTCCATTTCTTTCTTTCCGTAGGTTGTCTCCTCTGTCCTGTTGCCAATTTTTATCTCACTATTGCTTTCACTAAATAATGATTCACAGTTTAGCCCTCTGCATGTCCTTACGTCAATAATGGATGCTGCATGCCTCGTTGTCACTAGCACATGATCTATTTGATTTACCACAGTGCTTCCTGGCATCTTCCACGTTCCTTTATGTATTTTCTTATAATCAAAGCAGGTGCTTTTAATTATAAGACAACTCGCAGTTGCAAACTGTCCCAAGTAAAAACCATTCTCATTTGATTCTTCATTTCCCGGCTATTGGTCTCATACACTCCTCCTTTCCCACTTTGGCATTAAAATATCCTAAAATAATAAGAATGTCATATCTCGGTCCATCTTCAACGGTTTGTACTAACTCATCATAAAATTGTTCCTCATCCGCATCTTCAATTGGTGCATGTGCTGATATAACAATTATGTTCCTAAACGTCCCCTTAATCCGAAGCTTACATATTCTACCTGAGATCGGTTCAAATCCTATAACACTCTTCTTCAATTTCCCATGTACTATAAATTCCGTACAGAACTGTCCTGTTCTTTCTTCCGGCCCAATGTAATAGAGGTTATAATCTTTCTTTTTCAATACATCCTTGCCCTTTCCATCTTATTTCCTGAACCGCTACTAAGTCGTATCCAAGTCTTTTTGTTTCATTTACAATTTCTTGCATTTTTCCCAGTTTCAACATTGTTCTTACATTCCATGTCGCCAGGTTTATATCCGCTTTCCTTACTTCGTGTCCTTTTCCTAGCTTTTGTCGTCTTCGATTTCCGTCCGGTTCACTCGTAGAAGTCTTCTGAACAATGCCTTTTTTTTACAAGGTGAGGCTGTTCACCTACGCTCAAATCTATCCACTGGCTTGGGACATTGATTTTGGAGCATCCTACTCCTAGACAGGTTGTCCTCACCACGACTAAGGAGTCCACCCCGTTTTACGTCCTCAACTAATTAACCCCAGTGAGGATGGGTTGCCTCATCCTCATTTTCCACCCTTCCGAAGGTCTCATTCTCTGCCGTTAAGGTCTTCACCCGTTACCCTGAGCATGGGTTCCACGTTATATCCCGTGGGACTGGGTCCCGACCTGAACTTAGCCATCCTTTTACACCGGCCTGCTGGAGTAGAGGATGCCCACCCCCGCAACGTGGATGCGCCATGCAGGAGTTACTCAAGTGGAGAATAGGGAAGGTGGCCCTATCTCCCTTGAGTCGGGTTAATGGTTGTGTATGGTACCATAACCAAAGGCCCATACTTAATTATTGTGATATTGTAATAATAAATGCCACCATGGAACAAACATTAAAATTACAGAAGGCAATGAACTCATGCATTAGGTATATATTTTCAATTAAATTTTCATTACTCTCCTGGTTAAAAATCGATAAAATACGACATCTTCACAATGCAACTCACGTATTTCGTCAGTTGAATGAATCTAAACCTCAGTATTTATCCTCAAAGTTTAATTTACTCTCCTCCTCTCATGAACATAACACACGATCGACTACTACACTCTCATTCCCTGTGCATTGCTCATCTTCATTAAACCGCTCATTTTAAGTGTCTGGTGCAAGGCTATGGATATCCCTTACAATCAGTGTTAGGAATTGCAATTCGTTAGCTTCTTTCAATTGGCCTGGCCGAGATTACCTATTAAATGTATAACCAGCTTGTATGAATATCAGTATGAATGGAAGAATGAATGAGGTTAGGATTTACATTTTGTTATATAACTTCATTATTCTCTTTTATGAAGTTGATTATAGATAATGTGTGGTTAAGTGGAAGAGAGGGTGGCCTTAACATCGCCACAAGTGAAGGCATGAAAATATAATAAATAAATAAATAAATAAATAAATAAATAAATAAATAAATAAATAAATAAATAAATAAATAATAAATAAATAAATAAATAAATAAATAAATAAATATCTTAGCCGAAAGAACAGTTAAACATTGTGATGGCCTCACCTCAAAGACGATTTCTTTCCTGGAAATGGAAAATCCAAATATAAAATTGAATGAAAAGAATAACCCCGTTTCATACAGACACAACACACCGCGCTATCAGTCACCTCAGAGCCACATATTAGAGAACATATTCCATTAAACATCACAGTACTTGGTCCTAAAAGTGGGCTCCAAATAACTAGGAATTATCCGGAAATGAAAGAGAATGATTTTGAAAGCTTCTATACGATATGCCCGTGTTAGGGAACAAGACATGTGATGGCAATCCAGAGCCAAACCCTTCCCGCGCGCAGTGATCTAACCCACAGAGAAAACAGCACCCGGGTCGGAGTAAACCATGCCTGATCAATGTGTATGAGCCGTAATATGCGATGATTGATGACACTCAGCGCAAAATAAATGACGACGGAGTTGTTGGTAATCAATGATGTGAAGCTACAAACTAGAGCAAGGACTGATGTGTCTTCGAAATACTAAAGAATAATATCTAAAAATGGATGATCTCAACTTAGAGTTAATAATATATTATGGAGATTAATCATTGTCAGAAGATGGACTCAAAGCCTGGCAAGTAATATTTCCCAAAAGTATGCAGCTGAGAGGGCATTTCAAATTTTAGTGCGTCGTATCGACACTGACATTAATAAACATTCGGCGAGTGCACACGTTCAACACCAGTATTATTCGATTATAATCTGAACTAGAAAATATAATGTTCATATCATTCAGTGTGATCCTTGAAGAAACAGACAATTTTTGTGAGTTATAATTTGGTCTCGCGAGCTAGCTCGCACTTCAAATTGAGTTTACTGGTATTCCTACCACCCATAGTTGACTATTATGACTAGTGTTGGTTACTGTCTTTAGTCTTCACAGTTATGATTCGAACATACAATGCTCTTTGCAGTAGCGGTTTTCTACTGAAAGAATGCATGGCCTTGAATGAAACACAAGAAGCATTTTGAAGAGAACTGTGTGCGCGATGTTTCCACCAGGACAACAGTTTTATCGATAGTAAGAAAGCTGGACATATCCGTTTCGTTTCTCAGCGAGAGTGAAATCCGAGGCCTGGAATAAGTCAAGGTTATGATCGTGAAGTTCAAGGAAGCTTACAGAACTCACAAGAAAGGAAACCGCGCCGACTGAACCAGAATACAGGCTCCTCATGCACTCTTCCCGACCACATCAGAAGTGGCACATCAACACCATATTACTACTACCGATATTATATTACTACATTAATATTTATAACAATAAAAAAGCAATATAATACGGTGATCAGACCTCAAGTACTGTACGAGACAGCAGCAGACGTCCGAAAACAAAGACTAAGATTCTGTGGGCACATTCAAAGATTCCCAGCAGCATTCGAGGTAATCTCACAACAGCGAAGGAACAGATCGCGAGAGTGGCAACATTTAAATACCTGGGATGTCACATCAATGATGACTGGGACCTTACTCACGAGATCCGATGCAGAATTGAGCAGGCCAGAACTTCTTTTCAGAGACTTAGGAAACTTTTGACAAGCCGTGACCTTTCCATTTCACTACGGACACGACTACTCCGGTGCTACGTTTTCAGCATTCTGTTGTACGGCGTTGAGGCATGGACACTAACTGAGACCATGTGCAAGAGATTGCAAGCATTTGAAAT
The DNA here is from genome assembly GCF_040414725.1 of Anabrus simplex. Lineage (NCBI taxonomy): Eukaryota > Metazoa > Arthropoda > Insecta > Orthoptera > Tettigoniidae > Anabrus > Anabrus simplex. The sequence goes on from NC_090275.1 coordinate 102,005,202, forward strand.
GTGGACGCACCGAAGGATGCTTAAGATACCTTGGACAGCTAAAATGACCAATATAGACGTTTTGCACCGTATGAACAAAGAACCAGAAATTCTCACTACCATCAAGAGAAGAAAACTAGAATACTTTGGTCATATGATGCGGAACTCTAAATACCACCTTCTGCAAGTAATACTCCAAGGGAAAATTAATAGAAAACGTGGTCCGGGGAGAAGTAGGACATCATGGCTCGGCAACTTGAGCCAGTGGTTTGGGGTGACAAAGCTTACTCTGTTCAGAACAGCTATGAACAAACAACAGATCATGCTACTGATCGCCAACGTTCTGCGAGGACATGGCACATGAAGAAGAAGAAGAAGTTATACTCACAAGATCCTGACTTATATTCGAATATTGAACGAAGCCATCCTGGAAAATGGATTAGTTGGAATGCTGTTGAATGCAAAGCGATGGAATCCAGAAAGAATAAATTTGAACTGCATCCAACAAGTCAAGAATGGCCTGGAGAAAGTCCAGATAGGTAGATACATGATAAATATTAGAGAGGAATATGTTGAATCAAAAGGTAAAACGTTGAGAAATACGCCCATAGAATGAAGGAATTAAGAAAGGAAGGGAGCCCACAGAGAATGAATGAGAGACCTATGGAAGACCAGGAAGGTGAAACAGAAAAGCACCGCCTGATCCAACAGGTTCCATCTCACATAATAATAAAAATAATATTAATAGAAACAAGCAACTACAATACGTTACACAACTCCTTCGAAGAAACAAAATAATGGAGAACAACGAACACCCACATAAATAACTCAATGTCCAAGAACAAAAGATTGAAATAGTAAAAGACTTCAAATATCTCGGAGAATGGATTAATTGGAATGCTTTGAAATGCAAGGCAATGGAATCCAGGAAAAATAAACTTGAACTGGCCATCAAAGTAACAAAGATACAGACAACATGAAATCCCTTTCATGGGGATCCTAAATTTAACATTATAAAACAGGGATAACCTAGAAGCACTATACGCAGCAGAAACAGTAAACTTGAAATTCAAAGTCCAGATGGAGAAACTCGAATTAAAAGAAAGGACATGTTTTAGACAGATCATAGGACCAAAATTTCAGGACAATAAGATTACTTAAATGAAGAATGAAACGCTCGACAAGAGAACTGAAAATCCCTCAGTGCCATGTGATAAAGAAGGATATAATTTTACGGTCATCTTCTCATAAAGAACTCTAATAGATTAACCAAACAAATCTTTGCCTTCTTCCGTAACCGCAAAATAAAACCCAACTGGTTTAAAGAAACTGAAGAAAAAGACCTAGTAGAATTAAAAATTACAGGAAATTCACTATTCGACTGAACAGCTAATGTAATACCTAAAAACGAAAATATGAGTTTCCAAAACAAATCTACATTGAAAATCAAACCTATGATCTCCAAAAGCCAGAGGTAACGAAGATCAGAGTTATGAAGAAATACTGGGCACTAATAAAACAACACACAATGAATTGATTGATTCAACGCACCTCAAAGAGGGTGAAACGGAAGAAGAAAGAATAAAAATAATATTAATAATGACAACTATAAAATCAAAGGAATTTGGAAGGAATGAAGTCACATCTCGGATGATGATATGAGTGGGGTGAAAAGTGGATGGACTCAGTATATCTTATTTATAAGTGGGAAGTAGCACACGTGAAAATAGTGTGAATGATTGCTGATACAATTAGGTGGGAACCATTGGAGGAGGACTTCGAATAAGGAGATAATTACTAAGTTAGGAATTAACTCCAGAAGGAGGGATCTAAGCTTAAACTCGCTTCGGTGATGTGGTCATGCGGGGCGTAAGGAACAATGACATTAACTACGAAAATATTGCGGTAGTGCTGAGTGCTAGGGTATAGCAATGAAGGGTAAGTTATGTAGAGAGGGATCGAGCAGAGTCAGTAAAACTATAAGCCATAGTGCTAGTCAGAAGCAGAGCCTTGTGGAGATGATTACTTCGTTCACAGAGATACATGGTGTGAAAGTCACAAGGGTATATATGAAAATTTTTCTAGTATCCATATCACTTCAATATCCACTTAAGCAACTCGGTTGGCTCATTTATAAATTTTATAAAACAGCTTCACATCCAAGGAACTTGACACTTCAAAAGAACACCATCTTCCACTATTACGCCATAAGGAATCAGCTGATTGCTCTGAAGTTACCTAAAATAGATTATAATATTTTACAGATCATTTAATAAAATTTAAAAAATTTAACTGGTCAAAAGTGCCTCTCTCTGACGACGGCTCAGAACATACCGCTTAGTCGAGCCTTTCTTCTTACTTCCGAAACTTCCCTACCCAAAATATGCAACGTTATCGTAAAAGCACTTTTATGCGAGAAAACACCCAGAATAAATCATACTGCTTTCTTTGGATCTTCTCCATTTCTGGAATTCAGTAATTCGGTTGAGTGTTCCATGCCCTGGATTCATTTTCTCAATGAGATCTTACCAGCAAATTACACACATCCTTACTACATCTATATGAAGGGATCGTTTACTTTGTTTTATATCCTGTTATTGATCTTACTTACGGTGATCTCCATGAGGTACTCTCAACGCATCGAACCAGAAATTGAAACTGAACGGACTTGTCCTTTTGGTGAAACTCATAACCTGATATTCACCCCGTTTATCTACGTATCCGCATTGTGGAATTTTCCATGCAGTTGCTAAAAATGCGGTAACTTATTTATTCCTGTGTACTATATTAATATGAAAATGAAAACCTACAACCTGTTTTCCAGTCATTGACTGGGTCAGGGATGTAATGAATGAAGCAGATATAGGCTATTAGTACGATGGGGTCGCCACTCCCAAAGTGATATATTAATGACTGATAAATGCTATGAAATGAGAATGGAGAGTGTTGCTGGAATGAAAGATGACAGGGAAAACCGGAGTACCCGGAGAAAAACCTGTCCCGCCTCCGCTTTGTCCAGCACAAATCTCACATGGAGTGACCGGGATTTGAACCACGGTATCCAGCGGTGAGAGGCCGACGCGCTGCCGTCTGAGCCACGGAGGCTCCTACCATATTAATATATTCCACCAATTAACCTGTCCATAAGATTGATTTCCTACAGTTCGGAGAATATTTCACTTCCACACACGATTAGGCGAAGATGAAATAGTTATTTACGCAGCAGTGACGGAAAATGAGGCTATTAGTATCAGAAGGAGCGATCGGCAATTTTCGATGAGAATTTATTCTGTTGCACTACAGTACATTCACTCTACTAAACTATCTTGTAAAAAAAAAAAAAAAACTATCTTGTTCTTTTCTTTTTTTTTTTTTTTGGAAAAAGGAATAAAGTCACGTTGTTCAGGGCATGGAAGTATGGAAGTATAACGTAGTAACCGAACAATTTCTGCCATCTGTCGGAATCTAGTGGGACAATCTCCATAATTACCAATCAGCTCTTTCCGTTTCGGTCATGTGAGTGCTGCCATATTGGTTTAATCGATATACAGGTGTTTTATATAAATGTCATTGTATGTATGTGGGTAGAATTACATCTCGTCCTAAACCACTGGAGCGATTTCGACCAAATTTCATACACTTATGACTTAGTATCAGGAGACTATCCGTGTGAGGGTAAATCACCCCCACACCCCTAAGGGGGTGGTCTAGGGGTTGAGATATAAAAATAGATGAAAATATTGTCGAATCCATAGTTTTGTAGACTCTGAGATGAATAGTAACACTCTGGATTTTTTTACGTCTAAGTTTAGCCTTCTTTGCGCTGGGCATCGAAGGAGGAGAGTGAGATATAAAGTTAATCGAAACTAGTATCGAATCCTTATTTTTCAGGGGTGGGGCGGGGACAAAAGGGGAGTGAGATATAATATTAATCGAAAATGGTATCGAATCCATAGTTTTCGGGCTCGCTGAGATGAATAGTGACACTGTGGATATTTTTAAAAGACCAAGTTCAGCCCGCTGTTTGCACTTCACATGAGGGGAGAGTGTTATATAAAGATAATCGAAACTAGGGCCGAATTCATAGTTTTCGAGGTCGCTGATATGATTTGCGACACTGCGGATTTTTTAAGTCTAAGTTTAGCCCCCTTTGCACTGGAGATGAGGGGGTGCAATATATAGAAATAGTCGAAAATAATGTCGAATCCATAGTTGTCGATGTTGGTGAGGTGAATAGTGACATTCCGGACTTTTTTAAATTCCATGTTCTGCCCACCTGGGGGTGGGGACGAAGGGGATTGATTTATAAGAGTAAGTAAAAAGAGTGTCTAACCCATAGTTTTCGAGAGTACTGGAGTAATTTTAACCAAACTTGGTAAACCTATGAGGTACTAACAGGAGACAAACTGCGTGGAGATGTGACAACACTAGCACCACTTGGAGTGAGTTTGGGCGAGGTTGAGATGTAAAAATTAACGATAATAGTATCTTAATGATAGTTTTAAGGGTCACTGTGATCAATAGTGAGACTCCGTAATTTTAAAGCCCACCTTAATCCTTCTTTCGCTTAAGGTTGAGGAAAGGTGAAAAAGAAATTGTCCAAAATGACCGAATTAGTGGAAGTAGATGTGTATGTTCCAAGAAAACTGTCAACCAAAACTGGCAGAACTTTGACTTACTGTCCGAAAATTTTTTGTGGGGGTATGAGATTCTAGCTTAATTAGATAACGTTCAAATGTAAAGAGAATAGAAGACGACCGATATTTGTATCTAGTCCATAGTTTTCGGGGTAGCTGACATGAATTGTGACGCTCTGGATTCCGTTTAAGTCAATGTTTACTCCCAATCGGGAGGGGTGTTATAACGTTTCAAGAAATGAAAATGTGCAATATGACCTAGTTTATGGTCGAATGTGTATATATTCTAGCGTAACTCTGAACCAAACTTGGTACACATACGACGTACTATCTTTTGCGGAGGTGGGGTTAAAGGTATATAGTTAAAAGTGACCGGGATTAGTGCTGAATCCATTGCTTGTTTTGGGTCGCAAGGCTGATTGGTGACAGTCTCAGTGACAGCTGAAGTCGTGTGCATCATATCTACGGCACGACGGTTAAATATATATACTTATCATTTGTATGAAAAATTAAATACCGTACTTCCCAGTCAATTCGATTTTAGACAAGGACTTAGTTCTACTCGAAATGACCTAGGACTTTAAATGAAACAATCAAACAATTCTGAACTGTATAATAGATCGTAAGAATCGATCAATGCATGGATTGATCTTTCGCGCCAGTTAAAGTTTATACGAGCAAGCCTTTTTCGCTTGCACGCCAAAAGCTACTGGCGCCAGTCAATCTATGCACGTGTAAACCCGGCTTAAAGGAAACGGTGTACGACCATCTTCACATGTGGCATACTTTTGGAGGCGGTGCTACGATATTTGCGGCTGGGATTACACATGATCGTCGTACACCTTTGATACCAATTGGATGGAAGCTTAACTGACTAGCGGTATACCCATGAATATTTCCGACCTTTGCAGAAACTTTCAGAGATGATTTTCGGTGACGATCATCTCCACACCCAACAGTGAGGAAGTTCATCAGTGGGGCGGGTGTCAACCATACGAATTAGCCATCTAATTCAGCCCTCTTGAACTGCATTGATCATGCATGGGACAGGTTAAAAAGATGGTCTTTTATAGTCCACAACTTCCACAAACACTCCTTGACCGCATTACACTTCGTGAGATGGAATGAGAATTTACTCCTCAAGATGATGTCAATGCACTGATCACAGCAACCCACTGCACGATAGAGAGAGAAAAATGCCAAAGGAGTCCATGCACGGTATTAAAGCACGGTGAAGAAAGGGCACTTTTAGTAGAGTAGGTAATGGGAAACTGTCGAAGACTACGTTCCTGTGGACCTCCTTATAGTCCACAATAAATCTGAAACTATCGTCTTTTTGGGTACAAGGAACGCGGGACTGCTGAAGGGAGATTTCGACGGGCTAATGACTTTCTTCTCCAAAAGATCGTTCTCATAGCGAATAGCTTTGGGTGAGAACAGCTGAAGAGAGGGGACCTTACAGGTGTGTCGTCTTTCAATTCAATGGAGTAGGTCTAATTCTTAGCACAACTTAGATCGGGCGTCAGGACGTCAGAAAATTATTCTAACAGGGTGCTCAGCATCAAATCTTGACTATCACTCAACTCACAAGAAGCGCTTGGAAATTTGGACTGGGAAACTAAGCAAAGAGTTGCTCGTTGAAAAGGCGTTTCGAAGGGGTAATTTACGCCAGACTTGAAACGAAATGCGAATGAGCGGGTGATGAAATCTATGGATAGACCTGTCGCTAGCATGAAATCTGTCTCGTTGATGACAGGGACGGACAAGTCAGGGACAAACATAAATGTCCAGTTCCACGAGAGGTTATGGATTTTGATGTGACATATTACGCGCCCGACTTGACGCACTTGACGACCGTCAGCAGACACAACACACTCAGGGCTCTCACATTTAGGGAGATATTTTAGACTTAGACCGCACATAAAGGACTGATTAACGAATGAAGAACATGAACCAGTGTCAAGCAGTGCATACAACGTGCGCGACCCGAGAAAAATTTTGGCCCAGGAGGTGGAAGATTGGAGACCCCGAATCTTTTTAACAACATCACTATTCGGCGCCAACAATGGGCCATCATGCTGGCGCGCACCTAGTTTTCCTGTTGAGGGTTACATCTAGGACACACATTTAAGGACACGCCATTTAAACCACAATTGCGACATTTCACAGAAGACTTGGACCAGCAATATTTTGATATATGCCCCAATTTTCCATAATGCCAACATTTTCGTCCGATGGCGTCCCCTATAGTGACAGAGTCACAGGGTTGGATGGCGTTCACGCCGCGTCGAGGGGGGAGCAACAAGGTTGACCTGCGATCACTGTGACCAAAACAAAGGTATGGTGGCGGGGTTCCAGAGAAAGAGACACTTTTCGTACGAGCGTGACAAGCGACATCGGAGAAGGAGCAATCAGACGGAGTAGGAGGCGGACGATACAATCTGTTTTGGCACACAGTAGATTCGAACTCACACCCTAATTCGATGATTTCAGCGACGCTTCGGACCTCAGATCGTTTAATATATAGCTTGTGGTCGGGAGCGAGATTCGTATAGAATTGGTCAAAAACTTCCAATTGAGGCACTATCACGCACATTCGATTGAAAAGTGTTAGGATTTCGGTCACGTAATCATCAATGCATTCACCTACGCCTTGGGTTTACCTGTATATCTCTTTCTTCAGGCGGTAGTCCATGCCGGACAAATCAAAACGTCGCTTAATTTGCGGGGCGAATTCATCTCAAGATCGGATGTTCGCCTTGATCAACCGAAACCATTTTAGAGCAGGCCCACCCAAAATTCTAGGTATGACTGGGACAAACAAATCGAGGGGTTATGAGCTACAGTCCGTGATATCCTCCACTCTTTCCAGAAATTCGATCACACTGTAACTATTTCCCTCTCCTGTGAAATTTATTTTCCACTTTCTAACCATATTGAAAATAGGGTTAACGCCAGGGACATGGTCATTAACAGGCCTAGACGGAGGACAGTCGGCGCCCACATGATCATCACCAAACGTACTAATTCTACGAACAATAGTGTCATCAGCTTGGGTCACAAGAGAACTATAGCGAGGTCGCAGATTTCTCTGGAAAAAATTCACTATGTTTACTCATATTCACAATGTGTCCACCTTCCATAATAGAACCGTATTTTAAATATGATACACGTAGAAACAACTGAAATTAGCACTTTTTAAAACACACCCAGTCACGAAAAATGGGGTACCTGTATTACACGATAAGACTGAATTATATCAATACACCGAATCAGCATAAATTCAATAGCATTTCGATCTCCAGTTCCGCCTCGTCCGATTCAGTTACGGAGGAGACATCCCAATAGACCTTGCATCTGCTACAATTTCTCAGCCAAACCCCCACCCCAAACACACGCGAAAGTCCCACGTATGCGATCCACAGAGGCACAATGAACAAAATCAATTCAAGTTCGAGGACCGCGATTGAGAAAGGCTGCAAGAAACAGGCTTTGAACAGGAGACCGGTCCCTTAAATTAAATCTACCAATGGGCGACTACATTCCGTAATTGACTATGCCAGGAGGTTCACACAGGTCACTCTTCCCACCAGATTCTTATTCAGATTCATAGCACAAAACTTATTACTTGTTCAATGCATGTAAGCATCATGTATCAAATAAAAACGTCCACGCAATACACGCCTAAACTGAATTCGACGTATCAGAATGGCAACAATCCACTCCCCAAGAAAAATCAAGGAGCAAAAAGGGGAAAAGTACCTAAGCTCCCATAGGATGAACAGGGGGTTTAGGACCAAAGCATAAGCAAAATATGACGTAATGAAACAACAGACAGTGACCAAAATCAAAGTCAACCTTAATGCTACTCTCGATCGTTCAAAGATGGCGAATCGAGTAGCCGGAATTGTTGGAAATCTGGGTTTGTTTTGTTTTGTTGTTATCGTATGTAGTCTGTATAATTTTATGAAACTTGACTGTAAATGTTAGTTTCTTTGTAGAATATAAGTATGCGAGTGTATTTATATGAGTCGGTGGACACATACGATCTGTAATTATACGCAGTAATATGAGAATGTGCTTGTTTTGATCGTGTTTTTATCCATCAAAAGAACATGGCTGCACTAGGTGGACCAGGTTTTAGTCTAACTATGGCAATGCCTCTCATACAACTATGCTTAAGATAGAAATAGATGAGGTGTATACATTGTGATTATTTTGAAGTCTATGACAAAAATGTTGCGTGCATACAACATTTTGAGAATAAGTCTGAGTTTATGGAAGCCATTTCTCTACTTCCAAACTATTCGTGTTCCTCAAATAATATTAATTTAGATAGAATATAATTGATATTGTGTTATTCCGTCAATTTCTATGTGCTTCAAAGAGTCGAGTGATTTTACAATAATCTGCGCTTTGCCTGCGGAAATGTTTGGCTGGATCTTGGAGAACCGGTATATCAAAACCTACAGTATAAGTGTGACAGTTGGAGCAGTCCGTATACTGTTACACAGAAGAAATATTGACTTAGAGGGATTAGCTGGGTTTGTAACGTAGGGTTTTACTCTACCAACCCCTTCCGATTCATTCTGTGGTTATCTGTTATCAAGTAGATTCCGCCGAACTGAAGCTGGTGCATGTGGTTAAATATCAACGTTTAGTCAATAGAGTTTTTGCACTCATGTTCTTTAATGGCTAAAAACCTATTATATCTTTAGTGTCTGAACGTTTCATTACTAAGGTTAGTAACATTGTGTGAAGTATTGTTATGCCATATATCAACATTATGTTAACATTGCCAGGGCCGTTCAATGGGTTAACATAATCATTTCGGGTGTACTTGGGCTGAGTGACTCAGACGGTTAAGGCCCTGGCCTTCTGACCCCAAGTTGGCAGATTCGATCCGGGCTCAGTCCGGTGGTATTTGAAGGTGCTGAAATACGTCGGCCTCGTGTTGGTAGATTTACTGGCACATAAAAGAACTACTGCAGGACTAAATTTCAGCACTTCGACGTCTCTGAAAACCGTAAAAAATTTAGTTAGTGGGACGTAAAGCCAATAACATTATTTTTCGGGTGTACTTCCTATTCGCTGCACGCTGAATTTAAGAAATTGTCCACCACTTCAAAACTAAGACAACCAATTTTGTTTCACAGTTCTCATGAGAGCAAATAAATCGAGGAATTTCGTACCTTAATTTATTTTGAAGTCTGCCTCTGTGGTGTAGTGGTTAGTGTGATTAGCTGCCACCCCCGGAGGCCCGGGTTCGATTTCCGGCTCTGCCACGAAATTTTAAAAGTGGTATGAGGGCTGGAACGGGGTCCACTCATCCTCGGGAGGTCAGCTGAGTAGAGGTGGGTTCGATTCCCACCTCAGCCATCCTCGAAGTGGTTTTCCGTGGTTTCCCACTTCTCCTCCAGGTAAATGCCGAGATGGTACCTAACTTAAGGCCACGGCCGCTTCCTTCCCTCTTCCTTGTCTGTCCCTTCCAGTCTTCCCATCCTCCCGCAAGGCCCCTGTTCAGCATAGCAGGTGAGGCCACCTGGACGAGGCGCTGGTCATCCTCCCCAGTTGCTCGCCCCGACCCAGAGTCTGAAGCTCCAGTACACTGCCCTTGAGGTGGTAGAGGTGGGATCCCTCGCTGAGTCCGAGGGAGAAGTCAACCCTGGAGGGTAAACAGGTTAAGAAAGAAATAATTTATTTTGAAACAGTCAAAATGATGTTAGAACTATCATTTCAACAGTTTTATCATGTATTTTCATCTATCCAGCGAAATGAAACTAAGAAAAAGCTTCATTTGACGAATTGAATTTTCTAAATAATCAGAATATATGTGATTCTTGTTGGCGAAGAGTTTTCATACGTTTAAAAGTGATTTTCCCTATTATGTTACATTTATCATGTTAAATTACCGCCGTTTGTATAATATGTACGTGATATTTTCGTGTCAGCCAATACCAGCAATCCGGCTACTTCAGCCGCCATGCTTTTTTATATTACGGTCTGAGGACTGGAGTCGGTCTTGAACCATACAAGAAAAGGTGATAACGTATGAACGACATAGGTACGGACTGAAAGAAAAAAGGAGACGAATCCCAAAGAGGTCGAATGAAATGAAAAGTAAACATTCAATAAAATACAAACATAAATACGCCTGTTGTCCTCCATTCATTCAGTCACAACATTCGCACGACCATCCACTACACCATGGCAGCAATATCGCCGGTAGGTTAGTGACCTCCCAGAGTCACACGACAACGGGCGCAGACACATCATAGGCCACGAGTAAGGCAATAAGCATATCCTTCGGGCCATATAATAAACCATGCATACGTTGTCAGTATATCGCGATTCGTAGAGATCCGGTCATCATGGGCTCCGATACGGATCGCGAGTAGGGATGGCAACATATCGTTTTTTACGAAATACCGATATTTCCCTTTCGATTTATCGATATATTGATACCGAAATTTTGATTCAATTTATCCCATAATATATCGGTTTTTCCATAAATGTATCGTTTTTCTTTGAATTATTATTTTCATTAACAACATCCGCACTAGAGAACGCCGATAATTCTGCAAGAGATGGTTGCTAGTGAAGGTGGAATTGCAACCTGGAAATATCCAATTTCATCAATACCTTTGCTCTGAGCCTCTGATTGGCTGGACGATAATTCGAATACAAACGGTGGAAAATGTAACACTGTAGCCTACGTGAATAGTAATAAGGATTCCGCATGGCAGTTTACACTGCGCGAAATACGTTCTAGTTTCAGAGTCGCCGCTAGACTTCGTGTTAGCCCTCCATTGTTTAACAACACAGACGTATAAGGAAACTGTGAAGCAGAAAGGTAAGTTAGTGAGTTTTTAGGTGAATTAAGCCTTTAAATTAATATTAAAAGGCGTTGATTTGTGTGTTCAGCTTGGGGTAAGTATATGGTTTATATATAAACGTAAGATTAAGAAAATAGTAACCTCCGTGACTCAGGTGGCAGTGCGCCAGCCTCTCGCCGCTGGGTTTCGTGGTTCAAATCCCGGTCACTCCAGATGAGATTTGTGGTGGACAAAGCGGAGGCAGGACAGGTTTTTCTCCGGGTATTCCAGTTTTCCCTGTCATCTTTCATTCCAACAACACTCTCCACTGTCATTTCATTTCATCTCTCAGTCATTAATCATTGCCCCAGAGAAGTGCGACAGGCTTCGACAGCGGGCACATTTCCTATCCTCGCCGCTTGATGGGGCTTCATTCGTTCCATTCCTGACCCGGTCAAATGACTAAACAAGCTGAGGATTTACATTAAGGAAATATTTTGTGCATATTGATAAATATACAAGAGCCGAGAGAGAGTTTATTGTAAATATTCTATTCACAGGATGTTTATTGTGCGTGATAAACAATGGTTTATTGCTGTGGACCATTCTGCCAAAGTAAACTTCAGAGAGGTAGTGGCATTTCCTTCCACGAGCAAGTGTAGAACTACGACAAAAATGGGTCACAATTATATAATGTCGGGTTGACGAGAACAATAGCATGTGGCAACGTTCCTCAAAAACTGTAGTATGTAGTGAACATTTTGAAAGCACGTGTTTTAGCATGCCTACTAAAACTAGGCGCAATCAATGCCAACACTTTCTTTTCAGGGTATCCATCTTGCACGGCAAGACTAGGCTATGTACTACTACTAAAAAGTTCTCATTCCTCCCCTGAAAGAGGAGGCGGGCCTCTTAGACGGTGACGCCGTCTCTCAGGCCGGGAGATTTGTCACGTTGAAGGAGATGCTAGGAGAAGGTGAGAGGGTTGGTGGCCGTGGCCTATACTAGGAAGTGTCCCGGCATTCGCCCTAGTGCAGGAGAATGGAAAACCACGGAAAACCATTCTCAGAACAGTCGACAGTGTTGACCAGCCGTGAGGTCCAGCCCTGTCCCGTCTTCCGAATACAGAGGTGAAGAGCCACGGTAGAACCCTGGCGACCCTTTCTCTATTCGGTTGGCCGGTCGGAGTACAGAGCTCTGGGACCACGGAGCAGCCGTGGCCACTTGTGAACCGAGACCCCACTCTGCATTAATCGAGGTAGGTTATGTGAATACTGCAGTATTTTAAAAAGTACTATGGAGTACTTTCATTTTTATTAGGATGTGAACTTTCCGGTTGAAATTATACTACCTGATTCGTATGAGCTCATCTTGAATTACGGGGTGATACATTCATTTTTCTTTATTAACCTTCATAGAAATATCACGTTATATTTGTAATGTGCTTTTATGTGCAAGTTATTCTCGTAATGCCAGTTGGAATCGTGCTGAGGAATGGAGAGGAAACCTGGCATCCATAGGCGCTGCTGCTACGCTGTCAATTTAGTACTTGAAGAGACCGTGCACACAGAGGCCTTTACTTATCTCGTAGGAAACGATAACACATAGGGACCTTCCGATATACTAAAATATCGATATTTCCTTCGATATCGACTTGCCGATATTATCTTACTATCAAAAAAATTATCAATATATCTCGAAATCATTTTTTTTTAAAATACAAGGATTTGAAATTAGATTGAAGTTCTATAAAACGGAGACCACGGCAGTTCCAAGAAAAAACAAGATAATTAATAGAATCAAATATAATAACCAAAATATTTTGTGTAAAATAGTATCAGCAGTAAAATACAAAACATCAAAACCTAATTCTACCAAGAATTCTAACACCTTAAGTGTCTGAGTTTCATTCACCAGAAAAAAGAACCAATGACATCTTTATTCCCAGAATGCAATGATAAAGCCATACAAACTTGCACGCTAGATTCTGCATCATATTCTTAACTATTTTCGGCCATTCCTACTAATTTACGAGGTTTATATGAACTTCTTCAAGCATTACTGACTATTTTTTCACGCTCTTTCACAGGTGTACTTAGTTCTTTTAAAAAGCTATTTATTCAGGATCTATGCCTCGACTGCTGGCGCCTATTGACATAAATATATCTTGTGGCTGAGGGTTAATTAAATTTTGTGTTTCGGAAGTATAATCCTAGCAACCGTGCAGGCTGGGGCTCATCTGAAATTAGCAGCCGTTGATGGATATATTCCATCGATAATTAAACCGCGAATTCCGGTAGCAAGATAAACTCAACCAACCAGTCGCGTGCACAGGCAGAATACCGATCAATATTGATATATATACATTGAGGTCTGATGATATTGTAGTTGGTCTTAGCAAGACCGACTCCAATCCTCAGACCGTAATACAAGAAAAACATGGCGGCCGAAGTAGCCGGATTGCTGGTGGTAATTTAACATGATAAATGTAACATCACAGGGAAAATCCTTACACACGTACGAAAACGCTTCGCCAACAAGTACGCACCACATATAATCAACTAGAATCACATATATTCCACTAGAAAAGATACCAACAAGCTGATTATTTAGAAATTTCAATTCATCAAATAACGTTTTCTCTTAGATTTCACTTCGCTGGATAGATGAAAATACATGATAAAACTGTTAAAATGATATTTCTAACATCATTTTGAATGTTTAAAATTAAATTAAGGTGCGAAATTCCTCGATTTATTCGCTCTCGTGAGGAACTGTGAAACATAACGTGTTATCTTAGTTTTGAAGCGGTGGAAAATTTCTTAAATCCAGCACCCAATGAATGGGAAGTACACCCAAAATAATAATGTTATTGGCTTTACGTCCCACTAACTACATTTTTACGGTTTTCGGAGACGTCGAAGTGCCAATATTTAGTCCTGGAGTAGTTCTTTTACGTGCCAGTAAATCTAGCGATACGAGGCTGACGTATTTGAGCGCCTTCAAATACCACCGGACTGAGCCAAGATCGAATCTGCCAATTTGGGGCCAGAAGGCCAGTGCCTTAATCGTCTGAGTCACTCAGCCCAAGTACACCCGAAATGATTACCAAATGTTAACCCAATGAACGGCCCTGGTAATGTTAACATAATGTTGACATAAATGGCATAACAGCACTTCACACAATGATAGAAACCTTAGAAATGAAACGTTCAGACACTAGAGATATAATAGATTTTTACCCATTAAAGAATATGAGTGCAAAAACTCTATCGACTAAATATTGATATTTAACCACAAGGACGAGCTTCAGGTCGGCGCAGTCTGCTTGATAACAGATAACCACAGCATGAATCGGAAGGTGTTGGCAATGAAAACCCTACGTCTAAAACTCAGCTAATCCCTCTAAGTTACTATTTCTTCTGTGTAACAGTATATAGATTGCTCCATCTATCACACTTATAAGTTTTGTTACATTCCAAGATCCAGCTAAACATTTCCGCAGGCAAAGCACAGATTATTGTAAAATACACTGGCATCTAAATCACTCGACACTTTGAAGCATATATACACTGGCGGAATTACAAAATATCAATGATATCCTATCTAAAATAATTTTTTCGAGGAACACGAATAGTTTGGAAGTAGTAATGGTGTGATAATGAGGTAAAGTTAAAACATAATTACCCATCAACAACAACAACAACAAAAGTACAACCAGCAACACCTACAGAAGGAAATATGACAAGAAATATAAATAGTTTAGCATTCTTAAGTATGTCCAGGGCTTAAAACTACGGCTTACAATACTACAGGTTGAGCTTACTACTAACTTAACATTAGAAGTGATAATAAAGTACAGTTAAAACATAACTGCACGACAATGTCAACAACAACAACAACAACAACAACAACAACGAGAGTACAAGGAAACAAGAGTTTAGCTGAGACAAAACAAGTGGAAGAAACACTATAGGTGAAGGCTTACAGCATGCTTGACCAGCCATTATCTCTGGGCAACAGAATGCCTCTTAAGATCTCAAAGCTCGATATCAAGATCATGAAGCAATTAAGGGCGCAGCGGGAGGAGGAATTCTTCGAAAGGCGGCAAAAACTTTTGTAAAGTCGCATGTAAATATATAAGTTTATAACAGATACACTCTTGACAAAAACTAATGAACCTATAGATAAATAGTTTGTTGTGAGTATGCACAGATTTGTGTCGAAATGCAAAGCTAAAACATCTGCGCATATGCAATGTTCCTTGAACGGGTTAGAAGAGAAGAGAAAGATTAGTAGCGAAGAGTTTCCGGGAGGAAAAGAGAAGAAAACAAACAATTGTTAAGTTCTATTCTGCAGTACTTGTCAAATTTCTAAAAAAATATTCACTAGTTAAAGAAATATTTTCATGATACTCCACACCCTCCCCTTCAAAGTTTAAGTGGAGGAAAGGGAATATACAAAGAAAGAGAAGAGAACTTTCCATTAAAGAAAGAGGGAAATGAATGGATGAATTAGGAGGAGTTTTACAATCACAGCTTAATTAAAGTTTTCCGGAAACCAAATAGGATTTCGAGACAATGTTTAATGGTGCCCACCAAAATATTAAACCCAAAGAAGACGGCGTGGTAACGGGAGATCTGAGTGGGCACGTAAGTTCAAAAATGCTCGGCTTCGAGAGGATACATGGAATGTTTAGATATGCTGCACGGTCGGGCTGAGTGGCTCACATGGTTGAGGTGCTGGGCAGGTTAGAACCTGGCTCAGAATGGTGGTATTTGAAGGTGCGCAAAAACGTCAGTTTCGTGTTGGTAGACTTACTGGCACGTAAGAGAACACCTGCGGAACAAAATTTGCGCAAATCTGGGTCTCTCGTAGAAAGTAAATATTAGTTTGTGGGATATAAAGCAAATAATATCATTATTGACATTGTACAGAAAATAATAAATATGAGCAGATTCTTTAAAAAAATCCGAAGCATATGGGAATACGTTGTTGAATACATTTTTCTGGGAAAAGGATGGCCACTTGGTAACTTATAATAGTTGAGGAATATCATCCCAATTTGATTACATTGTAGCCAGAAGGGAAATATTACGAAATATCAAAAATAGAAAATTGATACGTAGAGAACGTCTTGAATTTCAACGTAAAGTCCTAGTTATTGACATCAAAACAAAAACAAAACATACCTGACAACGTATAAGCTGCCAGTAACAATAAGATGGTGTTACCTGCAGGAGGACTCTGCGAAGATTTATGCAACTTGAGTGTTTTGCAGAGACACCAACAAGAAGTTCGAGATAAGCAGTGACAAATGGGAAAGCCATAGTAAGACTAGAAACTTGGCGGTGGTATGTGTAAATTAAAAGAACAGTTGAAGGGAACAAAATATGCTTCAAGAACTGGATAACACCAAACACAAGGAAGACAAGGAAATCGTAAATGTTGGAAAATATATAGGCTACTCCCTGTTCTCTGAAAGACTTGAAACGATACTGCGTGAAAAGGAGATCGTTATGTGGATAACAGAGTGGAGAGGTAGGCAGTAGAAGGCCAGCTAGCTATGGGACGACCAAAATTAAGATGGAAATCCTGCATCAGGAAGGATTCGAGTAGTACCAATGCTGTACAAGATCGAAGGTAGTGGAGGAGAATTACAAGAAAAGCTGACCACACCTCAGTATGATACGGTGAATAAGAACATGAAGAAGAACAACATTATTTCATGTTGTCCTAGTATTTCACAGGCACATTCAAAAGCTGATTTGGTAGGTCTGATTCCTTCATCCACTTGAAGGACATTCCAGTGTGGTAACTGCCAATGATATAATCTATGTTGTTGTTCTGTGTACAAAAAAGACTAAACCTCAAGGGGCTAGAGGTGGTTTTTGTCATGGTCTATTGAGGGTATCATGCATTTATGATAGAGGAAACAACAAAAATGTTTCTTACACGCTTTACTGAAGCGTCGGAAGATAACAAACTTCGACCAAGGTAAGGTTAAAGGGGAGGAATCCTTTGGGGTACCATGGTCTTTTTTTCAAAAGTTATGAACTGCTTGGGGTCATTACCAATTACAAACCAAAGTAAATCATTATCATGCTAGATGTTGTTTGAAATCTTCAAAACCATAGCAGAATAGTACCAATTCTGAAACTCCGAAATATTAATATGTTCCATACCTATGGTGAGAAGTAATATGGTCTTCATTCTTGTCGCTGAAACTGATCACTTGTATCGTACAGTGAACAGTGCTGTGTTTTAAAAGGGAAATTAATGTGTTTTCTAATGGAAGAAGTATAATGTTATCTATGACAGGTGGCATTACATTTTATATGAGCCGTGACACTTGTAACTGATGAAATAATATTACAAGCTACGTTTTATTGTTATTTTAATAACCTCTTATATCATGCAAGGTATCCTAGCCGAAAGAGCTGTTAAACATTGTGTTGACCCCACCCCAAAGCCGATGTCTTTCCTGGATATGGAAAATCCAGATATAAAGTGGAATGAAAGGAATAACCCCGTTTCATACAGACACAACACACCGCGCTATCAGTCACATCAGAGCCACACAATAGTAAATATATTCCATTAAACACCACAGGATTTGGTCCTGAAACTGGGCTCCAAGTAACTAGGAACTGGCCGGAAATGCAAGAGAATGATGTTAAAATCTTGTATACGAAACATATGCCCGTGTTAGGGAACAAAACACGTGATGCCAATACAGCGCCAAACCCTTCCCGCGCGCAGTTATCTCGCCCACAGAGAAATCAGCACCCGTGTCGGAGTAAAGCATGCCTGATCAATGTGTATGAGCCGTAATACGCGGTGATTGATGACACTCAGCGCAAAGTAAATGGCGATCGAGTTGTTGGTAAACAACGATGTGAAGTTATAAACTAGGGTAAGGACTTACGAATACTTAAGAAAAATTCTTAAAAATGTATGATTTTAACTTAGAGTTCATAATCAATTAGGGAGATTAATCAATGTCAGAAGATGAACTCAAAGCCTGGAAAGTAATATTTACAAAACGTCTGCAGCTGAAAGTGCATTTGAAATTTTAGTGCGTCGTGTCGACACTGACATTAAGAAACATTCGGCGAGTACACACGTTCAACACCAGTATTATTCGATTATAATCTGATCTATAGATAAAATTTTCATATCATTCAGTGTGATCCATGAAGAAACAGACAATTTTAATGAGTTATAATTTGCTCTTGGGAGCTAGTCCATACACTGAAGGAAATGGAAATTGCAACACCATGAAGGCATTGGTCGTTTGTGTTGATTTTCAAGATATGGAACGATGCCATGTAGGTGTGTCAACGATCAAAGTTTCAGACCCATTGGATTGTTGCTACAAGTCTTCCCACGTGATTGGTCGCGGAGGAATCAACTCCATTATACGGACTCCGGTGTAGCGTAGGTGACTTCCAGTCTCTGCAGTGAAGTGTTCCCCGTCAAACATGCCTCGACGGCAGAGAAGAGCACGCTATCAAGAACTGTCGCCGTTTGAGAGGGCTCGGATAATTAGGCTGTGTGAGGCTGGATTATCGCTAAGGACTGTCGCTGCGCGTGTTGGCCGACAGGCATCTACGGTACAACGTGTATGGTAGCAGTGGTCAAATGAAGGCACCCACACTCGTAGACCTGGCACAGGCCCAGCGCGACGGACAACTGTGAGAGAGCATCGCCGCATCATTCGGATGGCACGGATGGAACCACATGCAACAGCAGCGCAAATTCGAGGAGCTGTGGCACCCCACGTTACACAACAAACAGTTGGTAATCGCCTGCGTGCAGCTAGTTTACGAGCACGTGTCCCTGCAGAAGGTGTTCCATTGACCCCACAACAGCGACGTGTAAGGCTGGCCTGGTGTCGAGAAAGATCGACGTGGGTCGACGAATGGCATAGGGTCGTCCTTAGTTATGAATCGCGCTACTGTCTTGCCCGCAGTAATCGCCGGAAACGTGTGCGCCGAAGTACCGGGGAGAGAGGCCACCCAGATCCTATTGTTGAGAGGCACACAGGGCCAACACCAAGCATTATGGTCTGGGGAGGTATTGGCTTTAATGTTAAATCACAATTAGTGCTTGTTGAGGACACTATGACTGTTCGACAGTACGTTGATAGGGTACTCAATCCAGTGGTTGTGCCTATGATGGCGAACATTGCTAATGGGATGTTTCAGCAGGACAATGCCCCGGTTCACACTGCTCGCATCTCCAGAGAAGCTCTCCACGACATCACAACCTTAGAATGGCCCGCCAGATCCCCTGACCTCAGTCCTATTGAGCATGTGTGGGACATGATGGGTCGACAACTGGCCAACCGTCCGCAGCCACCCACAACTGTGGATCAATTGACCCATGCAGTGTAGCAAGCATGGGCCACAATTCCTCAGAAAGCGATCCAGGGCCTTATTGACTCCATGCCTCGACGAATTCATCAATGTATTGCAGCTCGTGTTGGACACATCCTGTATTGATTGTTGTCCAAACTTGCAGACAGAGGGACCTGAAAGTGTAATCATCGAATCACAACCGAATACTCGTCCTGCATGATCAATTGCAGCAATGTAGCACCACTCCTTCTGAGTGTTGCAATTACCATTTACTTCTGTGTACTTCAAATTGTGTTTATTGATCTCAGTGACTCACGAAACTTTTTACTGGTATCCCTACCACCCATAGTTGACTATTGTGACTGTCTCTAGTCTTCACAGTTATGATTCGAACATGCAATGCTCTATGCGGTAGCGATTTTCTACTGTGAGAATGCATGGCCTTGAATGAAACACAACAAGCATTTTGAAGAGAATTCTGTGTGCGCGATGTTTCAACCAGGCCAACAGTTTTATCGATAGTAAGAAAGCTGGACATATCCGTCTCGTTTCTCAGCGAGAGTGAAATCCGAGGCCTGGAATAAGTCAAGGTTATGATCGTGAACTTCGAGGAAGCTTACTGAACACACAAGAAAAGAAAACTGCGCCGAATGAACCAGAACACAGGTTCCTCAGATACTCTTCCCGACCACATCAGAACTGGCACATTAGGACGATACTACTACTACCTGTACTATATTACTACATTAATAATAATAACACCGGGCGAGTTGACCGTGCGGTTAGGGGCGCGCAGCTGTGAGCTCGCATCCGGGAGATAGTGGGTTCGAATCCCACTGTCGGCAGCCGTGAAGATGGTTTACCGTGGTTTCCCATTTTCACACCAGGCAAATGCTGGGGCTGTACCTTAATTAAGGCCACGGACGCTTCCTTCCAACTCCTAGCCCTTCTCTATCCCATAGTCGCCATGAGACCTATCTGTGTCGGTGCGACGTAACGCAAATAGCAAAAAAAAAAAAATATACTAATAACAATACAAAAGCACTACAGTCGGTGATCAGACCTCAGGTACTGTACGTGAACGAAGAATTCACACAGAGGATCTGAAGATCATTATAATGCCCTGAAAAATCGAAAGACGAATACAGACTGATATCACGTAAGTCAATAGAGAAACTGTCCAATCTGGCAGCAGGCATACGGAAACAAAGACTGAGATTATCTGGGCACATTCAAAGACTCCCAGCAGCAAGTTATACTCACAAGATCCTGACTTATACCGGAATACTGAACCAAGCCATCTAGAAAAATGGATTATTTGGAATGGTGTTGAATGCAGAGCAATGGAAACCAGGAAAAGTAAATTTGAACTGCATCCAACAAGTCAAGAAGGGCCTGGAGAAAGTCCAGATAGGTAGTTACATGAGAAATATTAGTGAAGAATCTGTTGAGTCAAAATGTAAACCGTTGAGAAATACTCCCAGAGAATTGAGGGCTTAAGAGAGGATGAGAGCCCACAGAGAATTAATGAGAGGCCTACGGAAGACCAGGAAGGTGAATCAGAAAAACACCGCCTGATCCAACAGGTTCCACCGCACATTATACAAATAATAATCATAATAATTACAATAGAAACAAGCAGCTAAAGTACGTCTTCACATCTCCTTCGAAAAGACAAAATAATGAAAAACAACAAACACCCACATCAATTACTCAAAGTCCAAGAAATAGTAAGAGACTTATAATATCTCGGTGAATTGATTAGTTGGAATGCTTTGGAATGCGAGGCAATGGAATCCAGGAAAATTAACCTGAACTGATGAACTGGCCATCAAAGTAACAAAAGTACATACAACATGAAATCCCTTTCATGGGAGTCCAAAATTAAACACTATAATACAGTGATTCAACCAGAAGCACTATACGCAGCAGAAACACTAAACATGAATTTTAAAGGGCAGATGGTGTAGTTCGAGTTAAAAGAAAAAACAATTTTAAGAAAGGTCATAAGACCAAAATTTTAGGACAACAAGGTAACATAAATCAAGAATGAAACGCTCCACAAGAGAATTTATAAACTCTCAGATGTTATGTGATAAAGAAGGATATTATTTTACGGTCATCTTCTCATAATGAACTCTAATACATTAACCAAACAAGCCTTTGACTTCTGCCGTAACCGCAAAATAAAACCTAACTGTTTTAAAGAAACAGAAAAAGAGACCTAGCAGAATTAGTAGAATTATAAGAATTAGAAGTTACAGAATATTCACTATTCGACCGAACAGCTAAAGTAATAAATAAATAAAGATGCATATATGAGTTTCCAAGACAAATCTACTTTAGAAACCAAACTTATTATCTCTGAAGGAGAGAGAAAACGAAGATCAGAAAAATAAAGAAATACTAGGCACTAGGAAAACAACACCATACATTTTCAACGTACCCAAAGAGGGTGAAACAAAAGAAGAAAAAATAAATATAATATAATCTATTGTGACCGTATGCAGATCTCGGTTGAGTGAATATGTGTTATGGTGTCACTGGGCTAGCTTTGTCTGCGTGGCACGCGTGTCCTTGCCCAGGTGTAGACCTGTTTCTAACCTGAAAGGGGGAGCTGACTGACTCTAAAAATAAAATAAATAAAAAATACGGTGAGAGATGAAAATAGCTTGAATATGTTCGTTTGCAGCTAAACTGGATTTATAGCAAAGGAAATAATGATATTATTTTCGACAGCGTGATATGCATAATTAAGAAGATGTACAAACAATATTTGGTTGGACAGTGCTAATGAAATCACGTGTGAAGTGTAATAATTATGAACTGAATTTTTATTTAATCTCAATGATATTTCGGTAGAAATTAAGGTGTTATTCATTTAATGAAACCAATAAGAATTCACTACTGGAATTGGCTCTACTTCCTACAACGAGTGCTGCTCGACGGTACTTAAAGCGAGTCATACGTGTACAAGCTCTCACACGCTTATCAATTACTCACTTCTGCAACTTCGTTCGCTTAACCAGCTGCATTTCATTGCAGAACTTCAGTGGGGATACTGTCATCGACAGGGATATTGGACTCATTTCCTGTGTTCGATCCTTACTTCAGACTGTGCTAGCATACAACTCGAATTAGTGTAACCAACAAACGTCGAAAAACATCAGATAACTCGTAAACGTATGTGTCTTTTCATCACTATTTGCAAGATTGTGCTCAGGATTTTTATTAATTCATTTGGTACAAGTTTCAGCAACCATCAGAGAGTGTAAACGTGGAAGAGGACCTCTACATTGTCATCGCCAGAAGATGGAGGTTCGTGCCAGAGACTACACACATTCCATCATGAGTTTTTAAGCCCATTGACCGGCGTCGACAACGGAGAAATGCAAGGATTTCCATCTTAGAATGTGTGATTGAGGACCCCAGGACTTCAACATGAAGACAACAAAATAAGTTAAGTCGACAACGTCTTATTTATACCTGTTCTATGTAGTGCTTTACTTCTATTATTGTTATTATTGACGTGTAGTCACTGTGGTAATGCCTTTGGATTGGTATTATAATCTATAGTTGATTTCATTTTCACAGTAGTTCACTGGTTAGTTCCTTATTTGTAAGATAGGACTTGAACTTAAGTCGTGCACTTGTTTGATTCATGACCACATGTTGTCGAGTTCGGAAATGACAGAGTAATTGGTGTTATCCATGTTTTATCAGAACCACCCTTTCTTATTGTACGAATTTCATTATAATAGTGGGTTAATCTGTGACAGATGAATTTATCGAGGTAGTATTTTCCCAATATTTTTCACATTTTCTTGATAAATTGAACTTCTCGTGCCTCGTGCATGTCATCACGATATTAATTCCGAATCGAGATCATGGTTTTAGTAAGAGTACATGCGCTGTGATATATGATTATTAAGGGATTATTTAGTCATCAAGACAAATTTACCGAGAATAAGACTTGTTTGGACGGTTACAGGTTCTTATAAATTTTCCTGACTACACATTGTGTGATACGCGGTTATGATGTGTTATAGTCGTCATTATGATGTTGTTTCTGTAAGTGGAAATTACGTGGAATTAGTACCGGCGATATGAGTCTTTGTGATATTGAATTTTCACGTGTTAATGTGACGATATTTTTATATATGATGTTGATCATGGTAGAAAAGAGAGAATGAATCTTCGAGATTATACGAGGTGTAGTCACTGTGGTAATGTCTTCTGATGATAAGAATGAGTCCATGTTGATCGATGTACTCCATAATTCAGCGTTAGCAGTTTGGAATAAGTTTACCCTGATAATGCTCATGAAGTTAGTAATTTAAAGTTTTATAGTATGTGTAAATATTACTGGAGGACCTTAAGTCTGGAAAATAGATCCTCAATTTTATATCCTAAAATGTTATAGCTCGATACCAGGCGAACTCACTGTTCATCGCCATAATTCGTACCCACGTGGAGACTTTACATTTTCAACATCTATAAACGGATTTATTGGAGAGTAGTGATATTGATTAGTACCCGAATGTGACGTGTAGATACTGTAAATATTTCTTCTTTTTGGAATTTTCCAGTAGTTAGTTGTAGATTTAGTAAGATGTTCTAGTATTAAGACATTTATTGTGCATTGGTGTTGTGATAATATGTGACGCTTTAGTGGTGTTTATTCATAGTTGTGGACAGGATTTCCACGTTGACGAAGTATTTTTTTCTCTATTTAATGATTTTTTGAGGAGTCATGATGCTAATTTCAGTTCTTTTGATGACCGAGCGATAGTAAATTTTGGTGTTAGTTCTGACGAGGAGATAAGTGGGAAGACGTTGAACAGATATACACGACGTCTCGAATTAACTTTATCAGAAAACAAAAGCAAATTCAAATTTCATTCAGATGTTAATAAAATTATTGATGAACAGAATTTCACTAATATTTTGTTAAAAGAAGTAAACTTGTTAATCTTGGAATTTTTTATATTATACACAGCTTTAAAATTTAATGCATTTTTTCAGATTGTTCGAGGAGTTTGAGGCGACAAGCTCATTTTTCCGTAAATTTCAAATTATTAAATTAATATTTATCGAAGAAAAAAAGATGTTATATTCAAACTCTGTTAGAATCGTAGGGGAAACTAAGTCACGTGTACCACCCCATTTGTTGGATTTTTTTTTTCACATCAAGATTCATTAGTAAATTAACGTAACGTAGCGATCATTTTTCATCATCATAGATATAACGATGGCAAAATATTTCATTTTATTTTAATAAAAGTGTGATATGACTTCAACATATGAATATTCTTATTTTCCGAACCTCATGTCAAATCCTGCCACTTGTATTTACTAAGTCACCAATCCTTGTTCACCGGCAGACCTAGTTACGGGAACACTATATAAATAAAGTTGTATTGGGTCCTCTGTCTGTAATTTCGTTTGTTTTGCCAACTTTTCAGATATTTATATGTTTTAGGTCAACTCAAGACCGAATCCGTGGTTTTTATTTTTCGTGTCTGTTTGTTTGTTTGTTCCACCATCACGGCGAAACTGCTGGATAGATCTCATCCAAACTTCATATTTAGATTATATGCCTCACAGGGAAGGTGTCGAAATGCATATCATTTAAAAATCTTTGAATAGACGGGTTGTTTGTATGAAAACCAGAACGGTTTTCCTAAATTTTCTCTTATGACTTCCTGTAAACTCCGTGGACCGTATGTGAAACGCATCTTCATTGTAAAAAACTTTCGTTATGTTCATAATTTACCTTACTCTTAAGATGACGGAGATATTTACTATTTTCTGCGGGTATCATGCTCAGCATTGAGTGTCCGACAGAACGACAACGAACCTACTGGTTTCAATGGCAACGTCTCTGACTGCTTGCCAGCAGGGAAGTAGCGTATCGCCCTTTTCCTGATCATGCCTTTAAATTAGCGGTTGTTCCTTGTGTAAAAGGCAAGAGAGGCGTCAATCGGCCACTCTGCGGGTTATTGGCGAATATCGTTGGAGGTTATAACCTTCCTCGAATAGCTTAAGTAATAACACCGTTAGTTATCTTCTTATCTGTTTACCTAAGAATCCCTGCGCCTAAATTTCTCCTCTGTTACCGCTTTCTTATATCCATAACTCACACCAGCATAATTTATTGAGGGATATTTGATTTTTCAATACATTCACTTGGTATTTACATATTTGTCGTCATCCGGCTATCTTCAGTTATAATCCTTTTTGCATTAATGTCAGCTTTCTTAATTGTATTATTTTCTTCCTTAATTACTCCGTACGTATGCGACTGCAAATTCCGAAAGCTGGACACTCTTTCCTTTGAAAAAATATTCTAAGCTATGCAAATGTATAATTTTCGGCCCAGGAAAATATCGAAATATGGTTGCAATTTTACCGACGGTGCAGACTTTCGTTTCGCGATAATTGGTGGCTAATCGGTAAGTCGTATCACAAATCAGAAAGCACAATCGCGTTTCATTTTGGAGAGATCTACAACTTTGGTCCTGTGGCATTTTGTCCTTTTTCTATCCCTTACACGTTGAATATAGCTATATTTCTCCAAGTTAATTTTGTACTTTTACACGTATAAGTTACCATTTGGCCCACTTATAGGAAAGATAGAATCATGCATTCGGCACGCACATTGACATGACTAGTGGCCGTGTGATAGCCACATTTGATGATTCTAGCTCTCACGTGAGTATAAAATATATAAAGTAGTATGTTAAAACCGTACAAAATTTCACGCCATTCAATGACTCTAACTCAATCAAACCATATATATAAGAGATACGAGAAGATATCATGGATCCAGCCATGTAGAACGCTGAAAGTCCGTTTGTAGATATGTCGTATAGTTTCAAAGCAGTAACTCTTGAAATAAAGGTCTTCACTTCTAGAGTGTGTCTGTACATTGACTATCTTGGCGAAATTTCCGAGCGGTTACCCATTTCAGGTGTAACAATGACCATCTCCATACGTATTTTTAGCTTTGGTGTATGTGTGTCTGATTATTTGTCTGTTTGTTTGTCTGTTTGTCCACCAAACTTCATATATAGAATCCACCTGTCCTTGGGTAGGTTTTAGGGCAAATATTGTCCGACTCCATGGCCTAAATGATTAGCGTGCTGGCCTTTCTTCGCAGGGTCCCGGGTTCTATTCCCGGCAGGGTCGGAAAATTTAAGCATCATTAGTTAATTTCTCTGGCACGGGGGCTGGGTGTATGTGTCGTCTTCATCATCATTTCATCCTCATCATGATGCTCAGGTCGCCTAAGGGCGTCAAATCTAAAGACCTGCACCTGGCGAGCCGAACTTGTCCTCGGACACTCCCGGCACTGAAAGCCATACGCCACTATATTTCATTTCAAGTCAAATATTGTTTCTAAATCCCTGAACTACCTGGAGGTTTATACGAAACCTAAACCAAACTTAATGGAAATCTACCTGCCTTAATGTAAATTCATTTCTAAACTTTTTTCTCATTTACATAATTTCGTTACGAGGAGTGATAAGGGAGATATCATTAACGGACCGTTTTTCGGTACAAGTTCCACCGGACTTAACTCAAGAGCGGGTGCGTGAAGAAATTTGATTCAATCTTTATATTTAGCAGCCACCTTTCCGAAGGTAGGTTTTAAAGGCCAATAACATTTCATGTTACCGGAATGGACTTGCGGTTTATAGGGAATCGAAATGGTGACTTTACTCTTCCACAACATATACAGTACAAGACCAAGGTGATTGGCAATCGATCCAACTTGATGGAAATCCATTTCTAAAACTTTTTATTTTCATGTGCATTTTTTCGTCAGGAGGATTAATAAGGGAGATATCATGAATGGTCGATTTTGCAGGTTAAATACAGCGGACAGAGCCCGAAATGTGTTGTACGTGGAGCAGATTCCTTATCTATCTATATAAATAAAATCGTTACGACTGTGTGCCTGTACATTGACTATTTTGGCGAAATTTTCCCACAGCTACCCTTTTAAGGGGTAATAATGACCATCTGCATATTTTATTTTGTTTAGTTTCCTGTAAGTCCTAATGTTTACCCTCCTCGCCCAAAATCCAGATTACAGCATAATCTGCCAGACGAATAAGAAAATGGAAATTTGCCAAAATTATACGTTTTAGACTGTAACGGTCGGAAAACTTCCAAGATCTTTATATTTTGCACTTTGTATCCACGAAGAATATCGAAATATGGACGCAATTTTAATGATGGTGCAGACCTGCAGGGATGTCCTGTCACATAACGGACGGCACAATCTCCGTTCAATTTGCAGTGATCTACAACCTTGGTCTTATGACTCTTTGTCGTATATGTATCCCATTTACGTTTGATTGTTCTCTATATCTCGATGGTAAGTAAATTTGGACGTTTCACATGCATAATTCACACCTCAATCACTTATAGGAAAGATAGAATCAGTTAATCTGCAAATGAAGGTCTGCAATATTGTAAACAAGCACATATTTTCGTATGTCGATCTATATATATTCGCTGATATAAATTTGTAGCAATCGAGAAAGGGTGTGTCTGCTATTGTAATCAGTACTCCCCACACCGACTTTGACTGGCAGTAAGAATGGGGTCCTTCTCCAACTCCTCGATTTGACTTGCAGAAGGCAAGGGAGCATGCAGTTTTGTTCAGAACTTCCCTACCCGATTGTATTCAGCTGTAGGCAAGGGTACCCGCCATTGTGAATAAATGTACTCACATAAAATTTGACTGGCATTAGGCATAGTGGCCTGCTATTTTGATGGAAACTCACCAACTTGGTGTGACTGGCAATAAGCTGGTTTGCAGTAGGTAAAGGAGCCTGTCATTATAATGATAGCTACAAAACTCAATTTACACTGGTAGTAGGGAAATTGCCTGCCATTATAATAAAAACACCTTAAGAGTAATCTGTCTGAAAGTAGGAAAGGGCATCCCATTGTAACGAAAACTCCCAAAATCGATTGTGACCGCGCAGTGGGCAATGGGGCCTGCATTTATAACGTAAACATTCCAACTCGATGTTGAATGGCAGTAGGCAAGTGAGCCTGCCGTTATATCACAAATCCATAACAAACACTTTACATTGGAAACAACGTACGGGGACCTCCCCAGGCTCTTTCTCGGATAACGCTAAGAGACATGCAATTTTGAAACAATCTTATTTACTGCATGTACAGTGTTTACTTCGATATTCGAATACAATGTAGAATACCGTGGCGAAGCACGGGTACATTTGCTAGTTAATAATAATGACAACTATAAGATCAAAGGAATTTGGAAAGACAGAAGTCACATCTCGGATGAAGATATACATACATCGGCGGAGTGAAAACTGGGTGAACTCAGTATATCTTATTCATAAGTGGGAAGTATCACATATGAAAGTAGTGAGAATGATTGCTGATAAAAGTATGTTGGAACAATTGGAGGAAGGATTTCGAATAAGGAGATAAGTACTAAGTTAGAAAAATACTCTACAAAGAGGGCTGTAAGCTTAAACTCGCTTCGGAGGTGGGGTAATGAAACAGTGTGCATAAACTACGAAAATAATGCGGTGGTGCTGATGACTAGGGCACAGCAATGGAGGGTAAGAGAAGTAGAGGTAGGCCGAGAAGGGTCAGTATTAACTACAAGCCATAGTGCTAGTTGGAAACAGAGCAATGTGGATATGTTCTCGTCATTCACAGAGATTCATAGAGTGAAAGTCATACGAGTTTATAATAAAAATTATTCTAGTATCCATATCACTTCATATCCACTTAAGCACCTCGGTTGGCTCATTTATAATTTTTATAAAACACCTTCACATCCAAGGAGCTTGACACTTCAAAAGAACACCATCCTCCATTATTACGCCATAAGGAATCAGCTGATTGCTGTGAAGTTATCTAAAATAGATTATAATATTTTACAGATCATTTAATAAAATTCAACAGGCCAAAAGTGCCTCTCTCTGATAACGGCTCAGAACGTACCGCTTAGTCGAGCCGCTCTCCTTACTTCCAAAACTTCCCTGCCCAAAATATGCAACGTTTTCGTAAAAACACTTTTATGTGAGAAAACACCCAGAATAAATCACACTGCTTTCTTTGGATCTTCTCCTTTTCTTGAATTCAGTAATTCGGTTGATTGTTCCATGCCCTGGACTCATTTTCTCACAATGAGAACATCCTTACTAGAACTATGCGAAGGGATCTGTAACTTTTACTCACAACCTCGTTATTGATCTTACTTACGGCGATCTCCAGGAGGTACTCTCAACGCATCGACACAGAAATTGAAACTGAACGGCCTTGTCCTTTTGGTGAAACTCACGACCTGATTTTCCCCCGTTTATCGACGTATGTGTATTGTGGAAGTTATTGTGCAGTCGCTCAAAATGCAATAAGTTATTTATTGCTGTATACAATATTAATATATTCCATCAGTTAACCTGTCTATAAGATTGATTTCCTACAGTTCGGAGCTATCTCCTCCACACACGATTAGGTGAAGCGGAAATAACTATCCACGCAGCAGTGACGGAAAATGAGGCTATTAGTATCAAAAGGAGCAATCGGCAATTTTCGTCCGAGTTGATTCTATTCAACACCTCCTAGATAATAAGGCCTCACAACAGCGCTGTGACGTCACGCTACGGAGGCGATCGCAATCCAAAGAAACGCAAAGCATGGTCACACACAAACAAGATTTTAATACTTTTAGCTTGTGGAATAACTTATTTACCAACAAATAAAGTTTAAATTTTAAGGGACATTGAATTATATTGCCGTTATTACCGTATCTTAGAGACTATGTCATTAAAGATAAACAACACACTGTTTTAAATCACGGCAGCATTTACAATGTTAACTTACTCCAGGCTGACTTGCTAACACACAGAACTGAAATTCAGAAACATAGTTCAATTGAAATAGGCGCTGAATAGACAGTAAATGATTTTAAAATAAAAAGAGAACGCATAAAATTAGTTTAGGCCTAACATGTAGACTGTACTACAAAATATGATACACTACCTTCACATTTATTTACAAACTTCCATTTTGCGAAAATTTAAAAAGACACTGAGTTAATAATATTAAGGAAGAGGAGCATAACATTCACCTGGTCTGTAGGTAGGCCTAGGTCCAAATCATAACACATTGGCATAGAGGTTAATAAGATATACATCATATATCAAGCATGCTAGTAAAGCAAAACGACTTCGATACTTCTGCCTATTACATGAGTACTGTACACACCTATTTTGAGAAAATTACAGACTTTCTTGAATTTGTACAATGTTTTATGGATTCATCAGTTTTGTTCCTGCAGTAGTTATTTATTAGAATAGTTGTACACTTCCAAATAATGTTGTAATACAAATATTCTGAAGTGTGCTCCCTACATTCATTCCTGTCGTCTATACATTCATCAGCTGAGAGAACAATTTGCAGGGTCACATCACTTACATACTTCTTATGGTTATTTAAGCTAAGAAATTTTCTCTCACTTTCTGGCCTCAACATATTTTTTACGATGACATATGTGTATGTCACTAAGTGTACAGCTGTTTCTGCAGGATATTTCAAATTGCCCCTATTGAGGCTGTCAATAACATTATGATGACTATTTCTAACAGTAACATCTTTCAAAATTAAGAAATCTGCACAGTTGTTACAATTTAATTTCTTGAGAAGAGAATGACAACAATAACCTGCTATGTATGTTAAAACACTTGCAACACCAGATGTGCTGTCAAGATCTGAGTCTGTTACATTGAGCTCACCTGTAAATGTTTGAAATGCGGAAACTGCACAATAATCATGATGTAACAGTATATCTTCATCAACAATATCATTTACAACCATTTTCCTACCATTAGAAATGGGCAGTTCAATTGAATTCAAGATTCTTATTTTTTTCTCAATTTCAAACACCTGTCTAACAGAAACATGGTAATGGCCACCTGCAAGTTGCCTGTATTCACCAAATCGTGCCTCTAATGCATCTGTCTGAAACTTTCCAGGAAGAAAATATGACCATTTCAGTACTTCAGAACAAAACTCTGTTAGCTGTGTAAGGCAGCGAGTTGTTTGAGTAAGAGCCCTATGCGTTTGACTAGACAATTTGCCACATTTCAGACCTAGATTATCCCAGTGATCTAACCACTGAACAAACTTCATTAAAAAAAACCTTCCATTCATCACCAGGTTTGTTGGTGAGAGGCTGTTGAAACTTATCATTAAGTCTTACACCTTTGAAAGGGGTCTTTACATTAACAGTATACCACCAGGTAGTGATTACTTTTACAAATTCAGCTGTGCCCTCATATGATGTTAAATCGTGCTTTCTCCTACAACTAGTAAAGCATTGGTCATTAAACAACTGACACACATATTTCACATTTTGTCTTTCACAACTTGAAGGCCATAGAGATTTGAGTCAAACCATACCCATGCTTTACAAGGTCATTCCCTTCAGCCTCAAACAAGTCCCTTATAGTTTTGAAAGATGCAACTTTAACTTTAGAAAAATCATCAAAGTCAGGGTACACAAATTCCAAACCATTAGTTTTCTGGTTGAGCTAATTTTTTCTGATGCATTTAAATAAATGCACAGTGTCAATGAGATAAAAAAGAGACTTGTTAGGATTTCCAGGATTGCAATACTCAGTTTTAAGTTGAGGTGGATTGGAAAATTTTTACATTGCTTTGGTGTTGAGAGCATTATTATCAGTCACAACAGCCAGAACATTAAATCCCATAGATTCCAAACCAACAATAACCTTCGACATGATACTGTGTGAATCATCACCTGTTAACTTGGACACAGGGAGAATATGAACTACTTCTTTCTTTGATGATAAAATGCTCTGGATCATAAATACATGTGCTGATGTAGCAACATTGGTAGTGTTAGCACATGAGCCTACAATGTTCCCTCCCTTGAAGTCCATGTATGGTTTAATGTGAATTTCATCTAACATCAACGTTACAAATTTGTCATTCTGTTGAAAACCTTGAACTTTCTGTTTTATATATTCCAGAAAATATATAGGGTTCTGTTCTAATATTGGGCTACCATTCAGACTGGAACATACTCTTTTCAAAGTATTAACATGTGGCAAAATTAAATTACTTCTATGTCTCATAAATTTGTAAACATGAGGAGAAATCAGTTGGAAGATTGAACAAATAACAAGAAAATAATTATCATACTCCCTTTTGTGTTTAGGAACTAAGGAAAGTTTTAACTGTGATTTTATTAAATTAAACGTGGGGTCATCTTCCTCAGTGATCATTTCACCCACTAGGCCTAGAATTAACTTGTTCGTTGTATCTTTCTGCACACTGTTACACTCATTCCCTGTAATGTAGGTATGGAATTTTGTAACTAAAGAATGTACTTCATTTGTGTTGGTAATTTTGTCTACATTAGAAAATTTACACTGAAATAAAACCCCTTTAGAATAAACTTTTGAGGTCATGTCCTCTTGAATTATTATATATGCTATGCAATGTGGTTGCTTTAATGTATCCATGTACAGAAAAATTACTTGCATTTCCTTCACAACAGTACA